>NC_142616.1:67935379-68255629 GCF_059453375.1 Lepisosteus platostomus | reverse complement strand
TAACCCTAACCCTAACCCTAACCCTAACCCTAACCCTAACCCTAACCCTAACCCTAACCCTAACCCTAACCCTAACCCTAACCCTAACCCTAACCCTAACCCTAACCCTAACCCTAACCCTAACTTAACTTAACTTAACTTAACTTAACTTAACTTAACTTAACTTAACTTAACTTAACTTAACTTAACTTAACTTAACTTAACTTAACTTAACTTAACTTAACTTAACTTAACTTAACTTAACTTAACTTAACTTAACTTAACTTAACTTAACTTAACTTAACTTAACTTAACTTAACTTAACTTAACTTAACTTAACTTAACTTAACTTAACTTAACTTAACTTAACTTAACTTAACTTAACTTAACTTAACTTAACTTAACTTAACTTAACTTAACTTAACTTAACTTAACTTAACTTAACTTAACTTAACTTAACTTAACTTAACTTAACTTAACTTAACTTAACTTAACTTAACTTAACTTAACTTAACTTAACTTAACTTAACTTAACTTAACTTAACTTAACTTAACTTAACTTAACTTAACTTAACTTAACTTAACTTAACTTAACTTAACTTAACTTAACTTAACTTAACTTAACTTAACTTAACTTAACTTAACTTAACTTAACTTAACTTAACTTAACTTAACTTAACTTAACTTAACTTAACTTAACTTAACTTAACTTAACTTAACTTAACTTAACTTAACTTAACTTAACTTAACTTAACTTAACTTAACTTAACTTAACTTAACTTAACTTAACTTAACTTAACTTAACTTAACTTAACTTAACTTAACTTAACTTAACTTAACTTAACTTAACTTAACTTAACTTTTCTAGGGTCCAAAAAAGTTGACATTGGAATTACATCCTATAAATACTACAGCTAAAGGCAACAATCATAAATTGTACTCACCTAACCTCCTTTCTCAACCCTTGAAGTTATTGATCAGAACTGTTTACAAACATTAACAAGTTCACAGTATTACTTACATTACAATTAACCTTGCAGACACAAAACTCAAATCACTAAAAATACAGTTCAAATAAGAACATTACACAAAAATATTCCTAAACTTTCCAATCATTAACAAACCCTAACAGAGCACACCCAAAATTTTATTGTGCTCAAATTACAATACTAAACACAAATATTTGCAAAATAATAATCACTGAAAATTAAATAACTTCCAATACATTGCATTACAAATAAAAAATACACTTTGCAACTCAGATTTTTCATTACCTCATTTAAAAAAAACATAAGAAATTCTCACATCACTAAAATACAGTACAGCTTAAAACAATGACATTGCATTACAAACATTAAAAACAGTTTACAGTTAGGGACATTGTCCTTGACAGAAAGGAATTTACAAACCATTTTTCCCCAACATAATCAAGTTCTTTACAATCCAAGAAAACACCACATTACATGCTACAATGATCCCACATTCACTTGCTCAAAACAATGCACAGAACATGGTGGTATGGTTCTAGGGTTAGAAGCAAAGTTAACCCATAACAAGCTAACAACAGCAAGCTAAAACTGGGCTAAAAGCTATCCCTAACCCCCCCCCCACAAACAAAAAGGTACTTACCTCCTGCCTCTTCAAGCTATGAAAGGGTGTTAAACATTACATCATTTCAACAAAACCTAAACAGACACTGCTCTTTAAAAAAAGAACTTGCATTCTAGCTCATTTGAAAATAAAAACACACAAAGGATGATTTCTCAAATCACTAAAAATACAGTACAGCTTAAAACAATGACATTGTATAACAAACATACCCACATTTCTTTGTCATCAATACAAATCCTCAAAGAGCACTCCCAGAAACTTTATTGTGCTCAAATTACAATACTACATCATGACAATTGGCAACATAACATTCAGTGAGTATTCATTAAACTATTTCAAGGACATTGCATTACAATTAATTAAATACAAAGTTTACAGTTAGGGACATTGCCCTTAACAATACAAAACAATTTACAAACCATTTTTCCCCATCATAATCAGGTTCTTTACAATCCAAGAAAACACCACATTACATGCTACAATGATCCCACATTCACTTGCTCAAAACAATGCACAGAACATGGTGGTATGGTTCTAGGGTTAGAAGCAAAGTTAACCCATAACAAGCTAACAACAGCAAGCTAAAACTGGGCTAAAAGCTATCCCTAACCCCCCCCCCCACACACACACACACACAGGTACTTACCACCTGCCTCTTCAAGCTATGAAAGGGTGTTGAACATTACAATTTACATCATTTCAACAAAACCTAAACAATCAAACACTGCTCCTTAAAAAAAGAACTTGCATTCTAGCTCATTTGAAAATAAAAACACACAAAGGATGATTTCTCAAATCACTAAAAATACAGTACAGCTTAAAACAATGACATTGTATAACAAACATACCCACATTTTTTTCCTGTCATCAATACAAATCCTCAAAGAGCACTCCCAGAAACTTTATTGTGCTCAAATTACAATACTACATCATGACAATTGGCAACATAACATTCAGTGAGTATTCATTAAACTATTTCAAGGACATTGCATTACAATTAATTAAAAACAAAGTTTACAGTTAGGGACATTGCCCTTAACAATACAAAACAATTTACAAACCATTTTTCCACATCATAATCATGTTCTTTACAATCCAAGAAAACACCACATTACAGGCTACAATGATTCCACATTCACTTACTCAAAATAATACACAGAACAAATTTACTTAACATACCACAACTATTTACTTCTTTTAAAAGTCCATTACTACTTCAGACAGGCTCCCCGACTCCATCCAGACATGATTTGGTTGTAGAAAAAGTCTAAAGTTGAAACACTGGCAGAAGAAAAAGGTCCACTCAAAAGCTGCTCCTGATGAGGCCTCTTCAAGATGCACACCATTTTCACCTTCTGTTCCAATTCTGGTCAGGAAATAAAAATACTAAAAAAATCTCACACTACAAACACCTCTCTTGGAAGATGGACACCGTCTCCCACATCTGCACCACATGCAGACATACAGGTACCCAATGAAACAACGATCTGGTCACCACCTCCCACAAAATGACCAAAGTAGAAAAAAAAGCTTAAAAATTAGTTTACATTTATATAAAACATCAAAATAAAATACTTCAATTCATAACAAACCCTCCCCCAAAACCAAGACCTCCCTTCCCACAGAATACCCCTTGAAAAAAAAAAGGTAATTGTGCAGTTTCCCCATTAAGAAACAACTAAACTACCTCCACAATCAAAGAGAAAGAAATGCTCCAACTTCAGTTTTACATTGTATAAAATAAAAACCATACCACCAACAACATACTTTACCTCCAGTACAATATTCACAATTCAACAAGCTATAAATGCCAGACATACTATTTATGTCCCTAACCCTTTAACTCCTCATTCTTCTCCCGTCTGAAAGGAAAAACCATCATGTAATTATTCCAAATGTCAACTTGCCATCAAAAATTACTTTAGATATACAACAATAATCAGTTACACACCCCAAACATACATCTCAATTTCTCCAACTCAAATCTTCCCAGAACACTGACCCTGATCTAAAAATACTACCTTCTTGTCAACCCCCTAAAATGTGTATTCTCTTACCTGCCATCCTTGTGAAAGCACTCATCCAGGATTGTATTGTCTTATTTCTTTACAAAAAGCAAGGAAAATTAACAAATTCAGGTCCCGAGAGGTTTAAATCCACATCTACCAGCCTTTGGAAAGCCATTTACAAAGGTCATCTTATTGAAGATAACCCATGGGTGAAAACATTTCAATTTAAAGATGCAAAAAAAATCCAGATTTCAGTAGACATGTTTCTTCAGAGTCTTTCAAAGAAAGTCTAGTTTCAACTGAATATGCTACTTTTCCACCCAACACATACCGAAAACTTTCCCAAACTCACATTAAATATTCTAAACACCTTCAAATTGTTTTTCAAATTACAACCCAAAGCCAACAAACATCAAAACCACCCACCTTCAGGACATCACAGCTGCAAGCCAAGAGCTCCTACCCTTACAGGAGCCGGAAACAGAATGACTACCAGCCCCCAGACTGTCTCTTTAAAACCCTCATGATTAACTCAGAGGTGTGGCCAATTCACCAAAAAACCTATCCCAACATCTCCTTGAAATGGTCAATTTGCAAAGCCCTATTGTTTATAATGCAACACACACCTGTTTCCAATGACTAAACAAGTATTAGCCAGCCCATCTACAGATCCAGCCATTCAGAATGCACAGGTGATAATGCTGGGGGTTACTTAGAGGATCAGGATCTGCTGGGTACCACAAGTTTTTACAAATACTCAGTTGTGGGACTACACTACTTTGTGGAACATTTGGACAGTCTTTAGAAGAAAGTTAAGTTTCAACTGAATATGCCACCTTTCCACCAGACACATACCAAAAACCTTCTCAAACTCACAGTGCACAAATATTCTAAACACCTTCAACCTTCTTCAAATTACTACCCAAACACATCAAAACCACTCACCTTTCTCCGCAGTCTTCGGGCCACCACAGCTGCAAGCCAAGAGATCCTACCCTTGCAGGAGCCAGAAACAGAATGACTACTGATCCCAATGCTGTGTCTTTAAAACCCTCATGATTAACTCAGAGGTGTGGCTAATTCAGCAAGAACCTATCCCAACATCTCCTCGAAATGGTCAATTAGCAAAACCATATTGTTTATAATGTGACACACCAGTTTCCAATGACTAAGTATTAGCCAGCCCATCTACAGATCCAGCCATTCAGAATGCATGGGTGACAATGCAAGGGTACTTAAGAGGTTCAGGATCTGCTGGGTACCAAAACTTTTTACAAATACTTAGTTGTGGGACTACACTACTTTGTGGAACATTTGGACAGTCACCAGAAAATGCCTAATTTTGAATCCCATTCAAAGGGGATGTTCAATCTTTTTTCAGTAATAGAAATCGAATTGTATACTGTGTATGACAGTGTGTTAAATATTAAAGTACTTAAAAAGTAGGTAGATTTAATAAAAACAAGATTGCTCAGTTGGAAATATAAAAATGTTTAATAATATACTGTAAATTAAAAACAGAAGCATAATGTAATATATAAATAATGTACACACAGTAGATGGTAGTTGAAGCTAAATAATAAAATGTACACAACAGTATTCCACCTTCTTCATACATATTTTTATGCATCAAAATCTTTAACTTGGTGACTTACAATGGATTATGGAAAAGTTTAAACATGTTGCTTCTACCATTATAAAGTTTATATACTGTACTTCATAAAAAGTCATAATGTTTTATCCTTTTCTAAGAATGTATAGTAAAAACACCACTTC
This sequence comes from Lepisosteus platostomus, assembly GCF_059453375.1. Taxonomy (NCBI): domain Eukaryota; kingdom Metazoa; phylum Chordata; class Actinopteri; order Semionotiformes; family Lepisosteidae; genus Lepisosteus; species Lepisosteus platostomus. Next base: position 68,250,254 of record NC_142616.1, on the reverse strand, counting down.
CCGTTATTATAAAAAAGTTGTACTGAATTAATACCACTTGATAATAATTTTAATATGGAACTGTGATGTTTTGGAAACAATTTGACATTTAATTATTAAAACTTTTAGTGTCCCCATTGAGGTAATGGAAAATAGATAAGATCACTGCATTGGCCATATATGATTTTTTGATATTAGGAATTTTTCTTTTCATAGACCCCAACTTGCTCTCCACGAGACACACAGACAGGGAGAGAAGCTGGGGGTCAGAGCACAGGGTCAGCCTTTTTTACAGTGTCCCCAGAGCAGTTGGGGGTTCACTTAGGAGCCCAATGGCATAGGACTCCTCTGCCAGCCACAGAGCCACTACACTGCCCCGAGGAAAAGGGGATTTCTTGGCTCATATGGGGATTGAACCCACAACCTTGGTGTTATCAGCACCACATGCTTACCAATTGAGCTAACCAGCCCCCAAAAGACTGCTCATGGACCGTAATGTAGCATCCTCTACCCTATTTCATACATTAAGAATTATTACTATCTAAACCTATTTTTAACATGCTTGTGGTTTGAACACGGTGTGTCTTTTTTTGCAGATATATAAAAATATAGTGTACCTGCTATTTACTTTTTAATGAGACTGTTTATTAGAAAACAAACATGTGCCCTAAGCAGGAACTGAACCCAGATCTCCCAGAGAGGAACCCACCCCCCAAACGCACTACACCAACAGAGCACTTGCAACCATTGCTGAAACAGACAGGTCAAAATGTACCGAAAGGAATCAAGAGTGAACGAGTCAGAAAAAATAAAAAAATTATAAAGAAAATGGACTGCGGTTATACCATCAGTTATATAAATATATCATATTTTGATCTATTAATATCATTACTAATTTCTTTTACTACATGATTCCATATTATATTCCCTACTAAGCAGATTCTAAAAAGTACACTTTTTTACTGGCATAAAAACAGCATGGATTCATAGAAAATATATATAATTATATATTAAAATAGTATTTTAAACTACAAATATAGTCAGAAAGAGCACATCACAACTTTTCCAAATTAACTACAGTAAGTGACATAGTTAAAGACTGATGCATGAAATGTTTGTAAAGTGGAAAATTGTTGTGTACTGTTTATTTAAGCTACCACTATCAGCCATGGACATTAAATATAATGTTTATATTCCTATATTAATATCTTTTATGATAATATGATCTTGAAGGACATTATGCTCCTGTTATTTTTATACTCAGCTACCAAAATTTCCCTTTAGCTGTTAAATTCCATATTAATATTTAAACATGCACTTTGAATGCTTATTTCTGTATAAATCTCTTGATCACCAAACAAAGAGAAGCTCAAAAGTGAAAACAGGAAGAATCAATGAATAGCATCCCACTCATAAGATTCAATCAGTTGCACTTTATTTAACCCAAAAAATGATAAATTTAGAATCCATCTTCAAATGAATAGACCTATTATATTGAGTTTGAATATCTTTTGATTTATAATAATGATTGCTTACACTTATATAGCACTTTTCTGGACACTCCACTCAAAGCACTCTACAGGTAATGGGGATCCCCTTCACCACCACCAATGTGCAGCACCCACCTGGATGATGCGCCAGTCCACTCCCCACACACCAGTTCTCAGTGGAGAGGAGAGCAGAGTGATGAAGCCAATTCATAGATGGGGATTATTAGGAGGCCATGATTGGTAAGGACCAATGGGAAATGTGGCTAGGACACTGGGGTTACACCTCTACTCTTTACAAGAAACACTGTGGGATTTTTAATGACCACAGAGAGTCAGGACCTCAGTTTTGCATCTTATCCGAAGGGCAGCACCTGTTTACAGTATAGTGTCCCCATCACTATACTGGGGCATTAGGACCCACATGGACCACAGGGTGAGCACCCCCTGCTGGCCCCACTAACACCTCTTTCAGCAGCAACCTTAGTTTTTCCCAGGAGGTCTCCCATCCAGGTACTGACCATGCTCACACTGCTTAGCTTCAGTGGGTTCCCAGTTGCAAGTTGCAGGGTGATGTGGCTGCTGGCTCTAATCTTGCTAATTTAATTTTGTTTTCAGCTATTCACTATAGGTGTCAGCTATGAAGGTTTTACCCCTCACTGGACTTGGTATATTCTGAGGGGGAGGAGCAACCCCAGCTCAGAGGATAAAAGAGCAGACTCTCTGTGCCTCTGTTTTCATTCAAGAGTCCAGGAGCTGAGGAGAGTGGTGAGTACTGTTTCTTCACTGGTTTTGGGACAAATCTTTCATTTGCTGGTTAGTTCCATGTTTTTTCTTACAAACTTTATTTTAGAGAAGGAGTGCTTAGATTAAATTCACTTGGCTGCTCCTACAAAACTTTTGTTGAGAACAGTACTTTTACTTTTAGATTGATATTTAAGAACCCAATCTACTACCTTTTTTGTAATAGCCTACTCATACTTGTTAAAGTTTCTACTGACTTTATAATTTGTGGAAACTTCCAAACAGCTCCATATTAATTAAGAGGACCTATTTCATTATCTTGCCAGCAGCCATATCACCCTGCAGCTCCCAGATGGTAGCCCACTAAAGCTAAGCAGACGTGAGCCTGGTCAATACCTGAATTGGAGACCTGGGAAAAACTAAGGTTGCTGCTGGAATAGCTGTTATTTGGGCTTGCAGGGGGCACTCACCTTTCAGTCTAGGTGGGTCCTAATGCCCCAGTATAGTGAAGGGGACACTACACTGTAAAAAGGCACAGTCCTTCAGATGAAAAGTAAAACTGAGATCCTGTGGTCATAAAAACTCCCAGGGCATTTCTCAAAAGAGTAGGGGTATTACCCTGGTGTCCTGGTCTATTTTCCCATTGGCCCTTACTGATCATGTACTCCTAATAACCCCATATCTGAGCTGGCTTCATCACTCTGTTCTCTTCTACAGTGAGAGCTGGTGTGTGGTGAGAGTTCTGACACATTATGGCTGTGTTTGCATCACGCAGGTAAGGCTGCACATTGGTGGTGATGGAGGGGACTCCCCATTGCCTGTAAAGCACTTTGAGTGGAGTGTCCAGGAAATCACTATATAAGTGTAAGCAATTATTATTATAATGTAATTAACTTTAAAAGGTTATAAGAAAAACAAGATAAGATACTTGAAAAACTGGAATTTAACTAATGAAATGGACTACATTATAATTTTAAAGGTCCTTAAATTCTGTGCTGGACTGAACCAATACACACTTTAATCTCTGGGATTGGAGAAAAAGACCCCTAAGCCCTAATAGTTTGAATAAACTGAGCACTTTAGCTACCGTACCAAAAACAGAAGCATAATAAATCAACAAAACCTTGATAAGTACAATAACTATTAATCTCCTATGGCTCATATGAGCATGGCACAACTAGAGTGAAATTTAAAATCTTTCAGAACATAGCATGTCACAGTTTCCTTCAATTTAATTACATCTAAAAGCAGTTGAACATAAAACTGGATCTGGATCTGACCTTTTCATATAATTTCCTCTCACCCCCTTCAAAATAAGATTCACATACCTATTGTTTGTTAATCTGGAGGACTTTGGAGGCAAGAATGGGAGACATGTCACAACTGCCATGATGGTCTGGAAAACACTACATGGCAAATCCTTGAGCTGAACACCATGGATTCTTTTATAAATGATGAATAAAAGGCTGCTGTGAATCAACTAGAAACCCAACAGTTTGACATGATAATTACTCATGTTAAACCAGACTATTTTTATGTACCCTATGAATGATACATACCATTGCTAAAGTCAATGTGCACATTCTTGTTCCTCTCCAGGACATCATTGTGGTTGTCAATGACCCATCCACCCTGTGCTCATAACAATAAACACTCCTTACACATGGTCCTTGTGTGACCAGTTTATTTTTCTACACATTACATTTTATTTATGAAAACTAGTTCAGAACCAGTTTTGGAGTGCTCATGTAATTTTCTCCCCAGTTGGTTGTGGGTTTCCTCCAAGTAGTGAGGTTTGCTGCTGCAGTTCAGGAGCATGGAGGTGGGTTAATTGCATTTTGGCATGATGAGACCTGAGGAATGGACTAGCATCCCACCCATCTTCATCACTGCAGTGAGCTGTATGGTTAAACCATTGTAAATGGATTTATACCTCCTAGTTGGCAGTTATCAGTCATTTAAACCAACCTCACTAACCAAACAAGCTAATTACAGTTTAAAACTGTATAAAACTTACATTTTCTAGACCATTAACCTCTTTTGAATTTAACCCATTGTACTGCCAGCATGGCTAGCAGTTGTCTCTACCCCAAACTGCAACCTCTACACAACTCTATACAATTCTGACAACTCCTTTTTTCATAAATAAACTATTATATTCCTGCTGTTGGTCTACTCTGTAATCTTAAACTGCTGCAGCTATAACAATTTCACACTAATTACATAAATATTTCACAAACAAGGTGTTACAAAATAGCACTTTCCTTTGCAATGCAGTCTCAATCCATGCAGTATGAAATGGCTTGATCTGAAGCAGTACTTGTACTATCTCAATCCCACACTTTTGTACCCCTTTAAAAGACATCAACTGTTACATTAAGAGAGATTTAGTAATGCCAGCAGCCCAATTCACCGCAAATACAGTAAACCTGATATACTACACAACGTACTTAAGTAAACTGCTTTTCAGACATTTTCACATGAAATGGAATGGAAAACTGAAATTATACAGCAATTACTCTTAAATGAAAGTGTATAGTGGGAGGCACCATGGAGAGCACCAGTAAAAAGTCAACACCCCAGCTGAGGAGACAGAAGCACCAGTGTGAGGTTAACTGGGAACAAAAACAATACAAAAAGTGACAAAATAAAGTAAGCAACTGCCATGTTACCTACAAGCTGGGCTTAACCTACCTAATGGGGTCCGGCTTGGGGCAAAAACTGCTAGCAAAGCAGTCACCAGACTGGACATTTGCTATTCAGTGGGGTCCAGTCTGTGCATAACAAGATGCATGAGTTTGCCTGCCCCTATGAAAGGGCATAAAGGGACAGGCAAAACCGAAGATGAAAACCTAAGACAGGTACAATCCTCAGCAGGACTGATGGTGCAAAAACACCATCATCCAGGGGTGGCTCTGCTCCTCTCAGAGGGTGTCCAGTGTGCCTTTATAGGACCTGCCTGGCTGGGGCTCATGAGCTGGAAGCCAGGACAGCTGGGACTACAAAGACAAGGGGTTACCCTTCTACCAGGGCTCCACCTCCACAGTGGGCACACCCCTGCATAATGCCACCCCAGCATATAAACAAATGGGAATAAATGTGCATATTCATTTCTACACTATTTCACTATGCACAAATCACCCAGTGGCAAATTTAAAAACATTTAAAAACCCCAAACTGCATTTCAGTTCTGTGTTTTACACCGTCAATGTCTAAAATATATACCTTAAAGCTCACCTACTTTCTCCACAAATACCATAGGTTTTCATAATACAGGAATGTATACAAATGCTTAGATCACTAAAAAAACTACTTATAAACATCCTCTATGCTGAGGAATGTACCCAATGAGTACCCAAATAAATGTACCCAAAGAGTGTGATCTAAATAAAACAATGTAGGGAAAAGCAGGTCCAGTGCCAGTATATACTCAATATAACACCTTGTATAACCACAACCACATACAAGAAACAAAAGAAAACCGACTCAGTACATTTAGCCATTTTTAATCATCCCACACCAACAAAAATATAGATTTTCAATACATGAGGACATTTTCTGGCAAAGAATTTACAAAGCAGCATAACTACATATCCCTTCTCACAAAACAGAACAAACAACCCCCATCTTTCTCCTACCTCATTCTGTAGGAAATCCCCTCCCATGACAAAGGGTTTTCTGTGCAGGTACCAAAAAAGAGCGGCACTCAGCTAAACCAATCCCTCTTTTCCAAGTGAGTGGATGGCATTAGTTTTCCTTTTATTAAATTCTACCTTATGTGCTCAATTCAGTTTTACTCTACAGCCAATGCAAGATTTATATACATGTGTGCACCCATGCAAATAAATCATTGCATGACCTTTGAGTCTCTCAAACACTGCTTTTCAAATGGCCTAGAATGTGCAAAACAGCTACAAAGTTACCAACTGCCAACTCTTTCTCCATTCCAGCACTAGAAGTCACTTCGTCTCCTCCCTGCCAGGTGGCTCAGGTGCTGAAGTTACAAGCCATGGTCCTAACAGCCATTACAAGGCAGGTGTGCAGAGATTCACTTAGAGCTTCATGCAGCTCTTGTTGTACCATGAATAGCACCTGAACCTCTTTCCTGCCCACAATTAACCCACCAAAGACCTCCCTCCCTTTCTCTGCCTTTGTTGTTAGGAACTTCTAAAGCAGCTTTGATGCTCCTCTGATGAGTCCATTGGCTTCTGGAATTGGAACAGGCACATGATTCCCCAAGCAGATCTTGGCAGACAGAACCCACTACCCAGTCTGCTGCATCTGGGCTCCAGTCCTGGTGAACGTCCTCCCTTGGCAGCAAAGGCCTGGTCATCCCCCAGACAGCAGAGAACCTCAAGAAAAAATAAGAAACTGGACTGAGTCCTCTGCACTAGTCAGAAATGGTCCAGCCAACATTCCCACTCCCAACACCAGTTTTGACCTGAACCACCATAATGTTCAGTGCTACACCTTTTCAGGACAAGCCAACAGAAAACCACCCTGAAGAGTGCAAAAGCAAAAACCCACAGTGCAGGGCTCCTACCACAGGGGAGAACTTCAGTTCTATTATCTTGTTTAAAACATTATTTCAACATAAGTATACAAGTTACAAATTACAGGTTCATCCTTCTCAAAACAGCCAGCTAACCAACTTATCCCTTCCCTCAACCTCAACAAACCCAAACAAAATAACCCAGAATGTTCTTGCCTGCTTACCCAGGACATAGATCCACTTGCTTCTCTTCCAATGCCTTATAAAGCGTGGACACTGAGAGAAGAAATAGAACTGTTAAAATTACAAAATCAAAGATTCTCAAATATTCAATTCTCCGTGAAATGAACTAAAGATAATGCACGACTTTCAGATTGTCCTACATTGTTGTCCTCTGACAACAGGGTCTTTCAAGTCCATTTTAAGTGTAAAAAATGATAAAAGTCAAGAGTAATATATGGAGTTTTTAAGATGTACTGCACTGTATGCTGCAACTCCCATGCACACACCAAAAGCTGCCTGCCCAATATACTCAACGTACCCAAATAAACCAACATATACCCAAAGTACCCAAATGTACCCGATTAAAACACCATGTACCCAGTGTGCTCATTATGCTCAAAATGCCCCATCTCTCTTCCTGGATGGAAAGGGACTCACCTGACCCACTCACCTGACTAGATCCTTTGATGTTACTGTTGACTTTGTCTTGGAACAAGCACCCCACTCATCTAGCAGATCTTCATGGAAAGGTCCCAAAGACCAGCACCATCTGTTCTCCACTCCTGGTGATAAAAGATCCTCCCTCTGAAGCAAAGGCCTGGTCAACCCTTCTGGCAGCAGAGAGCCTGAAAAGGAGAGAAATTTAGACCAAGTCCTCTGCACTTGTTAGAAACAGACAAGCCAGCATTTCTGCTTCCAACATGGACACAGTGCAGCATCTGTCCAACACAGACCAACTGTAAAACACCCTGCAGAGAGCAAAGAGAAAACCCCCAGTCCAGGGCTCATGCCACAGGGGGTAAGATCCCTTGCAGTTCCTCCTCTGTGAAGAAATCAGTTCCTGTCCAACACCCATCAAGAGAACCTGGCTGACATGCTGTCTCCTCAAAGACATAACCAAGTCACTGTTGTACTGCAGTGTATCTAAAGTGATTTATTTACATGTGTGCACCCATGAAATAAATCACATACAAAACTAATTCAGTCTTTGAGCCAGAATGGCAGCCAGTCAAGTGCACGTCAGTGTGGGAGTGCTTCACCCAAGCAGGGAACAAAACCCAGAAGATGCCAAAAAGAAAAAAAAAACATTTAGCACATTAAAGCATGACCTTATCCATCTGAAGATGTCCAAGAGCTTAACACAGCCTTCTCCAAAAGCACCTTTTCATGATGGGAAAAGAGTGAAACCCACCTCTGGTCCAGGGACCATGTCAAAAGACATTACCTTTGTACCTGCTCCAAGATCCATGGGCATCAAGGAATTTCAAGAAGGACAGCTTGCAGCATCTCTTCACTTTCCACTCTTAAAAGTGGAAGACTTCAATTCTCACAAATGGACATCAACAGGTCACACTGGTATCCTTTTAGCCAGCCAGTGAGCTTCCTCTGAACAGGATTCTCCACGCCTGTCACTCCACACTGTGCTTTCAGATGGCCAGGGACTGGGAAGCGCCGATCATTGCACTAGTCTCATTAACAAACACAATCATCACCACTACTGACCAGCCTCATGAAAAGAGTTTGAGTTGTACCTCCCCTCTACTTACCTTCAAACTCATCTTTACCTTGGCCAAAAAGTTGCACTGATTGGGTTAAGAGCAATAAGCAGATCAGCATTAAAGATGCAGGGTATGGTCCAAGAACTTCAGGCAGTGAGATGATTGGATTATCGACCACCAGTATTCCCACCTCACGCAGAGGTTTGACAGTTTTGGCTGATGAGAACTTTGAGCAGGTGGATCACCTCGCCTTTCTCAGGACAGAACTAGCCTCCTTTACTTAGAGCTGGGCCATCACGCAGAATGGCATCATGGACTCCTGCAGTGGATAGACACTCCTCCAAACTGTCCATCACAGAGCAGCCAAGGTCAGTGATTCAGGCAATAGCTGAAAAATAGGCACAGTCTTCCGCTTCCTAATAGTTCCATTGACACAGCAGATTTCCAGGGAACCTCCGGATCCTGTTGCAATATTCCATTATGACAGTTGTCACCAGCTTGCTGGAATTCACATGCAGTGCAAAACAAAAAGGATTAAAGTTCAGATTCAAATTCAGTGAATCCATCTCAAAACGTACAGATGGACTCAACTCCACCCCCAATCCTGACTGATCACTGATCCTAACCTTAAACACTGGCCTCTTACTGGCCCAAACAGACAAACAATAACCCAAGTCCTTGCCCTGTTCACCCAGGACATAGATGCTCTTGCTTCTCTTCTTGACAGCAGCTTGGAAGCTTCCTAAGGCAAGACTTTAGAATTCTTCAACTTTGCTTCCCCCTCCCCACAAATACTCTGATCTTTAGGTCAATTTACAGAATTTAACTTTCTCCACATTCCTAAAACCAAGGAAATATGTTTCTTAATTCCATTTACAGTATCCTGTACAGTATACCCAGTACCTAGGGTACATACAAGCTCAATTAATGTACACCTAAAAACTACTAGTACTTTACAGTACAGCGAATTGACCTTAGAATTTTGTAAAGTTGTATATCCCATCAAAAAGTGGTGGACATTCACTTAAAAAAAAGTCAACACACCTAAGGCTGCAGTAAGTTTACGGTCAGTTTTACATAAAGAACATTTCAAGTCCCCCCCCCAAATTTGGGTTCCATAGCAGTACAAGACCAAAAACACCAACCGTCTTTATTACTTAACAGCTGCAGCCTTGACTGGAACGCCATGAGGGGAAAGGTTTTAGAGCTTCAACATTTTAAACAATTGAAATACAAAAGCACAAATAGCACTAAAACCCTATTGCTGGGCCACTGTATATAGATTTAAGCCTTCCAGCCACATGTTTTCTACCTTCAGAGAGATTACAGCTTGTACATATACAAACTTTTGGTAAAACTAAGCTTCATTCACTACTCAGCTCCTTCAAATGTGTTCTAAAAATTGAACCAAATAGAAATGGTTTACTACTATAGTATCCTATACAGTCACAACTCAATACACAGGAGCCAATGGCAAACTATGCAGTACTAAACAAAGCACAATTACACATCCAGAACAAGGGAGTCCTCCAGAAAAAGTACATTTTCATACTGCTCTCTCCCTTCTCACAAGGCACAGTACACAACCAATTCCAGTCAGCATTGCTTTTAGTGCAGGAAATTAGAAAAATACTGTCTCACTGGGTTAAATCAGGAAGTCTGCCTTACACTAGACAGGAGCATAGTTTCCCCCGTTTTACAATTTACTTAATTCACTTCTAAATTTCAGTCAATGTAAGATTTAGTTACATGTGTGCACCCATGAAATAAATCTTACATACTGCTGATTCTTTTCCAGTGGTACCATAATACAATTTAGCCAATTGTTTCCCCGTGCTTACACAACACTTCCAATATTTGGCACTTATTTCCTGATTAACCTGTGCTTCTGCTAGGGGAATACTGCCATTAAGGCTAGAAAACCTACAAAGAACTCCAGCAGCTGCAGGCTAAATGAAGGCTTTAAAATCAGGGTCCCCTCCTACCTGGAACAGTCAGCTTTGGCTCAACCAGCCAGGTGGCTCAGGTGCTCCTGGAAACAGTCATCACAAAGCTGCTGTAAAGACCATCAGTCAGAACAGGAAGCTGTTCCTACCTTTAAAAGATGCTTAAGTGATGTCAAGCCCAAAGCTGCCTCACACATGATCTCCCGTGGTCCCTTTTCCTGGTTGGCAGAGAACTCACTCAGCAACTGACTGGGTGCCCTGGCTGTTGTATTGGTTTAGAAACACTTAACTCCTCAAGCAGATCTTCACAGAAGAGAAAGCACCCAGTCTACAGTGTGCCACATCTGCATGTTATTCCTGGCAAATAAAGGTCATCCCTCTGGGAGCAAAGGCCTGGTCAACCCTTCCAACAGCAGAGAACCTGAAGTGGAGAAAGATTTAGATTTGAGCCTCTGCACTTAGAAACAGTAAAAAAGTATTTACTTCCAGCTCCAGTTTTGTACTAAACTGCACAAATGTTCACAGTGCAGCACCTATCCAGGACAAACCAACAGGAAAAAACCCTGCAGATAGCAAAGAGGAAACCCCCCACTCCATGCTTGTTGCCACAGGGGAGGGATCCAGTGCAGTTCCTCCTGTGAGAAGCAGTTTCTGTGCCAACACCCATCAAGAGAACCTGGCTGTCATGCTGTCTCCACAGAGCCTTAACCAACAAGGAGTCTGCAGTGTGCCAATTCACTGTTGTACTGCAGTGTATCCAAAGTGATTTACTTACACGTGTGCACCCATGAAATAAATCAGATACAAAGCAGTAATTCACTTTTTGAGAGCCAGAATGACAGCCAGTCAAGTGCATGTCAGTGTAGAAGTGCAGCACCCAGAAGAAAGTCAGGAGAAAGAAAAAACACAAAAAGGCCTACACCTCATATTTAACACTCAAACATGATAGAAAATCACCAAAAGCTTCCAAAATCTAACACTGGGCCTATTCTAATGGGTAAAATTAGAATAATTTATTAAAAGCCACGTATATGGAAAATTAACCTACTCCAAGTGAAAAACATGATACAGGAGTGAAATTCACCTCTTCTCCAGGGACAGTGTCCTTCTAGACATTACCTTTGCAACTGTTCCAAGAACCATGTGCATCCAGGAACTTTAAAGAACTGCTTGCAGCACCTCTTCACTTTCAGCTGTTGAAACCACAAGACTTCAATACTTACAGGTGGTCATCAACAGGTCACACAGTGGGTATCCTTTTAGCCACCCAGTGAGCTTCCTCTGAACAATTCTCCAAGCCTGTCACTCCACACTGTGCTTTTAGATGGCCAGGGACTGGGAGCTCTGTTCATTGCACTGTAGTTTAACTCACAACAATCAACACCACTGCTGACCAGTCTTATAAAAAGAAGCAGCTCTGTGCACAGAAGCCCAAGGTTTCCACAAACTGTTCTGACAAGATCTCAACTGGCAACTCCACCAGCATCCTCTCTCCAGTGACTGTGCTCATTGTCATGATCTTCTTCTCAGAACAGCACCTGAAGGAGACAAGGGAAGCAAAACAGTGATGACCACCCCACTCCCACAGAGAGGGGACCAGCACAAGTGCTGTATAGACTGATCCCAGCCTTCAAAGCCTCACACTAACCCTGACCTGCATCTCCCCTCTACTTACCTTCAGCTCACCTTGTTCACCTTGAACACAAGCAGCAGCACAGCTTTCTACAGTCCAGCAGAGACAGAAGCACCAGCATGTTGGACAGAGTAGGAGAGGGAGTAGGTTCTTCCTTGTTATCCTAGTGAAACTGCTCAGTCAGGATATAAATCCTCTTTCTTGTTGCTGGTTTGAGACCTAGAGAAAAAAATTTCACTATTTAGTAACAAGAGTTTCATACATTAAAGTCAGAACCCAGCTGTCACAGCTGTGATCATCTGTTTCACAACTCTTCAGAATCCTACAAGTAGAGGAAGAGACTCATTTCTATAAATGTTAGAAAATTTAAAATTGTCTCAACCAAAAGCAAATAGGAATTTCACAATAACCTTAACTTCACCCTATGCTTTCGCAAACTTAAATTTCTTAAAGTTATTTTTTAAAAAAATACATAGCAAAACCACTCACCTTGCACAGTAACACCAAAAACTAACAACCACCAGCCCAACACCACAAAGCCTCAAGAGCTCTTTCTCTTGCTATAGACAGAAACAAACAGAGCCCAGCTTCACAGGCTGCCTTGATATAAGCCTCACGATGACCTCAGGGGAATAGCTGATTCACCAAGAGCCAATCCTAACATCTCCTGAAAGTGCAAACACCAAATCCCCACTGCTTCTAATACAACACACACCTGCTTCCTATGACCAAACAAGTATTAGCCAGCTAACCTATTGATCTCTCCATCCCAAAGCCAACTTAATTTCCAAATTACTTACAAGAACACTCATTAAATAGCAATATGCTCCAATTACTCAATTAGTTGCAGTTTCTTAGTGATTAAACCATCTTTTTATCACTTCAACTTAACCCATAAATGGTGAAAAGTGACTTTAAAGTCAAACTTCAAATTATTCGAGATCTTTAAAGTGTCCTTTACATAACTCCAAATGTTCAAAGTGTATGTATCCATACTGTATATCACATACAGATGCAGCCATTCAAAACGAGCGAGGTACGCTGTGGTAAAACGCGGTGGGCGTGTTGCATCACAACACGTCATAACGTGTCATATCACATCATACCACAGCTATGATAATAGTATCCGGAATCACAGCCAGGTGGAGCTAATAAAGCTTAACCTCTCCTGTACAGCGTTTGAGCTGTCACCAGAAAACACCTGGTTTCGAATCCCGATCACTGCTGAGGGACAATCTTTATCTAATTAAGAATTTAAGTTGTATACTCTTTAGAATTTTAATTTTAAACTGTGTATTACAGCATGTTAATCATTAAACATTAAAAAGTTGGTATATTTTATAAAAGCAAGACTGCTGTGTACAAAAGTACACAACCTTCCACCTTCGTCATAAATATTTTAATTATGCATAAATATTTTATGTATCAAAGTCTTTAACTTCTTAATTTACATGGGTTCTGGATTTAATGTACTTGTTGTAACATTATTAATGAGCACTCGCAGGTTCACATGGGTATGCACCCTCACCACTGCCACCTCAGGCTGGCCCCTCACCACTTGGGACTCAAACCCAGGCCTCCAGCATCACTCCACAGGGAACCACCCAGCTGAGCTAAAGGGAGATCTTCTCTCAACCCAGTGGCTGTGGACTCTACTATCCACAGGGAAGGGCGGTGACGTCACCGTGCTGGTAAGCCAGCTCGCACAACCTGTAATGTCAGCCGTATGCAGTACATTAAGCTTATATTCTGTACTTCATAAAAAAGTTATCACATTTTATTTTCCAAGAATACATACAGTACAGTAGTAAGAACACAATTTGCTGTTAATGTAAAAAGATTAATGTTGTAGTGAGTTAAATTCACTTGATAGCTATATTAATATGGAATCGTGTAACTAAGCAGCTAAAGTATCACAAGTGAATGTTTTGGAAACATTTTGACGTGTTTCTTTAAATAAAAATCTTCTATTGTTTTTGTGTACGCATTACTGAAGCTAAAAGTTTAGCCTTTGTCACTAATTTAACCACTAAATAAAGACATAAATATAGAAATCCCTACATTACAAACTGTATATGGCTGGTATTGGTATTTTAAAGAAAAAATACACAACAGTATTCCACTTTCTCCCTAAACATTTTAAGCATCAAAGTCTTACATGTGGTTGTTTTAGAAACCTTTTTATGTGATCCTTCTGACCATATTAAGTTTATATACTTTGTGAAAAGTGATAATGTTTTAACCTTTTCTGTGAATTTGCTCATTATCAGCATAAAATAAAGCATACTTTTATAATTTGATTAACAAGGAATATAAATAAAAAGGAATATAATATAGCAGGGACCTCAGCCTCTAATAATAGGCAGTGAAAACATTTGTCTACCTGTCCATGGGGGGAAGGCGGACTGTCTTTCATTCGAAGGTTCGCCTATTGTACTCTGAGAATGTAGGAGGGAGGAAAAGTGCCCTCGGTCTTTTCACTGACAAAGTTGTAACAAAAACTACAGTATGCTTAAGAGCTGTTAAACCGGTTCTATTTAATGTTTTTAATTTATTTGTTTGGCACAGCCACCCAGCCCGAACCACACAGACACCATCTAGCCTCACAATCTAATCTTTCCACCTTTGATCCCATGAGGAAGTACAATACGCTCCTGCTTTGTTTAACAATGGTATGAAAAATAAATCTAAATGGTGAGAAAGCTATGCTTAAAGTTAATTAAGGGACTTAGAAGACAAAGATAACAATTTACATTACATTGTCAGATTGTGAATCAATAAAGGCATTTAATTAAACACGTTTGCAATTTTAATCAAAATGGGTGTAATGGGGTTAGACCATTAGATATGCAATACACTTTCTCGTGATCATCTAAGAATCTTTGTGTAAGCTGTAAGTTTTTTTTAACTTTTATACATTTCAAACACTTTAATTTTGTAAACACAACACACATTCCGTACAGCTACAGTACAATCACATTCTCCTGCCTTCCCGTGGTGTAAAACGAATTAGCAGGTGATTGAGATAATGCATCGCCAACTGAGTGGAATGTTCTTTTTTACAAGTGTAAAAAGAGGTGATACGTGTCTCATCTATAACTCTTCAGTTTACAGAGAAATTCCACCAGACCCTCAAAACATTGTCCAATAAAACTCTTCTTGTGCCTAATTTTTAGTTTAGCAGTTTAGTTTTTAGTTTTGCACGATAAGCACATTGTTTAATAGGGATGACATTATCCACTTCTATTATCACTGTAGCCACTACTTCATGGTGGGTGGCTGCGTCAGCCTGCGTAGTCTGCAAAGGAACAAGTAATAGGTTTATTCCATGCTGAAAAGAGAAGAGACAAAATGCAACGTTTCGGCTGTGAAGCCTTCTTCAGGTGTGAGGGTCTTCAGTTCAAAATGAAACCCTTGGAGTTTGTCGGGCGCTCTGAACGAGTTAAACTTTGATGCTGGAAAAATGTATTTCCCAGAAGCTATACTGACTCTCTCTCATGCAGTGCATTCACTGGTCAGGTGACTGAGGGCTTGCCAGCGCAGTGGCATCACTGCCTTTCATAAGGATAGGTGAAACCTGGTCTCTTAGCAATGAGGGCAGGTCTCACTGTAGCTTAACTGGCTGTTTCCCTATTAAGTGACGCTGGGGGCCTGAGTTCAATTCCTCAGTTGGTAGGGCATGAGCCTGCAAACACTACATTGTTAATACTATCTTCCGTGTTGCATTAACTAACTCTTCAGTTTATTCTGCCAGACAGTATATGAATATAATTATATCGTTATTTATTTCTTTAGATAGTCCTTATATTATAAACACCTTTAGGTTCAGCAAATTAGTTTTTTAGTTTTTAAAAAAGAAATAAAAAATGAGATATAATGCTGTGTTCCTGCTTAACTTAGACATTACATGATTTTAAAAGCTATAAAAACAGGTTTCGATAGTTAATAACCACTTTTAATGTGTGAAAAATGGGTGATCTTTCTTCCTCCTGATCAGCTTAGAATCTTTGTGTACGCTTTAAGTTTTTTTCTTCTTAATTAAACATTAAAAATGCATGTAGAACAGATCAGCAGCTCTTTTTTTCTCAATTGATTTTTTTCCCTGTATTTATCATATTGGCTAGCTAATGTCCTCTTTGCTAGCTAATGGTACTTGTGACTGTGTTTCTGCATTGTGTAGCAACGAGGGACTATATTCTCAGGTGAAGGAACGTAAACATCTTAATTTTCGTGTTTAATTTTTTTTTTAAATTAAACTTCATTCTATACAGCACTTGCATATTTGGGGACCGTTTTATAAAAGCGATAAGACACTCAAGGCCTGTGCTATATCGTGGATATAGTCACAGTTAAAAGGTTGCAGGCCCTCCGCATCGCGGAGTATGAAAGGTATGAGTTTCTGTTACTGTAATAACGAGCGCAAGTATTCATGGCAAGTGGTAATCACTTAACTTTGAATGTTTTGTGATATTTAGAAAGACCAACAAATTCAATATAGTGTCGATAATATTTATTATCAGTAATAACGACAGTAGTAGCAGCTTCAAATTATTCGTTATTAATAAATGACTTAGCTTCGAACAGTGGTGATATTTAACAGTATAAAAAATGTCAATATACAGTAGTGTCCATAACATTTGCTATTTTAGTTTTTCAAAGAAATGTTTATTTGTTAAATGAAAGCTCATGACAATAGCTGGGTTAGAACACTGGACCTGAGACTTATAAATCAGTCACTTAAGCCATCACACCACAGACACAGTCACACAGAAAGCACTGAAACTGACGTACACATATCCATAGAAAGTCTTATACTACTGTTTGAGCTACAGTATATGAATCTAATTATATCATTATTAATTTCTTTAGATACGCGATTCCATATTATATTCCCTATTAATCAAATTCTAAAAGTATGCTTTTGTTTACTCCGATAACGAGCGTATTAACAGTAAAGGTTAAAACATTATCACTTTTCACAAAGTATATAAACTTAATTTGGTCAGAAGGTGCACGTAAAAATGTTTCCAAAATAACCACATGTAAGACTTTGATGCTTAAAATGTTTAGGAAGAAAGTGGAATACTGGTGTGTATTTTTTCTTTAAACGACCAATACCAGCCATCTACAGTTTACATAATATGTTTATGTTCCTAAACTAATATTAATTATGATCATCAGACACATTATGCTCCTCTTCTTTATATGCTCAGCTACTAAAATTTCCCTTAAGTTATAAAATTCAATATAAATATACAATACACCGCAGTGGCTTGTGGGTAGTTGCGTGAGGTACGGGTTTGTACTGTGCATTTTGAATGGCTGCATCTATATAAAGTCAACACCATAAAAAAACATTTCACTGATTACATGTTGTTTAACCAATTATAACAACAACCTTGACAGTAGCTCGGTTTTATTTGGTCAAAATAATCACAAATCACAAGAAAAAAATAAATTACACTCCTGAAAAAAATAAAAAGTTAACGTTACGTATTCCAAGGGAAAAAGGTATGGAAAAGACCCTGTGCGGAGAGTGAGAGAGAAGGCGAACGTAATCCAAGTCGTGAGGCTGGAGCAAGGTCGGAGATAAGAAGCGACAGGACAGAAACCCAGGGGGTCACAAGAACAAACGATATTTCAGGTAAAATCGCTATCTAGATACGCAGCTCAGGCTGAAGAAACCTTAATAGTGCTAGATTAAAACCCCAGAGCAGATCAGACTTCCATGGGATCTGGACTGGTAGAGTAAATCCCGGACTGGATCACACTTCCATCAGATCTAGACTGGTAGAGTAAAACCAGGACCGGATCAGACATCCATGGGATCTAGACTGGTAGAGTGAAACCGGGACCAGATCAGACTTCTATGGAATCCGGACTGGTAGAGTAAACCCTGGAGCAGAAAAGCCTCTCATGGGATTCGGAATGGTAGAATGAAACCCGGAGAGGCTCAGACTTCCATGTGATCCGGAATAGTAGAGTAAAACCTGGATCAGATCAATCTTCCATGGGATCTAGACTGGCAGAGTAAAACCCGGAGTGGATCAGACTTCGAAGGGATCCGAACTGGTAGAGTAAATCCTGAAGCGGATAAGATTTCAATGAGATACGGATTAATAGAGAGAAACCCAGACCAGTTCAGACTCCCACCAGACCGCACTGGTAGAGTGAAACCTGGAGTGCCTCAGACGTCCAAGGGATCCGGAATGGTAAAGTGAGTCCCGGAGCGGATCAGACTTCCATGGGATCTGGACTGGAAGGGTAAAATCTGGAGCAAATCAGATATCCATGGGATCTGAAATGGTAGAGTAAGAGCAGGAGCGGATCAGACTTCCAAGGTATATGGACTGGTAGAATAAATCCCGGAACGGATCAGACTCACATAGGAGTCAGACTGGTAGAGCGAAACCCAGACCAGATAAGACTTCCATGGGATCTTGACTGGTAAAGTAAAACCCAGAGTGGATCACACTTCCATTGGATTCGGATTGGTAGAATAAATCCAGAAACGGATCAGACTTACATGGTACTGTATTGTGCTCTCAAGAGGCAACAGTTCTGTAGGGTTTGGGCATTTACTGGGACAATTATTAATTGTAGCAGTAAGTCACAAAATGATTCTTTTAATGGCTTTAGAATCCAACCTTGCGGTATAACTCAAACAACGCACACACAGGTACTAATACACAAGAATACATTTATTAATACATAAAATATGCATATAAACCTAACAGATCGTATCGAGAGGGTTATCAGAATACGAAAGGTATATATTCAATCAGTCACGAAGAGTTACACATATCAAGAGGACATACATTCGGTATATCATTCATTTAGACCGTTTCATAAATGCACTTGGTTATAACTTCGATATTAGATGATCAAAACAAGTACATAACTCTTAGGGATTAAATTGATATAAACTAGTTGGGATAACAATTGAATTCTCAAGCTGTAATGCAGTGAAGTTGAATACTCATCCAATCTCTGGGGATTCAGATCTCCTGCAGGCACAAAGAAACAGCTGCAGGCTTGTTGCTGTCCAATCCCCGCTCCCTGGCTCCGTGCCAGGCTGTGCTGTTCGGCTTGCGACGGTGCGCTGCTGATGCTCTCTGAAGACCGGCTAGTTAGTTTTGGCTGAAACTAGCAAGAGTTTGTGCACAGGAGAAAAGATGACTGTGTTCCTGATGAAGCGCTAGTTCTGAATAGTGATTCAGCTGTCCACAGTTCCGACCTGTTCACAAGGCTTGCTGCTGATGTTAACCTCGGGTGGATCCTCTGGTTACTCTCTGGCAACCTCCGCTCTCGACTCTTAGAACAAAGCAAGGTTCTGGCACTCGGACACACTGGCCGTTCCGTGGTTGTCCGGGCTGAGTCTCAGGATGGTCAGGAGGCACGCTGCGAGAATGTCCTGCCCTTGGGAGCCTTTCTGCTCCTGGGCCGTCCTGCCCTGGAATTGACTTGCACCCCTGGAATTCTCCTTCTGGAAAAAGTCCTTCGGAGCTCTGTGTTGCCTGTTTTTACCTTGAGGAACTTCAGCTCGTTCATTGGCTGAAAGTTTCCTGGGCATCAGAGACCCACGTGGGTTACTCGGCCCTACCAGTCCCTGATTGGTTGATCAAGGTGAGATATGAGTCACTTACTCCTGACACTTAGGAATGCAGTCCAGATGTCCATCTGGCACTCCCTAGACAGATAAGCGCCAATTGATCATGATAGCCAGGCTTAGTTTAGTGCATCCCCATTTGGGAGCTGTCACTTATCAAAAGAACCCTTAAATCAGCCTGCATGAATAGCATCTCTGTGGCTGCACCACAGAGATGAAGAGAGAGATGGGGCCTCATTTGGGGAAGCACAGCAACACTTAATTCTGTCTTATTAACAAGCATTGCCACTACAGTACCCGGACTGATAGAGTGAAACCCAGAGCTGATCAGATTCCCATGAGTTTCGGACTGGTAGAGTAAGAATCGGAGCGGAACTGACTTCCTTGGGATCTGGACTGATAAAGTAAAACCTGGAGCAGATCAGACTCCCATGGTATCCGGACTGGTAGAGTAATACCCAGAGTGGATCAGACTCCCATGAAACCCAGACTGGAAGATTAAGACCAGGAGTGGCTCAGACTTCCGAAGGATCCAGAATTGTAGAGTGAGTCCCAGAACAGATCAGAATTCCATGGGATCCGGACTGGTAGAGTGAAACCCACACCGGATCAGACTAACATGGGATCCGGAGTGGTAGAGCGATACCCGGTCCAGATCAAAATCCCATGGGATCTGGATTGATAGAATAAATCCCAGAATGGATCAGACTTCCATGGGATCAGTCTAACATGGGATCAGGACTGGTATAGTAAAACCTAGAGTGGATCAGACTCCCTTTGGATCCAGACTGTTACAATAAGACCCAGACCCGATCAGACTTCCATGGGACTCGGACTGCTAGAGTGATACCCAGACCAGATCAGACTAACATGAGATCCGGACTGTTTGAGCAAAACCTGGAATGGATCAGACTTTAATGGGATCCAGACTGGTGCAGTAAATCCCGGAGAGGATCAGACTGCCTTTGGATCCAGACTATTGGAGCAATACCGTGTCCGGATCAGATGTCCAAGGGATCCGGAATGGTAGAGTGAGCCCCAGAGCAGATCAGACTTCGTTGGGATCCTGACTGGTAGAGAAAAACCTGGAGCGGATCAGACTCCCTTGGGATCCAGACTGGTAGAGAAAAACCTGGAGCGGAGTAGACTTCCATGGGACCTGGACTGGTACAGTGATACCCTGTCCAGATCAGACATCCAAGGGATCCGGAATTGAGTAATTGAGTGAGTCCCGGAGCAGATCAGACTTCCATGGGATCCAGACTGGTAGAGAAAGAGAAGGAGAGGATCAGACTTCCAAGATATACGGACTGATAGAGAAAAAAACCCGGAGCGGATCAGACTTGTTGGGACCTGGACTGGTAGAGTGATACCCGGACCGGATCAGACTAACATGGGATCCGGACTGTTTGAGCGAAACCCTGAGCGGATCAGACTCCCATGGAATCCGGTCTGGTAGAGTAAGAGAAGGAGCGGATCTGACTTCCAAGGTATATGGGCTGGTAGAGAAAAACCCGGAGCGGGTCAGACTTCCATGGGATCAGGAATGATTGTGTGAGTCCCGGAGAGGATCAGACTTCCTTGGGATCTGGACTGGAAGAGTAAAACCAGGACTGGATTAGACGTCCATTGGATCGGGATTAGTAGAATAAATCAAGGAACGGATCAGACTCCCATGGGATCCGTACTGGTAGAGTAAAACCCGGAGCGGATCAGAATGCCATGGGATTCAGACTGGTATAGTACGGCCCAGACAGGAGCTGACTCTAAAGGGATCCGGATGTATGAGCAGCTCAGACTTCTGAAGGATCCGGACTGGTAGAGTGAAATTTGGACAGGATCACACTTCCATGGGATCCAAATTGGTAGAATAAATCCAGGAATGGATCAGACTCCCATGAGATACACACATGTAGAGTGAAACCTGGACCCGATCAGAATAACATGAGATCTGGATTGGTAGAGTAAAACCCGGACCAGATCAGACTCCCATGGGATCCAGACGGGTTGAGTGAAACCAGGACCAGATAGGACTCCCATGGGATCCGTACTGGTAGAGTAAAACCCGGAGCGGATCAGAATGCCATGGGATCCAGACTGGTATAGTACGGCCCGGACAGGATCTGACTCTAAAGGGATCCGGATGTATGAGCAGCTCAGACTTCTGAAGGATCCGGACTGATAGAGTGAAATTTGGACAGGATCACACCTCCATGGGATCCAAATTGGTAGAATAAATCCAGGAATGGATCAGACTCCCATGAGATCCACACATAATAATAATAATAATTGCTTACACTTATATAGCGCTTTTCTGGACACTCCACTCAAAGCGCTTTACAGGTAATGGGGACTCCCCTCCACCACCACCAATGTGCAGCATCCACCTTGATGATGCGACAGCAGCCATAGTGCGCCAGAACGCTCACCACACATCAGCTATCAGTGGGGAGGAGAGCAGAGTAATGTAGCCAATTCATAGAGGGGGATTATTAGGAGGCCATGATTAGTAAGGGCCAATTGGAAATTTGGCCAGGACACCGGGGTTACACCCCTACTCTTTTCGAGAAGCACCCTGGGATTTTTTATGACCACAGAGAGTCAGGACCTCGGTTTTACATCTCATCCGAAGGACGGCGCCTGTTTACAGTATAGTGTCCCCGTCACTATACTGGGGCATTAGGACCCACATGGACCGCAGGGTGAGCACCCCCCGCTGGCCCCACTAACACCTCTTCCAGCAGCAACCTTAGTTTTTCCCAGGCGGTCTTCCGTCCAGGTACTGACCAGGCTCACACCTGCTTAGCTTCAGTGGGTTGCCAGTTGTGAGTTGCAATGTGATATGGCTGCTGGCGAGCATGTAGAGTCTCACATGTAGAGTTTCACATGTAGAGTGAAACCCGGACCCGATCAGACTAACATGAGATCTGGATTGGTAGAGTAAAACCCGATCAGAAAACCGATCAGACTCCCATGGGATCCAGACGGGTTGAGTGAAACCAGGACCAGATCAGACTCCCTTGTGATCCGGACTGGTAGAGTGAAACCTAGACTGGATCACACTTCCATGGGATCCGGATTGGTACAAATGAGTCCCGGAGCGGATCAGACATCTATGCTACCTGGATTATTAGAGCGATACCTGGTCCAGATCAGACATGGGATCCGGACTAGTAGAGTAAGACCTGGAGCAGATCAGACTTCCTTGGGAACCAGACTGGTAGAGAAAAACCTGGAGAGGGTCAGACTTCCATGGGATCCAGAATGGCAGAATAAATCCAAGGGATCTGGAAAGGTAGCGTGAGTCCCGGAGCAGATCAGACTTCCTTGGGATCCGGACTGGTAGAGTGAAACCTGGACAGGATCAGACTTCCATGGGATCTGAATTGGCAGAATAAATCCTGGAACGGATCAGACTCCAGTGGGATCCGCACTTGTAGAGTGAAACCCGGACCGGATCAGACTAACATAAGATCCTGATTGGTAGAGAAAAACCCTGACCAGATCAGACTCCCATGGGATCAGGACTGGTATAGTAAAACCTGGAGCGGATCAGAATAACATGAGATCTGGATTGTTAGAGCGAAACCCTGAGAGGATCAGACTCCCTTGGGATCCGGGCTGGTAGAGTAAGACCCAGTGCGGATCATACTTCCTTTGTAACCAGACTGGTAGAGCAATACCCAATCTGAAACAGACGTCCAAGGGATCCAGAATAGTATAGTGAGTCCCGGAGCAGATCAGACTTCCTTGGGATCCGGACTGGTAGAGTAAAACTCGGACCGGAACAGACTCCCATGGGACTGGACTGGTAGAGCGAAACCAAGTCCTGATCAGACTCCCATGGGTTCCGGACTGGTAGAGTAAAACCCAGAGTGGATCAGACTTCCATGGGACCCGGAGTGGTAGAGCGAAACCATGAGCAGCTCAGGCTTCCAAAGGTTCCGGAAAGTTAGAGTGAGTCCAGGAGCGGATCAGACTTCCATGGGATTCGGACTGGTAGAGTAAGAGAAGGAGCGGATCAGACTTCCAAGGTATATGGACATGTAGAGAAAAACACGGAGTGGATCAGACTTCAATGGGATCCGAAATGATTGAGTGAGTCCTGGAGTGGATCAGAGTTCCATGGGATCCAGACTGGTATATCACTCTTACTTTACCAGTCCGGATCCCATGGGAGTCTGATCCGGACTGGTAAAGTAAGAGCAGGAGCGGATCAGACTTCCAAGGTATATGGACTGGTAGAGGAAAATCAGGACCGGATCAGACTTCCATGGGACCCGGACTGGTAGAGTGAAACCTGGACAAGATCAGACTTCCATGGGATCCGGATTGGTAGAATAAATCCAGGAACGGATCAGACTTCCATGGGATCCGGAATGGTAGAGTGAATCCCGGAGCGGATCAGAATTCCTTGGTATCCGGACTGGTAGATTAAGACCCGGACCAGAACAGACTTCCTTGGGATCCGGACTGGTAGAGTAAAACACAGACCGGATCAGACTCCCCTGGGATCCGGACTGGTATAGTAAGAGCAAGAACGGATCAGACTCCTATGGGATCCAGTTCTCTAAGAGTAAAACCCAGAGCGGATTAGATTTCCGTGGGATCCAGATTAGTAGAATAAATCCCGGAAAGGATAAGACTTCCACGGGACCCGGACTGGTAGAGTAAGACCCAGACCTGATCAGACTCCCATGGGACAGGACGGGTAGAGCGAAACCCGGACCAAATCACACTCCCATGGGATCCGGACTGGTAGAGTGAAACCCGGACCAGATCAGACTAACATGAAATCTGGACTGTTAGAGTGAAACCCTGAGAGGATCACACTCCCATGAGATCCAGACTAGTAGAGAAAAGCCTGGAGCGGCTCAGACTCCCATGGGACGCAGAGACTTCAACCAAACCTTTGCTATAATTGCTGATCAGTCTGTACAGACGTTTGGGGGTATTTTGGCCCATTCCTCTTTACAGAAATGTTTTGGTTCACTGATCGGACATTTTTGATTCACTGATCTTGCATTAACAGTTTGCTTCAGGTCATTTCAATTGGCTTAAGGTCAGGACTCTGAGTTGGCCATTCCAAAATATGAAATTACCTCTATATGAAATCACCACTTGTCTAAGCCATTCTGTTGTAGATTTACTCCTGTGTTTAGGATCATTGGCATGCTGCATGACAATGTGATGATTGTTCAAAAGCAGAACAACACAGCTATCTTGCTGGACTAAAGGACAAACAGAACTGCCTTGTGAATTTGACTGGCATTCACTTTTAAACTGTGTTGCTCAGAAATGGTGGAACCACTGTCTAGTTTCAGGTGTATGAACCACCTGCTAATTACTCAATTTTAATCTGGCCTAGGTTTCAGGATGCCCAGGGAGAGAAGATGTTTAAATGTAAAACTTTCCCAGCTTGACAGCTTCATGAACAGATTAAACAAACTATGAAAGGAGTACCAATACCACTGGAAAAAAATGACTTTATTATTACTAAAGAGCTCTCACAAGTTATTCCTGCATTCTGAAATGTACACATGGAATGAAGGATACATAAAAAATATCAAGGGAATTACCAACGATCTTGATCGAAAGCACAACGCCCTGCTTTCTCTCCAAACACATCCTGTTTGATTCAAATATTATTAAATTAATCAACTTGAGTATAGGGCAGGGTTGTCCATTCCTGGTCCCAAAGAGCTGGTGCATCTATAAGTTTTCATCTCATATCAGCTCTTAATAAGCGAAATCAGCTGCTTATGGATTTATCTGGACTAATATCACAGATTTTCCCTGCTCTTCACTTGCTGCAGTGTTAAAGAGACACACCAGCCCTTCAAGACCAGGATAAGACACACACTGGTTGAGGAGGTACCAAAAAACACCAAATTTCAAATAATTGTTCCAAGGATTTAAGGGATGACCAAACAAAAACTAGCTGGATTGTGGCATACCTAGTTCTAGCTACCTTTCTAAAATAAATACAGACTACAAACCAGCAACACTGTATCTGCTTTCCTTAGAGAGAAAGCCAAGAAATGCAGCCCTTAAAGAGACGCTTGTTCTCTCACACACACACCCACACGCCGATCTTGCTCTATCGCAGCCCCAGCTTCTTCTTCTCCTTCTGTTTCTTCCTCACGATCTCCAGGTTTCGATCCTTTAACATGCTCTTGCGCGGCTTGATGGGCCGGCTTCCCACGTATTTCCCTTGGTTAGAAAGACCAGAGCAACAAGGAGAGAAATGAGAGAGTGGACAGTGAGGGTGAGCTTAGCAGCAAAGCGAGCCACAGTCACACAGCAGGGACACAAAGAACAGGACCACGCATGCCTTGATTCAGGAGAATCACACTCCTGTTAGGCCGTCTTATTGATACTTTGTCACCGATAGGGAAGGGTGCCGTCATGCGAGATCCCGTTTGACTTTGTTTATTTTTTTACTTTATGTTGTTTTTTGCTATGCTAACTGCACACGTTGTTTGTTCGGTGATTAGATATGACCGACGAAACACTTATGACATAAGATAGACTATTGGCACAGTTAAAATTACACCAATAATAACTGTTGACCATTTGGACTGTGGCGTTTTACCTGTACCTGGAAGGAGGCGGTGTAGCAATTGTCCCCCGCTCCCAAGTATACGTTTTGCTAATGTTCAGTGACTGGACAATAAGCTGGATGAACTGAGAGTAAGGCTTGCTTCCAAATGGGACTTTAAGAACTGGAATGTGCTGGCATTTACTGAAACATGGCTTGACAAAGCTATTCCGGACTCCATCAACCTAACAGGAGGATTTTCTATTCACCATCAGGACAGAACAATGGATTCAGGTAAGAGCAAGGGTGGATCGGTATGCTTCATGGTAAAGAATTCCTGGTGCACAGACCTGGAGATTATTTCAACATTATGCTCTCCGCATCTTGAACATCTGACAATAAAATGTTGCCCTTTCTAGACATGGACCCCAGGATTATTGTTTGCACATGCCCAAATCAAAAACCATGGGAAAATGGCGAAATACCAGCTAAGCTCACAGCTATTAAAATAGTTAAATACAACTATAGAGTTAAATTAGTCATATTATCACTGCTGCAACACCCGGAACACATGGAATGGGATATGCACCATTACAGACTATAAAGCACAACCCAGCTATATTACATAACAGTCTGCCTTTCTTCCTGATCAGCTACATTCATTCTATGCTCGGTTTGAGGAAAATAACACAGAACCAGCCAAGTGGATCTCAGTATCCCAGGGCGAACATCCGGTCATTGTATCTAGAGCGGATGTGTGTAAAGTTTTTAAAAAGACTAATTCATACAAGGTTTCTGGCCCTGATACTATCCCTGGCCGTGTTCTGAAGGCATGTGCAGACCAGTTGGCAGATGTCTTCACGGACATATTTAATCTTTCCCTTGCTCAGTCCACAGTTCCCTCCGGCTTTAAGAAAACCATCATTGTTCCTGTTCCTAAGAAACTTAGAGTTAGTTGCTTGAATGACTACCACCCTGTTGCACTCACATCAGTTATTATGACGTGCTTCTAGCACTTGGTCAAAGCACACATCATCTCCTCACTGCCTGACACCCTGGACTCATTGCAATTTGCATATCATCAGAATAGATCAACACACGATGCTATCACTACTGCCCTTCATACTGCCCTCTCACACCTGGATAAGAAACTGCCCCACCACATTACCTGCCTCATCACAACTTGGCTCTCGACAATCTTAACAATTTTCGCCCCATCTCCAACTTACCCTTTCTTGCTAAAATTCTAGGACATGCTGTCACACTTCAGTTACATAACCACCTCATGACAAACAACCTTTTCGAACCCCTCCAATCTATCTTCCGTCAACTTCACAGCACAGAAACTGCCCTGATCAAAGTCACTTACAATCTTCTAATAGTTTCTGATTCTGGTTCTCTTTCAATACTCATCCTTTTTGATCTCAGTGCTGCTTTTGACACTGTTGACCATAACATCTTACTTTCTCGTCTTGAGACTGTGTTTGGAGTTTCTGTCACTGCTCTCAAATGGTTCAAATCTTACCTCACTGATCACTGTCACTTTGTCTCTCTCAATGGGTACAGGTCCGAAATTGGTCTTGTTAAGTCTGGTGTCCCTCAGGGCTCAATACTGGGCCCCTCGCTCTTCAGCAATTACATGTTTCCATTTGGTCAGCTTTTAAGATCACATGGCCTCAGCTATCATTTCTACGCTGTTGATACTTAAGTATACTGGTCCGGACCCCTTGGAAATCTAATCCAGTCCGGGTTTTACTCTAACAGTCCATATACCTTGGAAGGCCAATCCGGTCAGGGATTTACTCTACCAGACCGGATCCCTTGGAAGTCTGATGCGGGCTGGGTTTTACTCGAAAAATCTGTATACCTTGGAGGTCTAATCCACTTTCGGTTTAACTATACCAGTCTGGATCCCTTGGAAATCTGATCCAGTCCTGGTTTTACTCAACCAATACAGATCCCTTAGAAGTCTGATCCGCTCCGGGTTTTAATTTACCAGTCCGGATCCCTTGGAAATCTGATTCGCTCCAGGTTTTGCTCTTCCAGTTCGGATCTCATGGAGATCTGATCCAGTCCGGGTTTTACTCTACCAGTCTGGATCCCATTGAAGTGTAATACAGTACGGATTTTAATCGACTAATCCTGATCCCATGGCAATATGATCTGCCCTGGGTTTTGCTCTTCCAATCTGGTTCCCTTGGAAGTCTTATCCGCTCCAGGTTTTAATCTACCAGTCCAGAACCCTAGGAAGTCTGATGTGGTCCGGGTTTTAATCTTCCAGTTCGGATCTTTTGGATGTTTGATCTGCTACGGGTTTTAATCGAACAGTCCGGTCCCAAGGAAGTCTGATCCGCCCTGGGTTTTACTTGACCAGACCTGATCCCATGGAAATCTGATCCGCTCAGGGTTTTACTCTACCAGTCCGGATCGCGTGGAAGTCTGATCCAGTCCGGGTTTTACTCGACCAGTCCAGATCCCTTGAAAGACTGATTGGATCCGGGTTTTACTCTACCAGTTGGAAGTCTAATCTGCTTTGGGTTTTACTCTACCAGTTCAGATCCCATCGAAATCTGATCCACACCAGAATTTACTGTAGCAGTCCAGATCTTTTCAAACTCAAATCCGCTATGGGTTTACTCGACCAGTCCGGATCCCTTGGAAGTCTGATCCGCTCTGGGTTTGACTCGACCAACACAGACTTGTTAGAAGTCTGATCCACTCCAGGTTTTAATTTACCAGTCTAGATCCCTTGGAAATCTGATGTGCTCCAGGTTTTGCTCTTCCAGATCGGATCTCATGGAGATCTAATCCTCTCCAGGTTTTACTCTACCAGTCCGGATCGCTTGGAAGACTGATCAGATCCGGGTTTTACTATATCAGTCCGGATCCCTTCAAATTATGATCTGCTTCAGGTTTTACTCTACCAGTCCGGATCCCTTTGAAATCTAATACAGTCCGGATTTTAATCGACTAATCCTGATCCCATGGAAATATGATCCACTCCAGGTTTTGCTCTTCCCATCTGGTTCCCTTGGAAGTCTTATCCACTCTGGGTTTTACTCTGCCAGTCCAGATCCCTAGGAAGTCTGATGCAGTCCGGGTTTTAATCTTCCAGTTCGGATCTTTTGGACGTTTGATCTGCTACAGGTTTTAATCAACCAGTCCGGTCCCGAAAAAGTCTGATACGCTCTGGGTTTTACTCAACCAGACCAGATCCCTTGGAAGGCTGATCCGTTCTGGGCTTTACTCTAGCCGTCCGGATCCCTTGGAAGTCTGATCCGCTCTGGGTTTTACTCCGCCAGTCCTGATCCCTTGGAAGTCTGATCCAGTCCAGATCTTAATCTACCAGCCTGGATTCCATGGAAATCAGTTCCGCTCCAGGTTTAACTTGACCATTCCGTATCCCGTGGAAGTCTGATCTGCTCCGGGTTTTATTCTAGCAGTCCAGATCTTTTGAAACTCAAATCCTCTCCCGGTTTTACTCGAACAGTCCTGATCTCTTAGAAGTCTGATCCGCTCTGGTTTTTACTATTCCAGTCCAGATCCCTAGGAAGTCTGATCCGCTCCGGGTTTGACGCTACCAGTCCGGATCCCATTTAAATCTGATCCAGTCCGGTTTTTACTGTACCAGTTCGGATCACTAAGAAGTTTGATCTGCTCCAGGGTTTACTCTACCAGTCAGAATCCTTTGGAAGTCTGATCCTTTTCGGTTTTCTGGACCAATTCGGATCCCTTGGAAGTCTGATCTGCTTTGGGTTTTACTCCACCAGTCCAGATCCCTAAGAATTCTGATGAGGTCTGAATTTTAATCTTCCAGTTCGGATCTTTTGGACGTTTGATCGGCTCTGGGTTTTACTCGACCAGACATCATCCCATGGAAATCTGATCCAGTCTGGGTTTTACCCTACCAGTCCGGATTGCATGGAAGTCCGGATCCCTTGAAAGACTGATCGGATCCAGGTTTTACTCTACCAGTCCGGATCCCTTCAAATTATGATCTGCTTCGGGTTTTCCTCTACCAGTCCGGATCTGTTGGAAATCGGATGCGCTCCAGGTTTTGCTCTTCCAGTTCGGATCCCATGGAGATCCCATGGACCTCTCCCGGCTTTACTCTACCTGTCCATCGGATCCTGTCTATCGGATCCAATCGAAGTCTGATCCAATCCGGGTTTTACTCGACCAATCCAGATCCCTTAGAAGTCTGATCCGCTCCGGGTCTAACTCTCCCAATCTGGATCCAATGAAAGTCTGATCCAGTCCAGGTTTTACTCTTCCATTCCGAATCCCTTGGAAGTTTAATCTGCTCCAGGTTTTATTCTACCAGTCCAGATCTCTTGGAAGTCTAAAGAGGTCCTGGTTTTATCCAACCAGTCTTGATGCTTTGGAAGTCTGATTCAGTCCGAGTTTTTCTCAACCAGTCTGGGTCCATTGGAAGTCTGACCCGCTCTGGGTTTTACGCTACCAGTCCAAATCCCTTTGAAGTCTGATCCACTCCAGGTCTAACTCTCCCAATCTGGATCGCTCAGAAGTCTGATCCAATCCGGGTTTAACCCTTCCATTCCGAATCCCTTGGAAGTTTAATCCGCTCCAGGTTTTGCTCTACCAGTACAGATCACTTGGAAGTCTAATGAGGTCCGGGTTTTACCCATCCAGTCTTGATCCTTTGGAAGTCTGATCCACTCCAGGTTTTACTCTACCAATCCAGATCCTTAGGAAGTCTGATGCGGTCCGGGTTTTAATGTTCCAGTTCGGATCTTTTGGACGTTTGATCCGGTACGGGTTTAACACGACCATTCCGGATCCCGAGGAAATCTGATCCACTCTGGGTTTTATACGACCAGACCTGATCCCATGGAATTCTGATCCGCTCCGGGTTTTACTCTACTAGACTGGATCCCATGGAAATCTGATCTGTTCTGGGTTTTTCTTCTTCCAGTCGGGATCCCTTGGAATTCTGATCCGCTCATGGTTAAACTCGACCAGTACGGAACTCATGGAAGTCTGATCCAGTCCGGGTTTACATTTACCAGTACGAATCCCATGGAAATCTAATCCACTCCGGTTTAAACTCGACCAGTACGGAACCAATGGAAATCTGAACCACTCCGCGTTTTACTCTACCAGTCCGGATGCCCTGGATGTTTGTTCTGGTTCGGATTTTACTCTACTTTTTCGGATCCCTTGGAAGACTGATCAGATCCCGGAATTAACTAGACCAATCCAGATCACTTTGAAGTCTGATCCAATCCAGGTTTTACTCGACCAATCCAGATCCATTGGAAGTCTGATCTGCTCCGGGTCTAACTCTCCCTGTCTGGATCCCTCGGAAGTCTGATCCAGTCCAGGTTATACTCTTCCATTCCGAATCCCTTGGAAGTTTAATCCGCTCCAGGTTTTGCTCTACCAGTACAGAACTCTTGGAAGTCTGATGAGGTCCGGGTTTTACCCATCTAGTCTTGATCATTTGGAAGGCTGTTCCATTCCGGGTTTTACTCTACCAATCCAAATCACTAGGAAGTCTGATGCGGTCCGCATTTTAATGTTCCAGTACGGATCTTTTGGACGTTTGATCCGGTATGGGTTTTACTCGACAATTCCGGATCCCGAGGAAATCTGATCCACTCTGGGTTTTACACAACCATACCTGATCCCAAGGAAATCTGATCCATTCTCGGCTTTACTCTAGCCGTCCGGATCCCTTGGAATTCTGATCCGCTCAGGGTTTTACTCTACCAGTCTGTATACCATGGGAATCTGATCTGATCTGGGGTTTTCGTCTTCCAGTCGGGATCCCTTGGAAGTCTGATCCGCTCCTGGTTAAACTCGACCAGTACAGAACCCATGGAAATCTGAACCACTCCGCGTTTTACTCTACCAGTCCGGATGCCCTGGATGTATGTTCTGGTTCGGATTTTACTCTACTTTTTCGGATCCCTTGGAAGACTGATCGGATCCCGTAATTAACTCGACCAATCCAGATCACTTTGAAGTCTGATCCGCTCCGAGATTTACTCTTCCAATTCGGATCCCGTCGAAGTCTGATCTGTTCCGGGTTTAACTCTTCAAATCCGGATCCCTCGGAAGTCTGATCCAGTCTGGTTTTACTCTTCCATTCCGAATCCCTTGGAAGTTTCATCCGCTCCTGGTTTTACTCTCCCAGTCCAGATCTCTTGGAAGTCTAAAGAGGTCCAAGTTTTCCAAACCAGTTTTACACGACCTGACCTGATCCCATGGAATTCTGATCCGCTCCGGGTTTTACTCTACCAGTCTGGATACCATGAAAATCTGATCTGTTCTGGGTTTTTCTTATTCCACTCGGGATCTCTTGGAAGTCTGTTCCGCTCCTGGTTAAACTCGACCAGTACGGAACTCATGGAAATCTGATCCAGTCCGGGTTTACATCTACCAGTACGGAACTCATGGAAGTCTGATCCACTACGGGTTTTACTCTACCAGTCCGGATGCCTTGGACGTATGTTCCGGTTCGGTTTTTAATCTACCATTTTGGATCCCTTGGAAGACTGATCGGATCCCGAAATTAACTCGACCAATCCAGATCACTTTGAAGTCTGATCCGCTCCGAGATTTGCTCTTAAAATTCGGATCCCGTCGAAGTCTGATCCGTTCCTGTGTTTAACTCTTCCAATCCGGATCCCTCAGAAGTCTGATCCAGTCCGGTTTTACTCTTCCATTCTGAATCCCTTGGAAGTTTTATCTGCTCCTGGTTTTACTCTCCCAGTCCAGATCTCTTGGAAGTCTAAAGAGGTCCGGGTTATACCCAACCAGTCTTGATCCTTTGGAAGACTGATCCAGTCTGGATTTTACTCGACAAGTCCGGGTCCAATCGAAGTCTGATCCAATCCGGGTTTTACTCTCCCAATCTGGATCCCTCGGAAGTCTGATCCAGTCTGGGTTTAACCCATCCATTCTGAATCCCTTGGAAGTTTAATCCGCTCCAGGTTTTGCTCTACCAGTACAGATCTGTTGGAAGTCTGATGAGATCCAGCTTTTTACCCAACCAATCTAGATCCCTTGGAAGTCTGATCCGCTCCGGGTCTAACTCTCCCAATCTGGATCCCTCGGAAGTCTGATCCAGTCTGGGTTTAACCCATCTATTCTGAATCCCTTGGAAGTTTAATCCGCTCCAGGTTTTGCTCTACCAGTACAGATCTGTTGGAAGTCTGATGAGATCCAGCTTTTTACCCAACCAGTCTTGATCCTTTGGAAGTCTGATCCTGTCCGGGTTTTTTCGACCACACTAGATCCATTGGAAGTCTGACCCGCTCGGGGTTTTACTCTACCAGTCCAAATCCCTTTCAACTCAAATCTACTTCGAGTTTTACTCTACCGGTCCAGATCCCTTGGAAATCTGATTGGGTCCGGGTTTAACTCTACCAGTACTGATTTATTGGAAGTCTGATCCAATCCGGGTTTTACTCAACCAATCCGGTTCTCTTGGAAGTCTAATCCGCTCCGAGTCTAACTCTCCCAATCTGGATCTCTCGGAAGTCTGATCCAGTCTGGGTTTAACCCTTCCGTTCCGAATCCCTTGGAAATTTAATCCGCTCCAGGTTCTGCTCTACCAGTACAGATCTCTTAGAAGTCTGATGAGGTCCGGGTTTTACCCATCCAGTCTTGATCCTTTGGAAGTCTGATCCACTCCGGGTTTTACTCCACCAATCCAGATCCCTAGGAAGTCTGATGTGGTCCGGGTTTTAATGTTCCAATTCAGATCTTTTGGACGTTTGATCCAGTACGGGATTTATTCGACCATTCCTGATCCCGAGGAAATCTGATCTACTCTTGGTTTTACACGACCAGACCTGATCCCAAAGAATTCTTATCCGTTCTGGGCTTTACTCTAGCCATCCGGATCCCTTGGAATTCTGATCCGCTCCGGGTTTTACTCTAACACTCTGGATCCCATGGAAATCTGATCTGTTCTGGGTTTTTCTTCTTCCAGTCGGGATCCCTTGGAAGTCCGATCCGCTCCTGGTTAAACTCAACCAGTATGGAACCCTTGGAATCTGATCCGTTCCGGGTTTAACTCTTCCAATCCGGATCCCTCTGAGGTCTGATCCAGTCCGGTTTTACTTTTCCATTCCGAATTCCTTGGAAGTTTTATCCGTTCCTGGTTTTCCTCTACCAGTACAAATCTCTTGGAAGTCTAAAGAGGTCCGGGTTTTACCCCACCAGTCTTAATCCTTTGGAAGACTGATCCAGTCTGGATTTTACTCGACAAGTCCGGATAAAATCGAAGTCTGATCCAAACCGGGTTTTACTCTACCAATCTTGATCCCTCGGAAGTCTGATCCAGTCTGGGTTTAACCCTTCCATTCCGAATCCCTTGGAAGTTTAATCCGCTCCAGGTTTTGCTCTACCAGTACAGATCTGTTGGAAGTCTTATGCGGTCCAGGTTTTACGCAACCAGTCTTGATCCTTTGGAAGTCTGATCCTGTCCGGGTTTTTTCGACCACTCTAGATCCATTGGAAGTATGACCCGCTCTGGGTTTTACTCTACCAGTCCAAATCCCTTTGAACTCAAATCTACTTCGAGTTTTACTCTACCGGTCCAGATGCCTTGGAAATCTGATTGGGTCCGGGTTTAACTCTACCAGTACTGATTTCGGGGTCTAACTCTCCCTGTCTGGATCCCTCGGAAGTCTGATCCAGTCCAGGTTATACTCTTCCATTCCGAATCCCTTGGAAGTTGAATCCGCTCCAGGTTTTACTCTACCAGTACAGATCTCTTAAAAGTCTGATGAGGTCTGGGTTTTACCCATCCAGTCTTGATCCTTTGGAAGTCTGATCCACTCCGGGTTTTACTCTACCAATGCTGTCCAGGTTTTAATGTTCCAGTTCAGATCTTTTGGACATTTGATCCGGTACGGGTTCTACTCGACCATTCCGGATCCCGAGGAAATCTGATCCACTCTTGGTTTTACACGACCAGACCTGATCCCAAAGACATCTTATCCGTTCTGGGCTTTACTCTAGCTATCCGGATTCCTTTGGAATTCTGAGCCGCTTCGGGTTTTACTCTACCAGTCTGGATCCCTTGGAAATCTGATCTGTTCTGGGTTTTTCTTCTTCTAGTCGGGATCCCTTGGAAGTCCGATCCGCTCCTGGTTAAACTCGACCTGTACGGAACCCATGAAAGTCTGATCCAGTCCGGATTCACATCTACCTTTACGAATCCCATGGAAATCTGATCCACTCCGCGTTTTACTCTACCAGTCCGGATGCCTTGGATGTATGTTCCGGTTCGGTTTTTAATCTACCATTTTGGATCCCTTGGAAGACTTATCAGATCCCGGAATTAACTCGACCAATCCACATCACTCTGAAGTTTGATACACTCTGAGTTTTACTCTTAAAATTCAGATCCCTTTGAAATCTGCTCCGTTCCGGGTTTAACTCTTCCAATCCGGTTCCCTCGGAAGTCTGATCCAGTCCTGGTTTTGCTCTTCCATTCCGAATCCCTTGGAAGTTTTATCCGCTCCTGGCTTTACTCTCCCAGTCCAGATCTCTTGGAAGTCTAAAGAGGTCCGGGTTTTACCCAACCATTCTTAATCCTTTGGAAGTCTGATCCTGTCTGGATTTTAATCGACCAGTCCGGATCCAATTGAAGTCTGATCCAATCCGGGTTTTACTCGACCAATTCAGATCCCTTGGAAGTCTAATCTGCTCCGGGTCTAACTCTACCAATCTGAATCCCTCGGAAGTCTGATCCAGTCCGGATTTAACATTTCCATTCCGAATCCCTTGGAAGTTTAATCCGCTCCAGGTTTTGCTCTACCAGTACAGATCTCTTGGAAGTCTGATGAGATCCAAGTTCTACCCAACCAGTCTTGATCCTTTGGAAGTCTGATCCTGTCCGGATTTTTTCGACCAGTCTGGATCCATTGGAAGTCTGACCCGCTCTGGGTTTTACTCTACCAGTCCAAATCCCTTTGAACTCAATCTACTTTGGGTTTTACTCTACCAGTCCAGATCCCTTGGAAATCTGATTGGGTCCTGGTTTAACTCTACCAGTACTGATCCATTGGAAGTCTGATCCAATCCGGGTTTTACTCAAACAATCCGGTTGCCTTGGAAGTCTGATCCGCTTCGGGGTCTAACTCTCCCAGTCCGTATCCCTCGGAAGTCTGATCCAGTCCAGGTTATACTCTTCCATTCCGAATCCCTTGGAAGTTTAATCCGCTCCAGGTTTTACTCTACCAGTCCAGATCTTTTGGAAGTCTGATGAGGTCCGGGTTTTACCCATCCAGTCTTGATCCTTTGGAAGTCTGATCCACTCCGGGTTTTACTCTACCAGTCCAGATCCCTTTAAAGTCTGATCCAGTCCAGATTTTACTCTACCAGCAGGGTTCCCATGGAAATCAGATCTGCTCCGGGTTTCACTCTTCCAGTACGGATTCCTTGGAAGTCTGATTGGGTCCAGGTTTTACCCTAACACTCCTGATCCCAATGAAATCTCTTCCGGTCCATGTTTAACTACCAGTTCAGATCCCTTAGAAGTCTGATCTGCTCTTGGTTTTACTCTTCCAGTCAGGATCCCTTGGAAATCTGATGTGATCTGGGTTTGCTCTACCAGTCCAAATCCCATTGAAATCTGATCCAGTCTGGGTTTTACTCTTCCAGTCTGGATCTTTTGGATGTCTGATCCGCTCTGGGTTTTACTCTACGGATCTGGATCCCTTGGAAGTCTGATCCAGTCTGGGTTTTACGCTACCAGTCCGGATCCTTTGGAAGTCTGCTCCTTTCCGAGTTTTACTCTACCACTCCGGATGCCATGAAAGTCTGATCCGCTCCAGGTTTTGCTCTTCCAGTCTGGATCCCTTGGAAGGTTGATCCGTTCCAAGATTTACTCTTCCATCCCGGAACCCTTGAAAGTCTGATGCAGTCCAGATTTTACCATACCAGTCCAGATCCCTTGGAAGTCTGATCCACTCCGGGTTTTACTCTACCAGTCCAGATCCCTAGGAATTCTGATGAGGTCTGAATTTTAATCTTCCAGTTCGGATCTTTTGGACGTTTGATCCGCTCTGGGTTTTACTCGACCAGACATCATCCCATGGAAATCTGATCCAGTCCGGGTTTTACCCTACCAGTCAGGATTGCGTGGAAGTCTGATCCAGTCTGGGTTTTACTCTGCCAGTCGGGATCCCTTGAAAGACTGATCGGATCCAGGTTTTACTCTACCAGTCCGGATCCCTTCAAATTATGATCTGCTTCGGGTTTTCCTCTACCAGTCCGGATCTGTTGGAAATCGGATGCGCTCCAGGTTTTGCTCTTCCAGTTCGGATCCCATGGAGATCCCATGGACCTCTCCCGGCTTTACTCTACCTGCCCGGATCAATTGGAAGACTGATTGGATCCGGGTTTTACTCTACCAGTCCGGATCCCTTTGAAGTCTAATACAGTCCAGATTTTAATCTGCTAATCCTGATCTCATGGAAATATGATCCACTCCAGGTTTTGCTCTTCCCATCTGGTTCCCGTGGAAGTCTTATCCGCTCCGGGTTCTAGTCTACCAGTCCAGATCCCTAGGAAGTCTTATGCAGTCCAGGTTTTAATCTTTCAGTTCAGATCTTTTGGACGTTTGATCCGGTACGGGTCTTACTCGACCAGTCTAGATCCCGAAGAAGTCTGATCCGCTCTGGGTTTTACTCAACCAGACCTGATCCCTTGGAAGTCTGATCCATTCTGGGCTTTACTCTAGCCGTCCGGATCCCATGGAAGTCTGATCCAGTCCAGGTTTTACTCCACCAGGCCAGATATTTTGGAAATATGATCCGCTCCACGTTTTACTCTAAAACTCCAGATCCCGTAGAAGTCTCTTCCAGGCCGGCTTTAACGCTACCAGTCCAGATCCCTTGGAAGTCTAGTCCGCTTTGGGTTTTACTCTGCCAGTCCGGAACTCTTGGAAGTGTAATCCAATCCAGGTTTTACTCTACCAATCCGGATCCCATGGATGTATGTTCCAGTCCGGATTTTACTGTACCATTCCGGATCCCCTGAAAGACTGATCGGATCCCGGAATTTACTCCACCAATCCAGATCACTTTGAAGTCTGATCCGCTCAGACATTGACTCTTACAATTCGGATCCTTTATAAGTCTGATCCGTTCCGGGTTTCACTCTTCCAGTCCAGATCCCTCGGAAGTCTGATCCAGTCCTGGTTTTACTCTTCCACTCCAAATCCCTTGGAAGTTTTATCCACTCCTGGCTTTACTCTCCCAGTCCAGATCTCCTGGAAGTCTAAAGAGGTCCAGGTTTTACCCAAACAGTCTTGATCCTTTGGAAGTCTGATCCAGTCTGGATTTTACTCGACCAGTCCGGATCCAATCGAAGTCTGATCCAATCCGGGTTTTACTCGACCAATCCAGATCCCTTGGAAGTCTGATGCGGTCGGGGTTTTATTGTTCCAGTTCGGATCTTTTGGATGTTTGATCCGGTACGGGTTTTACTCGACCATTCCGGATCCCGAGGAAATCTGATCCACTCTTGGTTTTTCACGTCCAGACCTGATCCCAAGGAAATCTTATCCGTTCTGGGCTTTACTCCAGCCGTCCGGATCCCTTGGAATTCTGATCCGCTCCGGGTTAAACTCGACCAGTACGGAACCCATAGAAGTCTGATCCACTCCGGGTTTTACTCTACCAGTCCGGATGCCTTGGATGTAAGTTCCGGTTCGAATTTTACTCTAATTTTTTGGATCCCTTGGAAGACTGATCAGATCCTGGAATTAACTCGACCAATCCAGATCACTTTGAAGTCTGATCCGCTCCGGGTCTAACTCTCCCAATCCGGATCCCTCGGAAGTCTGATCCAGTCCTGGTTTTGCTCTTCCATTCCAAATCCCTTGTAAGTTTTATCCACTCCTGGCTTTACTCTCCCAGTCCAGATCTCCTGGAAGTCTAAAGAGGTCCGGGTTTTACCCAAACAGTCTTGATCCTTTGGAAGTCTTATCCAGTCTGGATTTTACTCGACCAGTCCGGATCCAATTGAAGTCTGATCCAATCCGGGTTTTACTCGACCAATCCAGATCCCTTGGAAGTCTGATGCGGTCGGGGTTTTATTGTTCCAGTTCGGATCCCTTGGAAATCTGATGCAGTCCAGGTATTGCTCTACCAGTCCAGATCCCATGGAAATCTGATTGGGTCCGGGTTTAACTCTACCAGTACTGATCCATTAGAAGTCTGATCCAATTCGGGTTTTACTCAAACAATCCGGTTCCCTTGGAAGTCTGATCCGCTTCGGGGTCTAACTCTCCCAGTCCGGATCCATCGGAAGTCTGATCCATTCCAGGTTACACTCTTCCATTCCGAATCCCTTGGAAGTTTAATCCGCTCCAGGTTTTACTCTACCAGTCCAGATCTCTTTGAAGTCTGATGAGGTCTGGGTTGTACCCATCAAGTCTTGATCCTTTGGAAGTCTGACCACTCCGGGTTTTACTCTACCAGTCCAGATCCCTTTAAAGTCTGATCCAGTCCAGATTTTACTCTACCAGCAGGGTTCCCGTGGAAATCAGATCTGCTCCTGGTTTTACTCTTCCAGTACGGATCCCTTGGAAGTCTGATTGGGTCCAGGTTTTACCCTAACACTCCTGATCCCGTAGAAGTCTATTCCGGTCCGGGTTTAACTACCAGTCCAGATCTCTTAGAAATCTGAACTGCTCTTGGTTTTCCTCTACCAGTCCGGATCCCATGGAAATCTGATGTGGTCTGGGTTTTGCTCTACCAGTCCAGAACCCATTGAAGTCTGATTTTTAGAGTTTTACTCTTCCAGTCTGGATCTTTTGGATCTTTTGGGTTTTACTCCACCAATCGAGATCCCTAAGAAGTCTGATGCGGTCCGGGTTTTAATGTTCCAGTTCGGATCTTTTTGACGTTTGTTCCGGTACGGGTTTTACTCGACCATTCCAGATCCCGAGGAAATCTGATCCACTCTGGGTTTTACACGACCAGACCTGATCCCAAGGAAATCTGAGCCGTTCTGGGCTTTACTCTAGCAGTCCGGATCCCTTTGAATTCTGATCTGCTCCATGTTAAACTCGAACAGTACGGAACCCATAGAGGTCTGACCCAGTCCGGGTTTACATCTACCAGTACAAATCCCATGGAAATCTGATCCACTCCGGTTTAAACTTGACCAGTACGGAACCCATGGAAATCTGATCCGCTCCGCGTTTTACTCTACCAGACCGGATGCCCTGGATGTATGTTCTGGTTCGGATTTTACTCTACTTTTTCGGATCCCTTGGAAGACTGATCAGATCCCGGAATTAACTAGACCAATCCAGATCACTTTGAAGTCTGATCAAATCCAGGTTTTACTCGACCAATCCAGATCCCTTGGAAGTCTGATCCGCTCCGGGTCTAACTCTCCCAATCTGGATCCCTCGGAAGTCTGATCCAGTCTTTGTTTAACCCTTCCATTCCGAATACCTTGGAAGTTTAATCCGCTCCAGGTTTTGCTCTACCAGTAGAGAACTCTTGGAAGTCTGATGAGGTCCGGGTTTTACCCATCTAGTCTTGATCATTTGGAAGTCTGTTCCACTCCGGGTTTTACTCTACCAATCCAGATCACTAGGAAGTCTGATGCAGTCCTCGTTTTAATGTTCCAGTACGGATCTTGTGGACTTTTGATCTGGTACGGGTTTTACTCGACCATTCCGGATCCCGAGGAAATCTGATCCACTCTGG
Source organism: Lepisosteus platostomus (assembly GCF_059453375.1). Classification (NCBI taxonomy): domain Eukaryota; kingdom Metazoa; phylum Chordata; class Actinopteri; order Semionotiformes; family Lepisosteidae; genus Lepisosteus; species Lepisosteus platostomus. The sequence continues at coordinate 68,209,391 of NC_142616.1, read as the reverse complement.
GTTTTACACGACCATACCTGATCCCAAAGAAATCTTATCCATTCTCGGCTTTACTCTAGCCGTCCGGATCCCTTGGAATTCTGATCCGCTCCGGGTTTTAATCTACCAGTCTGGATACCATGGAAATCTGATCTGATCTGGGGTTTTCTTCTTCCAGTCGGGATCCCTTGGAAGTCTGATCCGCTCCTGTTTAAACTCGACCAGTACGGAACCCATGGAAGTCTGATCCAGTCCGGGTTTACATCTACCAGTAAGAATCCCATGGAAATCTGATCCACTCTGGGTTTTACTCTACCATTTCGGATCCCTTGGATGTATGTTCCAGTTCGGATTTTACTCTACCATTTCGGATCCCTTGGAAGACTGATCGGATCCCGTAATTAACTCGACTAATCCAGATCACTTTGAAGTCTGATCCGCTCCGAGATTTACTCTTCCAATTCGGATCCTGTCGAAGTCTGATCCGTTCCGGGTTTAACTCTTCCAATCCGGATCCCTCGGAAGTCTGATCCAGTCCGGTTTCACTCTTCCATTCCGAATCCCTTGGAAGTTTTATCCGCTCCTGGTTTTACTCTCCCAGTCCAGATCTCTTGGAAGTCTAAAGAGGTCCGGGTTTTACCCAACCAGTCTTCATCCTTTGGAAGACTGATCCAGTCTGGATTTTACTCGACAAGTTCGGATCCAATCGAAGTCTGATCCAATCCGGGTTTTACTCTACCAATCTAGATCCCTTGGAAGTCTGATCCGCTCCGGGTCTAACTCTCCCAATCTGGATCCCTCGGAAATCTGATCCAGTCTGGGTTTAACCCTTCCATTCTGAAACCCTTGGACGTTTAATCTGCTCCATGTTTTTCTCTACCAGTACAGATCTGTTGGAAGTCTAAAGATGTCCGGGGTTTATCACACCAGTTTTACACGACCTGACCTGATCCCATGGAATTCTGAGCCGCTCCGGGTTTTACTCTACCAGTCTGGATACCATGGAAATCAGATCTATTCTGGGTTTTTCTTCTTCCAGTCGGGATACCTTGGAAGTCTGATCCGCTCCTGGTTAAACTCGACCAGTACGGAACTCATGGAAATCTGATCCACTCTGGGTTTTACTCTACCATTTCGGATCCCTTGGATGTATGTTCCAGTTCGGATTTTACTCTACCATTTCGGATCCCTTGGAAGACTGATCGGATCCCGTAATTAACTCGACCAATCCAGATCACTTTGAAGTCTGATCCACTCCGAGATTTACTCTTCCAATTCGGATCCCGTCGAAGTCTGATCCGTTCCGGGTCTAACTCTCCCAAACTGGATCCCTCGGAAGTCTGATCCAGTCCGGGTTTAACCCTTCCATTCTGAATCCCTTGGAAGTTTAATCCGCTCCAGGTTTTGCTCTACCAGTATAGATCTCTTGGAAGTCTGATGAGGTCCGGGTTTTACCTATCCAGTCTTGATCATTTTGAAGTCTGATCCACTCCGGGTTTTACTCCACCAATCAAGATCCCTAAGAAGTCTGATGCGGTCCGGGTTTTAATGTTCCAGTTCGGATCTTTTGGACGTTTGTTCCGGTACGGGTTTTACTCAACCATTCCGGATCCCGAGGAAATCTGATCCACTCTGGATTTTACATGACCAGACCTGATCCCAAGGAAATCTGAGCCGTTCTGGGCTTTACTCTAGCCATCCGGATCCCTTGGAATTCTGATCTGCTCCGTGTTAAACTCGACCAGTACGGAACCCATAGAAGTCTGATCCAGTCCGGGTTTACATCTACCAGTACGAATCCCATGGAAATCTGATCCACTCCTGTTTAAACTCGACCAGTACAGAACCCATGGAAATCTGATCCACTCCGCGTTTTACTCTACCAGTCCGGATACCCTGGATGTATGTTCTGGTTCGGATTTTACTCTACTTTTTCGGATCCCTTGGAAGACTGATCAGATCCCGGAATTAACTAGACCAATCCAGATCACTTTGAAGTCAGATCCAATCCAGGTTTTACTCGACCAATCCAGATCACTAGGAAGTCTGATGCAGTCCTCGTTTTAATGTTCCAGTACGGATCTTGTGGACTTTTGATCTGGTACGGGTTTTACTCGACCATTCCGGATCCCGAGGAAATCTGATCCACTCTGGGTTTTACACGACCATACCTGATCCCAAGGAAATCTGATCCATTCTCGGCTTTACTCTAGCCGTCCGGATCCCTTGGAATTCTGATCCGCTCCGGGTTTTACTCTACCAGTCTGGATACCATGGAAATCTGATCTGATCTGGGGTTTTCTTCTTCCAGTCGGGATCCCTTGGAATTCTGATCCGCTCCTGTTTAAACTCGACCAGTACGGAACCCAGGGAAGTCTGATCCAGTCCGGGTTTACATCTACCAGTACGAATCCCATGGAAATCTGATCCACTCTGGGTTTTACTCTACCATTTCGGATCCCTTGGATGTATGTTCATGTTCGGATTTTACTCTACCATTTCGGATCCCTTGGAAGACTGATCGGATCCCGTAATTAACTCGACTAATCCAGATCACTTTGAAGTCTGATCCGCTCCGAGATTTACTCTTCCAATTCGGATCCCGTCGAAGTCTGATCCGTTCCGGGTTTAACTCTTCCAATCCGGATCCCTCGGAAAACTGATCCAGTCCGGTTTTACTCTTCCATTCCGAATCCCTTGGAAGTTTTATCCGCTCCTGGTTTTACTCTCCCAGTCCAGATCTCTTGGAAGTCTAAAGAGGTCAGGGTTTTACCCAACCAGTCTTCATCCTTTGGAAGACTGATCCAGTCTGGATTTTACACGACAAGTTCGGATCCAATCGAAGTCTGATCCAATCCGGGATTTACTCTACCAATCTAGATCCCTTGGAAGTCTGATCCGCTCCGGGTCTAACTCTCCCAATCTGTATCCCTCGGAAGTCTGATCCAGTCTGGGTTTATCCCATCCATTCTGAATCCCTTGGAAATTTAATCCGCTCCAGGTTTTGCTCTACCAGTACAGATCTGTTGGAAGTCTGATGAGATCCAGCTTTTTACCCAACCAGTCTTGATCCTTTGGAAGTCTGATCCTGTCCGGGTTTTTTCGACCACTCTAGATCCATTGTAAGTCTGCTTGGGTCCAGGTTTAACTCTACCAGTACTGATTTATTAGAAGCCTGATCCAATCCGGGTTTTACTCAACCAATTCGGTTCCCTTGGAAGTCTAATCCGCTCCGAGTCTAACTCTCCCAATCTGGATCTCTCAGAAGTCTGATCCAGTCCGTTTTTAACCCTTCAGTTCCGAATCCCTTAGAAGTTTAATCCGCTCCAGGTTTTGCTCTACCAGTACAGATCACTAAGAAGTCTGATGAGGTCCGGATTTTACCCATCCAGTCTTGATCCTTTGGAAGTCTGATCCACTCCGGGTTTTACTCCACCAATCCAGATCTGATGCGGTCCGGGTTTTAATGTTCCAACTCAGATCTTTTGGACGTTTGATCCGGTACAGGTTTTACTCGACCATTCCGGATCCCGAGGAAATCTGATCCACTCTTGGTTTTACACGACCAGACCTGATCCCAAAGACATCTTATCCGTTCTGGGCTTTACTCTAGCCAACGGGATCCCTTGGAATTCTGATCCGCTCCAGGTTTTACTCTACCAGTCTGGATCCCATGGAAATCTGATCTGTTCTTGGTTTTTCTTCTTCCAGTCAGGATCCCTTGGAAGTCCTATCCGCTCCTGGTTAAACTCGACCAGTACGGAACCCTTGGAAGTCTGATCCGTTCCGGGTTTAACTCTTCCAATCCAGATCCCTCTGAGGTCTGATCCAGTCCGGTTTCACTCTTCCAATCCGAATTCCTTGGAAGTTTTATCTGCTCCTGGTTTTGCTCTACCAGTACAGATCTCTTGGAAGTCTAAAGAGGTCCGGGTTTTACCCCACCAGTCTTAATCCTTTGGAAGACTGATCCACTCTGGATTTTACTCGACAAGTCCGGATAAAATCGAAGTCTGATCCAAACCGGGTTTTACACTACCAATCTAGATCCCTTGGAAGTCTGATCCGCTACGGGTCTAACTCTCCCAATCTGGATCCCTCAAATTCTGATCCAGTCTGGGTTTAACCCTTCCATTCTGAATCCCTTGGATGTTTAATCTGCTCCATGTTTTGCTCTACCAATACAGATCCGTTGGAAGTCTAAAGAGGTCCGGGGTTTACCACACCAGTTTTACACGACCTGACCTGATCCCATGGAATTCTGAGCCGCTCCGGGTTTTACTCTACCAGTCTGGATACCATGGAAATCTGATCTGTTCTGGGTTTTTCTTCTTCCAGTCGGGATACCTTGGAAGTCTGATCCGCTCCTGGTTAAACTCGACCAGTACGGAACTCATGGAAATCTGATCCACTCTGGGTTTTACCTCTACCAGTCCGGATGCCTTGGAAGTCTAAAGAGGTCCGGGTTTTACCCAACCAGTCTTCATCCTTTGGAAGACTGATCCAGTCTGGATTTTTCTCGACAAGTCCGGATGCAATCGAAGTCTGATCCAATCCGCGTTTTACTCTACCAATCTAGATCCCTTGGAAGTCTGATCCGCTCCTGGTTAAACTCGACCAGTACGGAACTCATGGAAATCTGATCCACTCTGGGTTTTACTCTACCAGTCCGGATTCCTTGGAAGTCTAAAGAGGTCCGGGTTTTACCCAACCAGTCTTCATCCTTTGGAAGACTGATCCAGTCTGGATTTTACTCGACAAGTCCGGATGCAATCGAAGTCTGATCCAATCCGCGTTTTACTCTACCAATCTAGATCCCTTGGAAGTCTGATCCGCTCCTGGTTAAACTCGACCAGTACGGAACTCATGGAAATCTGATCCACTCTGGGTTTTACTCTACCAGTCCGGATGCCTTGGATGTATGTTCCGGTTCGGCTTTTACTCTACCTTTTCGGATCCCTTGGAAGACTGATCGGATCCCGGAATTACCTCGACCAATCCAGATCACTTTGAAGTCTGATCCGCTCCGAGATTTACTCTTACAATTCAGATCCTGTCGAAGTCTGATCCATTCCTGTGTTTAACTCTTCCAATCCGGATCCCTCGGAAGTCTGATCCAGTCCGGTTTTACTCTTCCATTCCGAATCCCTTGGAAGTTTTATCCGCTCCTGGTTTTACTCTCCCAGTCCAGATCTCTTGGAAGTCTAAATAGGTCCGGGTTTTACCCAACCAGTCTTAATCCTTTGGAAGACTGATCCAGTCTGGATTTTACTCGACAGGTCCGGATCCAATCGAAGTCTGATCTAATCCGGGTTTTACTCTACAAATCTGGATCCCTCGGAAGTCTGATCCAGTCTGGGTTTAACCCATCCATTTTAAATCCCTTGGAAGTTTAATCCGCTCCAGGTTTTGCTCTACCAGTACATATCTGTTGGAAGTCTGATGAGATCCAGATTTTTACCCAACCAGTCTTGATCCTTTGGAAGTCTGATCCTGTCCGGGTTTTTTCTACCAGTCTAAATCCATTGGAAGTCTGACCCGCTCAGGGTTTTACACTACCAGTCCAAATCCCTTTGAACTCAAATCTACTTCGAGTTTTACTCTACCGGTCCAGATCCCTTGGAAATCTGATTGGGTCCGGGTTTAAATCTACCAGTACTGATTTATTGGAAGTCTGATCCAATCCGGGTTTTACTCAACCAATCCGGTTCCCTTGGAAGTCAAATCCGCTCCGAGTCTGACTCTCCCAATCTGGATCTCTCGGACATCTGATCCAGTCTGGGTTTAACCCTTCCGTTCCGAATACCCTTGGAAGTTTAATCCACTCCAGGTTTTGCTCTACCAGTACAGATCTCTTAGAAGTCTGATGAGGTCCGGGTTTTACCCATCCAGTCTTGATCCTTTGGAAGTCTGATCCACTCCGGGTTTTACTCCACCAATCCAGATCCCTAGGAAGTCTGATGCGGTCTGGGTTTTAATGTTCCAATTCAGATCTTTTGGACGTTTGATCCGGTACGGGTTTTACACGACCAGACCTGATCCCAAAGAAATCTTATCCGTTCTGGCTTTACTCTAGCCATCCGGATCCCTTGGAATTCTGATCCGCTCCAGGTTTTACTCTACCAGTCTGGATCCCATGGAAATCTGATCTGTTCTGGGTTTTTCTTCTTCCAGTCGGGATCCCATGGAAGTCCGATCCGCTCCTGGTTAAACTCTACCAGTACAGAACCCTTGGAAGTCTGATCCGTTCCGGGTTTAACTCTTCCAATCCGGATCCCTCGGAGGTCTGATCCAGTCCGGTTTTACACTTCCATTCCGAATTTCTTGGAAGTTTTATCCGCTCCTGGTTTTGCTCTACCAGTACAGATCTCTTGGAAGTCTAAAGAGGTCCGGGTTTTACCCCACCAGTCTTAATCCTTTGGAAGACTGATTCAGTCTGGATTTTACTCGACAAGTCCGGATAAAATCGAAGTCTGATCCAAACCGGGTTTTACTCTACCAATCTAGATCCCTTGGAAGTCTGATCCGCTACGGGTCTAACTCTCCCAATCTGGATCCCTCAAATTCTGATCCAGTCTGGGTTTAACCCTTCCATTCCGAATCCCTTGGAAGTTTAATCCGCTCCAGGTTTTGCTCTACCAGTACAGATCTGTTGGAAGTCTGATGCGGTCCAGGTTTCACGCAACCAGTCTTAATCCTTAGGAAGTCTGATCCTTTCCGGGTTTTTTCGACCAGTCTAGATCCATTGGATGTCTGACCCGCTCGGGGTTTTACTCTACCAGTCCAAATCTCTTTGAACTCAAATCTACTTCAAGTTTTACTCTACCAGTCCAGATCCCTTGGAAATCTGATTGGGTCCGGGTTTAACTATACCAGTACTTATTTATTGGAAGTCTGATCCAATCCGGGTTTTACTAAAACAATCCGGTTCCCTTGGAAGTCTGATCCGCTTCGGGGTCTAACTCTCCCTGTCCGGATCCCTCGGAAGTCTGATCCAGTCCAGGTTATACTCTTCCATTCCGAATCCCTTGGAAGTTTAATCCGCTCCAGGTTTTACTCTAACAGTACAGATCTCTTAAAGGTCTGATGAGATCTGGGTTTTACCCATCCAGTCTTGATCCTTTGGAAGTCTGATCCACTCCGGGTTTTACTCTACCAATCCAGATCCCTAGGAAGTCTGATGCTGTCCGGGTTTTAATGTTCCAGTTCAGATCTTTTGGACGTTTGATCCGGTACGGGTTCTACTCGACCATTCCGGATTCCGAGGAAATCTGATCCACTCTTGGTTTTACACGACCAGACCTGATCCCAAAGACATCTTATCCGTTCTGGGCTTTACTCTAGCTATCCGGATCCCTTTGGAATTCTGATCCGCTTTCGGGTTTTACTCTACCAGTCTGGATCCCTTGGAAATCTGATCTGTTCTGGGTTTTTCTTCTTCCAGTCGGGATCCCTTGGAAGTCCGATCCGCTCCTGGTTAAACTCGACCTGTACGGAACCCATGGAAGTCTGATCCAGTTCAGGTTCACATCTACCTTTACGAATCCCATGGAAATCTGATCCACTCCGCGTTTAACTCTACCAGTCCGGATGCCTTGGATGTATGTTCCGGTTCGGTTTTTACTCTACCATTTCGGATCCCTTGGAAGACTGATCGGATCCCGGAATTAACTCGACCAATCCAGATCACTTTGAAGTCTGATCTGCTCCGAGATTTACTCTTACAATTCAGATCCCGTCGAAGTCTGATCCATTCCTGTGTTTAACTCTTCCAATCCGGATCCCTCGGAAGTCTGATCCAGTCCGGTTTTACTCTTCCATTCCGAATCCCTTGGAAGTTTTATCCGCTCCTGGTTTTACTCTCCCAGTCCAGATCTCTTGGAAGTCTAAATAGGTCCGGGTTTTACCCAACCAGTCTTAATCCTTTGGAAGACTGATCCAGTCTGGATTTTACTCGACAGGTCCGGATCCAATCGAAGTCTGATCTAATCCGGGTTTTACTCTACAAATCTGGATCCCTCGGAAGTCTGATCCAGTCTGGGTTTAACCCATCCATTTTAAATCCCTTGGAAGTTTAATCTGCTCCAGGTTTTGCTCTACCAGTACAGATCTGTTGGAAGTCTGATGAGATCCAGATTTTTACCCAACCAGTCTTGATCCTTTGGAAGTCTGATCCTGTCCGGGTTTTTTCGACCAGTCTAAATCCATTGGAAGTCTGACCCGCTCGGGGTTTTACACTACCAGTCCAAATCCCTTTGAACTCAAATCTACTTCGAGTTTTACTCTACCGGTCCAGATCCCTTGGAAATCTGATTGGGTCCGGGTTTAACTCAACCAATCCGGTTCCCTTGGAAGTCAAATCCGCTCCGAGTCTGACTCTCCCAATCTGGATCTCTCGGACATCTGATCCAGTCCGGGTTTAACCCTTCCAATCCGAATCCCTTGTAAGTTTAATCCGCTCCAGGTGTTGCTCTACCAGTACAGATCTCTTGGAAGTCTGATGAGATCCAAGTTCTACCCAACCAGTCTTGATCCTTTGGAAGTCTGATCCTGTCCGGATTTTTTCGACCAGTCTGGATCCATTGGAAGTCTGACCCGCTCGGGGTTTTACTCTACCAGTCCAAATCCCTTTGAACTCAATCTACTTTGGGTTTAACTCTACCAGTACTGATCCATTGGAAGTCTGATCCAATCCGGGTTTTACTCAAACAATCCGGTTGCCTTGGAAGTCTGATCCGCTTCGGGGTCTAACTCTCCCAGTCCGTATCCCTCGGAAGTCTGATCCAGTCCAGGTTATACTCTTCCATTCCGAATCCCTTGGAAGTTTAATCCGCTCCAGGTTTTACTCTACCAGTCCAGATCTTTTGGAAGTCTGATGAGGTCCGGGTTTTACCCATCCAGTCTTGATCCTTTGGAAGTCTGATCCACTCCGGGTTTTACTCTACCAGTCCAGATCCCTTTAAAGTCTGATCCAGTCCAGATTTTACTCTACCAGCAGGGTTCCCATGGAAATCAGATCTGCTCCGGGTTTCACTCTTCCAGTACGGATTCCTTGGAAGTCTGATTGGGTCCAGGTTTTACCCTAACACTCCTGATCCCAATGAAATCTCTTCCGGTCCATGTTTAACTACCAGTTCAGATCCCTTAGAAGTCTGATCTGCTCTTGGTTTTCCTTTACCAGTCTGGATCCCTCGGAAGTCTGATACAATCCAGGTTCTGCTCTACCATTCCAGATATTTTGGAAGTTTGATTTACTCCGGGTTTTACTCCTCCAGTCTTGATCCCTTGGAAATCTGATGTGGTCTGGGTTTTGCTCTACCAGTCCAGAAACCATTGATTTCTGATTTTTAGAGTTTTACTCTTCCAGTCTCGATCTTTTGGAAGTCTGATCCGCTCTGGGTTTTACTCTACCATTCAAGATCCCTTGGAAGTCTGATCCACTCCAGGTCTAACTCTCCCAATCTGGATCCCTCGGAAGTCTGATCCAGTCCGGGTTTAACCCTTCCATTCCGAATCCCTTGGAAGTTTAATCCGCTCCAGGTTTTGCTCTACCAGTACAGATCTCTTGGAAGTCTGATGAGGTCCAGGTTTTACCCATCCAATCTTGATCCTTTGGAAGTCTGATCCACTCCGGGTTCTACTCTACCAATCCAGATCCCTAGGAAGTCTGATGCGGTCCGGGTTTTAATGTTATAGTTCGGATCTTTTGGACGTTTGATCCGGTACGGGTTTTACTCGACCATTCCGGATCCCGAGGAAATCTGATCCACTCTGGGTTTTACACAACCAGACCTGATCCCAAGGAAATCTGAGCCGTTCTAGGCTTTACTCTAGCCGTCCGGATCCCTTGGAATTCTGATCCGCTCCGGGTTAAACTCCACCAGTACGGAACCCACAGAAGTCTGATCCAGTCCGGGTTTACATCTACCAGTACGAATCCCATGGAAATCTGATCCACTCCGGGTTTTACTCTACCAGTCCGGATGCCTTGGATGTATGTTCCGGTTCGAATTTTACTCTACTTTTTCGGATCCCTTGGAAGACTGATCAGATCCCGGAATTAACTCGACCAATCCAGATCATTTTGAAGTCTGATCCAATCCAGGTTTTACTCTACCAGTCCAGATCCCTTGGAAGTCTGATCCAGTCCAGATTTTTCTCTACCAGCAGGGTTCCCATGGAAATCAGATCCGCTCCGGGTTTTACTCCTCCAGTACGCATCCCTTGGAAGTCTGATTGGGGCCAGGTTTTACACTAACACTCCTGATCCCGTAGAAGTCTCATCCGGTCCGGGTTTAACTACCAGTTCAGATCCCTTAGAAGTCTGATCGGGTCTTGGTTTTACTCTTCCAGTCAGGATCCCTTGGAAATCTGATGTGATCTGGGTTTGCTCTACCAGTCCAAATCCCATTGAAATCTGATCCAGTCTGGGTTTTACTCTTCCAGTCTGGATCTTTTGGATGTCTGATCCGCTCTGGGTTTTACTCTACGGATCTGGATCCCTTGGAAGTCTGATCCAGTCTGGGTTTTACGCTACCAGTCCGGATCCTTTGGAAGTCTGCTCCTTTCCGAGTTTTACTCTACCACTCCGGATGCCATGAAAGTCTGATCCGCTCCAGGTTTTGCTCTTCCAGTCTGGATCCCTTGGAAGGTTGATCCGTTCCAAGATTTACTCTTCCATCCCGGAACCCTTGAAAGTCTGATGCAGTCCAGATTTTACCATACCAGTCCAGATCCCTTGGAAGTCTGATCCACTCCGGGTTTTACTCTACCAGTCCAGATCCCTAGGAATTCTGATGAGGTCTGAATTTTAATCTTCCAGTTCGGATCTTTTGGACGTTTGATCCGCTCTGGGTTTTACTCGACCAGACATCATCCCATGGAAATCTGATCCAGTCCGGGTTTTACCCTACCAGTCAGGATTGCGTGGAAGTCTGATCCAGTCTGGGTTTTACTCTGCCAGTCGGGATCCCTTGAAAGACTGATCGGATCCAGGTTTTACTCTACCAGTCCGGATCCCTTCAAATTATGATCTGCTTCGGGTTTTCCTCTACCAGTCCGGATCTGTTGGAAATCGGATGCGCTCCAGGTTTTGCTCTTCCAGTTCGGATCCCATGGAGATCCCATGGACCTCTCCCGGCTTTACTCTACCTGCCCGGATCAATTGGAAGACTGATTGGATCCGGGTTTTACTCTACCAGTCCGGATCCCTTTGAAGTCTAATACAGTCCAGATTTTAATCTGCTAATCCTGATCTCATGGAAATATGATCCACTCCAGGTTTTGCTCTTCCCATCTGGTTCCCGTGGAAGTCTTATCCGCTCCGGGTTCTAGTCTACCAGTCCAGATCCCTAGGAAGTCTTATGCAGTCCAGGTTTTAATCTTTCAGTTCAGATCTTTTGGACGTTTGATCCGGTACGGGTCTTACTCGACCAGTCTAGATCCCGAAGAAGTCTGATCCGCTCTGGGTTTTACTCAACCAGACCTGATCCCTTGGAAGTCTGATCCATTCTGGGCTTTACTCTAGCCGTCCGGATCCCATGGAAGTCTGATCCAGTCCAGGTTTTACTCCACCAGGCCAGATATTTTGGAAATATGATCCGCTCCACGTTTTACTCTAAAACTCCAGATCCCGTAGAAGTCTCTTCCAGGCCGGCTTTAACGCTACCAGTCCAGATCCCTTGGAAGTCTAGTCCGCTTTGGGTTTTACTCAACCAGTCCGGATTCCTTAGAAGTCTGATCCACTCCCGGTTTTACTCTGCCAGTCCGGAACTCTTGGAAGTGTAATCCAATCCAGGTTTTACTCTACCAATCCGGATCCCATGGATGTATGTTCCAGTCCGGATTTTACTGTACCATTCCGGATCCCCTGAAAGACTGATCGGATCCCGGAATTTACTCCACCAATCCAGATCACTTTGAAGTCTGATCCGCTCAGACATTGACTCTTACAATTCGGATCCTTTATAAGTCTGATCCGTTCCGGGTTTCACTCTTCCAGTCCAGATCCCTCGGAAGTCTGATCCAGTCCTGGTTTTACTCTTCCACTCCAAATCCCTTGGAAGTTTTATCCACTCCTGGCTTTACTCTCCCAGTCCAGATCTCCTGGAAGTCTAAAGAGGTCCAGGTTTTACCCAAACAGTCTTGATCCTTTGGAAGTCTGATCCAGTCTGGATTTTACTCGACCAGTCCGGATCCAATCGAAGTCTGATCCAATCCGGGTTTTACTCGACCAATCCAGATCCCTTGGAAGTCTGATGCGGTCGGGGTTTTATTGTTCCAGTTCGGATCTTTTGGATGTTTGATCCGGTACGGGTTTTACTCGACCATTCCGGATCCCGAGGAAATCTGATCCACTCTTGGTTTTTCACGTCCAGACCTGATCCCAAGGAAATCTTATCCGTTCTGGGCTTTACTCCAGCCGTCCGGATCCCTTGGAATTCTGATCCGCTCCGGGTTAAACTCGACCAGTACGGAACCCATAGAAGTCTGATCCACTCCGGGTTTTACTCTACCAGTCCGGATGCCTTGGATGTAAGTTCCGGTTCGAATTTTACTCTAATTTTTTGGATCCCTTGGAAGACTGATCAGATCCTGGAATTAACTCGACCAATCCAGATCACTTTGAAGTCTGATCCGCTCCGGGTCTAACTCTCCCAATCCGGATCCCTCGGAAGTCTGATCCAGTCCTGGTTTTGCTCTTCCATTCCAAATCCCTTGTAAGTTTTATCCACTCCTGGCTTTACTCTCCCAGTCCAGATCTCCTGGAAGTCTAAAGAGGTCCGGGTTTTACCCAAACAGTCTTGATCCTTTGGAAGTCTTATCCAGTCTGGATTTTACTCGACCAGTCCGGATCCAATTGAAGTCTGATCCAATCCGGGTTTTACTCGACCAATCCAGATCCCTTGGAAGTCTGATGCGGTCGGGGTTTTATTGTTCCAGTTCGGATCCCTTGGAAATCTGATGCAGTCCAGGTATTGCTCTACCAGTCCAGATCCCATGGAAATCTGATTGGGTCCGGGTTTAACTCTACCAGTACTGATCCATTAGAAGTCTGATCCAATTCGGGTTTTACTCAAACAATCCGGTTCCCTTGGAAGTCTGATCCGCTTCGGGGTCTAACTCTCCCAGTCCGGATCCATCGGAAGTCTGATCCATTCCAGGTTACACTCTTCCATTCCGAATCCCTTGGAAGTTTAATCCGCTCCAGGTTTTACTCTACCAGTCCAGATCTCTTTGAAGTCTGATGAGGTCTGGGTTGTACCCATCAAGTCTTGATCCTTTGGAAGTCTGACCACTCCGGGTTTTACTCTACCAGTCCAGATCCCTTTAAAGTCTGATCCAGTCCAGATTTTACTCTACCAGCAGGGTTCCCATGGAAATCAGATCTGCTCCTGGTTTTACTCTTCCAGTACGGATCCCTTGGAAGTCTGATTGGGTCCAGGTTTTACCCTAACACTCCTGATCCCGTAGAAGTCTATTCCGGTCCGGGTTTAACTACCAGTCCAGATCTCTTAGAAATCTGAACTGCTCTTGGTTTTCCTCTACCAGTCCGGATCCCATGGAAATCTGATGTGGTCTGGGTTTTGCTCTACCAGTCCAGAACCCATTGAAGTCTGATTTTTAGAGTTTTACTCTTCCAGTCTGGATCTTTTGGATCTTTTGGGTTTTACTCCACCAATCGAGATCCCTAAGAAGTCTGATGCGGTCCGGGTTTTAATGTTCCAGTTCGGATCTTTTTGACGTTTGTTCCGGTACGGGTTTTACTCGACCATTCCGGATCCCGAGGAAATCTGATCCACTCTGGGTTTTACACGACCAGACCTGATCCCAAGGAAATCTGAGCCGTTCTGGGCTTTACTCTAGCAGTCCGGATCCCTTGGAATTCTGATCTGCTCCATGTTAAACTCGAACAGTACGGAACCCATAGAGGTCTGACCCAGTCCGGGTTTACATCTACCAGTACAAATCCCATGGAAATCTGATCCACTCCGGTTTAAACTTGACCAGTACGGAACCCATGGAAATCTGATCCGCTCCGCGTTTTACTCTACCAGACCGGATGCCCTGGATGTATGTTCTGGTTCGGATTTTACTCTACTTTTTCGGATCCCTTGGAAGACTGATCAGATCCCGGAATTAACTAGACCAATCCAGATCACTTTGAAGTCTGATCAAATCCAGGTTTTACTCGACCAATCCAGATCCCTTGGAAGTCTGATCCGCTCCGGGTCTAACTCTCCCAATCTGGATCCCTCGGAAGTCTGATCCAGTCTTTGTTTAACCCTTCCATTCCGAATACCTTGGAAGTTTAATCCGCTCCAGGTTTTGCTCTACCAGTAGAGAACTCTTGGAAGTCTGATGAGGTCCGGGTTTTACCCATCTAGTCTTGATCATTTGGAAGTCTGTTCCACTCCGGGTTTTACTCTACCAATCCAGATCACTAGGAAGTCTGATGCAGTCCTCGTTTTAATGTTCCAGTACGGATCTTGTGGACTTTTGATCTGGTACGGGTTTTACTCGACCATTCCGGATCCCGAGGAAATCTGATCCACTCTGGGTTTTACACGACCATACCTGATCCCAAAGAAATCTTATCCATTCTCGGCTTTACTCTAGCCGTCCGGATCCCTTGGAATTCTGATCCGCTCCGGGTTTTAATCTACCAGTCTGGATACCATGGAAATCTGATCTGATCTGGGGTTTTCTTCTTCCAGTCGGGATCCCTTGGAAGTCTGATCCGCTCCTGTTTAAACTCGACCAGTACGGAACCCATGGAAGTCTGATCCAGTCCGGGTTTACATCTACCAGTAAGAATCCCATGGAAATCTGATCCACTCTGGGTTTTACTCTACCATTTCGGATCCCTTGGATGTATGTTCCAGTTCGGATTTTACTCTACCATTTCGGATCCCTTGGAAGACTGATCGGATCCCGTAATTAACTCGACTAATCCAGATCACTTTGAAGTCTGATCCGCTCCGAGATTTACTCTTCCAATTCGGATCCTGTCGAAGTCTGATCCGTTCCGGGTTTAACTCTTCCAATCCGGATCCCTCGGAAGTCTGATCCAGTCCGGTTTCACTCTTCCATTCCGAATCCCTTGGAAGTTTTATCCGCTCCTGGTTTTACTCTCCCAGTCCAGATCTCTTGGAAGTCTAAAGAGGTCCGGGTTTTACCCAACCAGTCTTCATCCTTTGGAAGACTGATCCAGTCTGGATTTTACTCGACAAGTTCGGATCCAATCGAAGTCTGATCCAATCCGGGTTTTACTCTACCAATCTAGATCCCTTGGAAGTCTGATCCGCTCCGGGTCTAACTCTCCCAATCTGGATCCCTCGGAAATCTGATCCAGTCTGGGTTTAACCCTTCCATTCTGAAACCCTTGGACGTTTAATCTGCTCCATGTTTTTCTCTACCAGTACAGATCTGTTGGAAGTCTAAAGATGTCCGGGGTTTATCACACCAGTTTTACACGACCTGACCTGATCCCATGGAATTCTGAGCCGCTCCGGGTTTTACTCTACCAGTCTGGATACCATGGAAATCAGATCTATTCTGGGTTTTTCTTCTTCCAGTCGGGATACCTTGGAAGTCTGATCCGCTCCTGGTTAAACTCGACCAGTACGGAACTCATGGAAATCTGATCCACTCTGGGTTTTACTCTACCATTTCGGATCCCTTGGATGTATGTTCCAGTTCGGATTTTACTCTACCATTTCGGATCCCTTGGAAGACTGATCGGATCCCGTAATTAACTCGACCAATCCAGATCACTTTGAAGTCTGATCCACTCCGAGATTTACTCTTCCAATTCGGATCCCGTCGAAGTCTGATCCGTTCCGGGTCTAACTCTCCCAAACTGGATCCCTCGGAAGTCTGATCCAGTCCGGGTTTAACCCTTCCATTCTGAATCCCTTGGAAGTTTAATCCGCTCCAGGTTTTGCTCTACCAGTATAGATCTCTTGGAAGTCTGATGAGGTCCGGGTTTTACCTATCCAGTCTTGATCATTTTGAAGTCTGATCCACTCCGGGTTTTACTCCACCAATCAAGATCCCTAAGAAGTCTGATGCGGTCCGGGTTTTAATGTTCCAGTTCGGATCTTTTGGACGTTTGTTCCGGTACGGGTTTTACTCAACCATTCCGGATCCCGAGGAAATCTGATCCACTCTGGATTTTACATGACCAGACCTGATCCCAAGGAAATCTGAGCCGTTCTGGGCTTTACTCTAGCCATCCGGATCCCTTGGAATTCTGATCTGCTCCGTGTTAAACTCGACCAGTACGGAACCCATAGAAGTCTGATCCAGTCCGGGTTTACATCTACCAGTACGAATCCCATGGAAATCTGATCCACTCCTGTTTAAACTCGACCAGTACAGAACCCATGGAAATCTGATCCACTCCGCGTTTTACTCTACCAGTCCGGATACCCTGGATGTATGTTCTGGTTCGGATTTTACTCTACTTTTTCGGATCCCTTGGAAGACTGATCAGATCCCGGAATTAACTAGACCAATCCAGATCACTTTGAAGTCAGATCCAATCCAGGTTTTACTCGACCAATCCAGATCACTAGGAAGTCTGATGCAGTCCTCGTTTTAATGTTCCAGTACGGATCTTGTGGACTTTTGATCTGGTACGGGTTTTACTCGACCATTCCGGATCCCGAGGAAATCTGATCCACTCTGGGTTTTACACGACCATACCTGATCCCAAGGAAATCTGATCCATTCTCGGCTTTACTCTAGCCGTCCGGATCCCTTGGAATTCTGATCCGCTCCGGGTTTTACTCTACCAGTCTGGATACCATGGAAATCTGATCTGATCTGGGGTTTTCTTCTTCCAGTCGGGATCCCTTGGAATTCTGATCCGCTCCTGTTTAAACTCGACCAGTACGGAACCCAGGGAAGTCTGATCCAGTCCGGGTTTACATCTACCAGTACGAATCCCATGGAAATCTGATCCACTCTGGGTTTTACTCTACCATTTCGGATCCCTTGGATGTATGTTCATGTTCGGATTTTACTCTACAATTTCGGATCCCTTGGAAGACTGATCGGATCCCGTAATTAACTCGACTAATCCAGATCACTTTGAAGTCTGATCCGCTCCGAGATTTACTCTTCCAATTCGGATCCCGTCGAAGTCTGATCCGTTCCGGGTTTAACTCTTCCAATCTGGATCCCTCGGAAAACTGATCCAGTCCGGTTTTACTCTTCCATTCCGAATCCCTTGGAAGTTTTATCCGCTCCTGGTTTTACTCTCCCAGTCCAGATCTCTTGGAAGTCTAAAGAGGTCAGGGTTTTACCCAACCAGTCTTCATCCTTTGGAAGACTGATCCAGTCTGGATTTTACTCGACAAGTTCGGATCCAATCGAAGTCTGATCCAATCCGGGATTTACTCTACCAATCTAGATCCCTTGGAAGTCTGATCCGCTCCGGGTCTAACTCTCCCAATCTGTATCCCTCGGAAGTCTGATCCAGTCTGGGTTTATCCCATCCATTCTGAATCCCTTGGAAATTTAATCCGCTCCAGGTTTTGCTCTACCAGTACAGATCTGTTGGAAGTCTGATGAGATCCAGCTTTTTACCCAACCAGTCTTGATCCTTTGGAAGTCTGATCCTGTCCGGGTTTTTTCGACCACTCTAGATCCATTGTAAGTCTGCTTGGGTCCAGGTTTAACTCTACCAGTACTGATTTATTGGAAGCCTGATCCAATCCGGGTTTTACTCAACCAATTCGGTTCCCTTGGAAGTCTAATCCGCTCCGAGTCTAACTCTCCCAATCTGGATCTCTCAGAAGTCTGATCCAGTCCGTGTTTAACCCTTCAGTTCCGAATCCCTTAGAAGTTTAATCCGCTCCAGGTTTTGCTCTACCAGTACAGATCACTAAGAAGTCTGATGAGGTCCGGATTTTACCCATCCAGTCTTGATCCTTTGGAAGTCTGATCCACTCCGGGTTTTACTCCACCAATCCAGATCTGATGCGGTCCGGGTTTTAATGTTCCAACTCAGATCTTTTGGACGTTTGATCCGGTACAGGTTTTACTCGACCATTCCGGATCCCGAGGAAATCTGATCCACTCTTGGTTTTACACGACCAGACCTGATTCCAAAGACATCTTATCCGTTCTGGGCTTTACTCTAGCCAACGGGATCCCTTGGAATTCTGATCCGCTCCAGGTTTTACTCTACCAGTCTGGATCCCATGGAAATCTGATCTGTTCTTGGTTTTTCTTCTTCCAGTCAGGATCCCTTGGAAGTCCTATCCGCTCCTGGTTAAACTCGACCAGTACGGAACCCTTGGAAGTCTGATCCGTTCCAGGTTTAACTCTTCCAATCCGGATCCCTCTGAGGTCTGATCCAGTCCGGTTTCACTCTTCCAATCCGAATTCCTTGGAAGTTTTATCTGCTCCTGGTTTTGCTCTACCAGTACAGATCTCTTGGAAGTCTAAAGAGGTCCGGGTTTTACCCCACCAGTCTTAATCCTTTGGAAGACTGATCCACTCTGGATTTTACTCGACAAGTCCGGATAAAATCGAAGTCTGATCCAAACCGGGTTTTACACTACCAATCTAGATCCCTTGGAAGTCTGATCCGCTACGGGTCTAACTCTCCCAATCTGGATCCCTCAAATTCTGATCCAGTCTGGGTTTAACCCTTCCATTCTGAATCCCTTGGATGTTTAATCTGCTCCATGTTTTACTCTACCAATACAGATCCGTTGGAAGTCTAAAGAGGTCCGGGGTTTACCACACCAGTTTTACACGACCTGACCTGATCCCATGGAATTCTGAGCCGCTCCGGGTTTTACTCTACCAGTCTGGATACCATGGAAATCTGATCTGTTCTGGGTTTTTCTTCTTCCAGTCGGGATACCTTGGAAGTCTGATCCGCTCCTGGTTAAACTCGACCAGTACGGAACTCATGGAAATCTGATCCACTCTGGGTTTTACCTCTACCAGTCCGGATGCCTTGGAAGTCTAAAGAGGTCCGGGTTTTACCCAACCAGTCTTCATCCTTTGGAAGACTGATCCAGTCTGGATTTTTCTCGACAAGTCCGGATGCAATCGAAGTCTGATCCAATCCGCGTTTTACTCTACCAATCTAGATCCCTTGGAAGTCTGATCCGCTCCTGGTTAAACTCGACCAGTACGGAACTCATGGAAATCTGATCCACTCTGGGTTTTACTCTACCAGTCCGGATGCCTTGGATGTATGTTCCGGTTCGGCTTTTACTCTACCATTTCGGATCCCTTGGAAGACTGATCGGATCCCGGAATTAACTCGACCAATCCAGATCACTTTGAAGTCTGATCCGCTCCGAGATTTACTCTTACAATTCAGATCCTGTCGAAGTCTGATCCATTCCTGTGTTTAACTCTTCCAATCCGGATCCCTCGGAAGTCTGATCCAGTCCGGTTTTACTCTTCCATTCCGAATCCCTTGGAAGTTTTATCCGCTCCTGGTTTTACTCTCCCAGTCCAGATCTCTTGGAAGTCTAAATAGGTCCGGGTTTTACCCAACCAGTCTTAATCCTTTGGAAGACTGATCCAGTCTGGATTTTACTCGACAGGTCCGGATCCAATCGAAGTCTGATCTAATCCGGGTTTTACTCTACAAATCTGGATCCCTCGCAAGTCTGATCCAGTCTGGGTTTAACCCATCCATTTTAAATCCCTTGGAAGTTTAATCCGCTCCAGGTTTTGCTCTACCAGTACATATCTGTTGGAAGTCTGATGAGATCCAGATTTTTACCCAACCAGTCTTGATCCTTTGGAAGTCTGATCCTGTCCGGGTTTTTTCTACCAGTCTAAATCCATTGGAAGTCTGACCCGCTCAGGGTTTAACACTACCAGTCCAAATCCCTTTGAACTCAAATCTACTTCGAGTTTTACTCTACCGGTCCAGATCCCTTGGAAA
Source organism: Lepisosteus platostomus (assembly GCF_059453375.1). NCBI lineage: Eukaryota > Metazoa > Chordata > Actinopteri > Semionotiformes > Lepisosteidae > Lepisosteus > Lepisosteus platostomus. The sequence continues at coordinate 68,189,488 of NC_142616.1, read as the reverse complement.
TCTGATTGGGTCCGGGTTTAAATCTACCAGTACTGATTTATTGGAAGTCTGATCCAATCCGGGTTTTACTCAACCAATCCGGTTCCCTTGGAAGTCAAATCCGCTCCGAGTCTGACTCTCCCAATCTGGATCTCTCGGACATCTGATTCAGTCCGGGTTTAACCCTTCCGTTCCGAATACCCTTGGAAGTTTAATCCACTCCAGGTTTTGCTCTACCAGTACAGATCTCTTAGAAGTCTGATGAGGTCCGGGTTTTACCCATCCAGTCTTGATCCTTTGGAAGTCTGATCCACTCCGGGTTTTACTCCACCAATCCAGATCCCTAGGAAGTCTGATGCGGTCTGGGTTTTAATGTTCCAATTCAGATCTTTTGGACGTTTGATCCGGTACGGGTTTTACACGACCAGACCTGATCCCAAAGAAATCTTATCCGTTCTGGCTTTACTCTAGCCATCCGGATCCCTTGGAATTCTGATCCGCTCCAGGTTTTACTCTACCAGTCTGGATCCCATGGAAATCTGATCTGTTCTGGGTTTTTCTTCTTCCAGTCGGGATCCCATGGAAGTCCGATCCGCTCCTGGTTAAACTCTACCAGTACAGAACCCTTGGAAGTCTGATCCGTTCCGGGTTTAACTCTTCCAATCCGGATCCCTCGGAGGTCTGATCCAGTCCGGTTTTACACTTCCATTCCGAATTCCTTGGAAGTTTTATCCGCTCCTGGTTTTGCTCTACCAGTACAGATCTCTTGGAAGTCTAAAGAGGTCCGGGTTTTACCCCACCAGTCTTAATCCTTTGGAAGACTGATTCAGTCTGGATTTTACTCGACAAGTCCGGATAAAATCGAAGTCTGATCCAAACCGGGTTTTACTCTACCAATCTAGATCCCTTGGAAGTCTGATCCGCTACGGGTCTAACTCTCCCAATCTGGATCCCTCAAATTCTGATCCAGTCTGGGTTTAACCCTTCCATTCCGAATCCCTTGGAAGTTTAATCCGCTCCAGGTTTTGCTCTACCAGTACAGATCTGTTGGAAGTCTGATGCGGTCCAGGTTTCACGCAACCAGTCTTAATCCTTAGGAAGTCTGATCCTTTCCGGGTTTTTTCGACCAGTCTAGATCCATTGGATGTCTGACCCGCTCGGGGTTTTACTCTACCAGTCCAAATCTCTTTGAACTCAAATCTACTTCAAGTTTTACTCTACCAGTCCAGATCCCTTGGAAATCTGATTGGGTCCGGGTTTAACTATACCAGTACTTATTTATTGGAAGTCTGATCCAATCCGGGTTTTACTAAAACAATCCGGTTCCCTTGGAAGTCTGATCCGCTTCGGGGTCTAACTCTCCCTGTCCGGATCCCTCGGAAGTCTGATCCAGTCCAGGTTATACTCTTCCATTCCGAATCCCTTGGAAGTTTAATCCGCTCCAGGTTTTACTCTAACAGTACAGATCTCTTAAAAGTCTGATGAGATCTGGGTTTTACCCATCCAGTCTTGATCCTTTGGAAGTCTGATCCACTCCGGGTTTTACTCTACCAATCCAGATCCCTAGGAAGTCTGATGCTGTCCGGGTTTTAATGTTCCAGTTCAGATCTTTTGGACGTTTGATCCGGTACGGGTTCTACTCGACCATTCCGGATTCCGAGGAAATCTGATCCACTCTTGGTTTTACACGACCAGACCTGATCCCAAAGACATCTTATCCGTTCTGGGCTTTACTCTAGCTATCCGGATCCCTTTGGAATTCTGATCCGCTTTCGGGTTTTACTCTACCAGTCTGGATCCCTTGGAAATCTGATCTGTTCTGGGTTTTTCTTCTTCCAGTCGGGATCCCTTGGAAGTCCGATCCGCTCCTGGTTAAACTCGACCTGTACGGAACCCATGGAAGTCTGATCCAGTTCAGGTTCACATCTACCTTTACGAATCCCATGGAAATCTGATCCACTCCGCGTTTAACTCTACCAGTCCGGATGCCTTGGATGTATGTTCCGGTTCGGTTTTTACTCTACCATTTCGGATCCCTTGGAAGACTGATCGGATCCCGGAATTAACTCGACCAATCCAGATCACTTTGAAGTCTGATCTGCTCCGAGATTTACTCTTACAATTCAGATCCCGTCGAAGTCTGATCCATTCCTGTGTTTAACTCTTCCAATCCGGATCCCTCGGAAGTCTGATCCAGTCCGGTTTTACTCTTCCATTCCGAATCCCTTGGAAGTTTTATCCGCTCCTGGTTTTACTCTCCCAGTCCAGATCTCTTGGAAGTCTAAATAGGTCCGGGTTTTACCCAACCAGTCTTAATCCTTTGGAAGACTGATCCAGTCTGGATTTTACTCGACAGGTCCGGATCCAATCGAAGTCTGATCTAATCCGGGTTTTACTCTACAAATCTGGATCCCTCGGAAGTCTGATCCAGTCTGGGTTTAACCCATCCATTTTAAATCCCTTGGAAGTTTAATCTGCTCCAGGTTTTGCTCTACCAGTACAGATCTGTTGGAAGTCTGATGAGATCCAGATTTTTACCCAACCAGTCTTGATCCTTTGGAAGTCTGATCCTGTCCGGGTTTTTTCGACCAGTCTAAATCCATTGGAAGTCTGACCCGCTCGGGGTTTTACACTACCAGTCCAAATCCCTTTGAACTCAAATCTACTTCGAGTTTTACTCTACCGGTCCAGATCCCTTGGAAATCTGATTGGGTCCGGGTTTAACTCAACCAATCCGGTTCCCTTGGAAGTCAAATCCGCTCCGAGTCTGACTCTCCCAATCTGGATCTCTCGGACATCTGATCCAGTCCGGGTTTAACCCTTCCAATCCGAATCCCTTGTAAGTTTAATCCGCTCCAGGTGTTGCTCTACCAGTACAGATCTCTTGGAAGTGTGATGAGGTCCGGGTTTTACCCATCCAGTCTTGATCCTTTGGAAGTCTGATTCACTCCGGCTTTTTTCGACCAGTCTGGATCCATTGGAAATCTGCCCCGCTCGGGGTTTTACTCTACCAGTCCAAATCCCTTTGAACTCAAATCCACTTTGGGATTTACTCTACCAGTTCAGATCCCTGGAAAATCTGATGCAGTCCAGGTTTTGCTCTACCAGTCCAGGTCCCTTGGAAATCTGATTGGGTCTGGGTTTAACTCTACCAGTACTGATCCATTGGAAGTCTGATCCAATCCGGGTTTTACTCAAACAATCCGGTTCCCTTGGAAGTCTGATCCGCTTCGGGGTCTAACTCTTCCAGTCCGGATCCCTCGGAAGTCTGATCCATTCCAGGTTTAACCTTTCCATTCCGAATCCCTTGGAAGTTTAATCTGCTCCAGGTTTTGCTCTACCAATCCAGATCCCTAGGAAGTCTGATGCTGTCCGGGTTTTAATGTTCCAGTTCGGAACTTTTGGACGTTTGATCCGGTACGGGTTTTACACGACCAGACCTGATCCCAAAGAAATCTTATTTGTTCTTGGCTTTACTCTAGCCATCCGGATCCCTTGGAATTCTGATCTGCTCCGGGTTTTAGTCTACCAGTCCGGATGCCTTGGATGTATGTTCGGGTTCGGATTTTACTCTACCATTTTGGATCCCTTGTAAGACTGTTCGGATCCCGTAATTAACTCGACCAATCCAGATCACTTTGAAGTCTGATCTGCTCCGAGATTTACTCTTACAATTCGGATCCCGTCGAAGTCTGATCTGTTCCGGGTTTAACTCTTCCAATCCGGATCCCTCGGAAGTCTGATCCAGTCCGGTTTTACTCTTCCATTCCGAATCCCTTGGAAGTTTTATCCACTCCTGGTTTTACTCTCCCAGTCCAGATCTCTTGGAAGTCTAAAGAGGTCCGGGTTTTACCAAACCAGTTTTACACGACCTGACCTGATCCTTTGGAATTCTGATCCGCGCTGGGTTTTACTCTACCAGTCTGGATACCATGGAAATCTGATCTGTACTGGGTTTTTCTTCTTCCAGTCGGGATACCTTGGAATTCTGATCCGCTCCTGGTTAATCTCGACCAGTACGGAACTCATTGAAGTTTGATCCGTTCCGGGTTTAATTCTTCCAATCCGGATCCCTCGGAAGTCTGATCCACTCCGGGTTTTACTCTACCAATCCAGATCCCTAGGAAGTCTGATGCGGTCCGGGTTTTAATGTTACAGTTCAGATCTTTTGGACGTTTGATTCGGTACGGGTTTTACTTGACCATTCCGGATCCCAAGGAAATCTGATCCACTCTGGGTTTTACACGACCAGACCTGATCCCAAAGAAATCTTATCCGTTCTGGGCTTTACTCTAGCCATCCGGATCCCTTGGAATTCTGATCCGCTCCGGGTTTAACTCTACCAGTCTGGATCCCAAGGAAATCTGATATGTTCTGGGTTTTTCTTCTTCCAGTCGGTATCCCTTGGAAGTCCGATCCGCTCCTGGTTAAACTCGACCTGTACGGAACCCATGAAAGTCTGATCCAGTCCGGGTTTACATCTACCAGTACGAATCCCATGGAAATCTGATCCACTCTGGGTTTTACTCTACCAATCCAGATCCCTTGAAGTCTAATCTGCTCCAGGTCTAAGTCTCCCAATCTGAATCCCTCGGAAGTCTGATCCAGTCCGGGTTTAACCCTTCCATTCCGAATCCCTTGGAAGTTTAGTCCACTCCAGGTTTTGCTCTAACAGTACAGAACTCTTGGAAGTCTGATGAGGTCCATGTTTTACCCATCTAATCTTGATCCTTTGGAAGTCTGATCCACTCCGGGTTTTACTCTACCAATCCAGATCCCTAGGAAGTCTGATGTGGTCCGCGTTTTAATGTTCCAGTACAGATCTTTTGGACGTTTGATCCGGTACGGGTTTTACTCGACCATTCCGGATCCCAAGGAAATCTGATCCACTCTGGGTTTTACAAGAACAGACCTGATCCCAAGGAAATCTGATCCATTCTGGGCTTTACTCTAGCCGTCCGGATCCCTTGGAATTCTGATCCGCCTCGGTTTTACTCTACCAGTCCAAATCCCTTTGAACTCAAATCCACTTTGGCATTTACTCTACCAGTTCAGATCCCTTGGAAATCTGATGCAGTCCAGGTTTTGCTCTACCAGTCCAGATCCCTTGGAAATCTGATTGGGTCCGCGTTTAACTCTACCAGTACTGATCCATTGGAAGTCTGATCCAATCCGGGTTTTACTCTACCAGTCCAGATGTCTTGGAAGTCTGATGAGGTCCGGGTTTTACCCATCCAGTCTTGATCCTTTAGAAGTCTGATCCACTCTGGATTTTACTCTACCTTTCCAGATCCCTTTAAAGTCTGATCCAGTCCAGATTTTACTCTACCCGCAGGGTTCCCATGGAAATCAGATCCGCTCCGGGTTTTACTCTTCCAGTACGGATCCCTTGGAAGTCTAATTGGGTCCAGGTTTTACCCTAACACTCCTGATCCCGTAGAAGTCTCTTCAGGTCCGGGTTTAACTACCAGTTCAGATCCCTTAGAAGTCTGATCGGCTCTTGGTTTTTCTCTACTAGTCAGGATCACTTGGAAGTCTGATGCCTTCTGGGTTTTGCTCTACCATTCCAGATATTTTGGAAGTTTGATCTACTCCGGGTTTTACTCCTCAAGTCCGGATCCCTTGGAAATCTGATGTGGTCTGGGTTTTGCTCTACCAGTCCAAATCCCATTGAAATCTGATCCAGTCTGGTTTTTACTCTTCCAGTCTGGATCTTTTGGAAGTCTGATCCGCTCTGGGTTTTACTCTACGATTCTGGATCCCTTGGAAGTCTGATCCAGTCTGGGTTTTACACTTCCAGTCCGGATCCCTTGTATGTCTGCTCCTTTCCGAGTTTTACTCTACCACTCCGGATGCCATGAAAGTCTGATCCGCTCCAGGTTTTGCTCTTCCAGTCTGGATCCCTTGGAAGGTTGATCCACTCCAGGATTTACTCTTCCATTCCGGATCTCTTGAAAGTCTGATGCAGTCCGGATTTTACCCTACCAGTCCGGATCGCGTGGAAGTCTGATCCAGTCCGGGGTTTACTCTATCAGTCCGGATCCCTTCAAATTATGATCTGCTTCGGGTCTTACTCTACCAGTCTGGATCCCTTTGAAGTCTAATACAGTTAGGATTTTAATCGACTAATCCTCATCCCATGGAAATGTGATCCACTCCAGGTTTTGCTCTTCCAGTCCAGATCCCTAGGAAGTCTGATGCTGTCCAGGCTTTAATCTTCCAGTTCGGATCTTTTGGACGTTTGATTCGGTATGAGTTTTACTCGACCTGTCTGGATCCCGAGGAAGTCTGATCCGCTCTGGGTTTTACTCGACCAGACCTGATCCCTTTGAAATCTGATCCGTTCTTGGCTTTACTCTAGCTGTCCGGATCCCTTGGAAGTCTGATCCAGTCTGGGTTTAAATCTACCAGTATGAATCCCACGGAAATCTGATCCACTCTGGGTTTTGCTCTTCCAATCTGGATCCCTTCAATGTCTGATCCAGTCCGGGTCTTAATCTACCTGCCTGGATCCCATGGAAATCAGTTCCACTCCAGGTTTTACTCTACCAGTCCAGATCCCTAGGAACTCAAATCTGCTCCAGGTTTAACTCGACCATTCCGTATCCTGTGGACGTCTGATCCGCTCCGGATTTTATTCATGTAGTCCAGATCTTTTGAAACTCAAATCCTCTCCCGGTTTTACTCGACCAGTCCTGATCTGTTAGAAGTCTAATCTGCTCTGGGTTTTACTCTTCCAGTCCGGATCCTTTGGAAGTCTCATCCTTTTTGGTTTTCTCGACCAATCCGGATCCCTTGGAAGTCTGATCCACTTCGGGTTTAACTCTTCCAGTACGGATCCCATGGATATCCGATCCGCTCCGGGTTTAACTCGACCATTCTGGATCCCGTTTCATTCTGATCTGCCCTTGGTTTTACTCAACCAATCCAGATATTTTGCAAGTCTGATCCAGTCCCGGTTTTACTCCACCAGTCCAGATCTGTTAGAAGTCTAATCTGCTCTGGGTTTTACTCTACCAGTCCGGATCCTTTGGAAGTCTCATCCTTTTTGGTTTTCTCGACCAATCCGGATCCCTTGGAAGTCTGATCCACTTCAGGTTTAACTCTTCCAGTACGGATCCCATGGATATCCGATCCGCTCCGGGTTTAACTCGACCATTCTGGACTGGATCCCGTTTCATTCTGATCTGCCCTTGGTTTTACTCAACCAATCCAGATATTTTGCAAGTCTGATCCAGTCCCGGTTTTACTCCACCAGTCCAGATATTTTGGAAATGTTATCCACTCCAGGTTTTACTCTAACACTCCAGATCCTGTAGAAGTCTCATCCAGTCCGGCTTTAACGCTACCAGTCCAGATCCCTTGGAAGTCTAGTCTGCTTTGGGTTTTACTCTACCAGTCCAGATCCCTTGGAACTCAAATCCGCTCAGGGTTTAACTCGACCATTCCAGATCCCGTTTAAGTCTGATCTGCTCTTGGTTTTACTCAACCAGTCCAGATATTTTGGAATTCTGATCACTTCCGGGTTTTACTCTTCCAGTCTGGATCCCTTGGAAGGTTGATCCACTCCAGGATTTACTCTTCCATTCCGGATCCCTTCAAAGTCTGATGCAGTCCGGATTTTACACTACCAGTCCAGATCCCTTTGAAGTCTGATCCACTACAGGTTTTATTCTACCAGTCCAGTTCTTTTGGAAATGTTATCCGCTCCAGGTTTTACTCTAACACTTCAATCCCATAGAAGTCTCTTCCAGTCCGGCTTTAAAGCTACCAGTCCGGATCCCTTGGAAGTCTAGTCCGCTTTGGGTTTTACTCTACCAGTCCAGATCCCTTTGAAGTCTGATCCAGACCTTGTTTTGCTCTGCCACTCCGGATCCCAATCCTAGTCTACTAGTCCGGATCTCTTGGAAGACTGATAAGATCCCAGAATTTACTCAACCAATCCAGATCACTTTGAAGTCTGATCCGCTCCGAGATTTATTCTTACAGTTCGGATCCCTTCGAAGTCTGATCCAGTCCTGGTTTTACTCTTCCATTCCGAATCCCTTGGAAGTTTTATCCGCTCCGGGTTTTACTCTACCAGTCCAGATATCTTGGAAGTCTAAAGAGGTTAGGAGTTTACCCTACCAATCTTAATCCTTTGGAAGTCTGATCCAGTCTGGATTTTACTCGACCAGTCCGGATCCATTGGAAGTCTGATCCAATCCGGGTTTTATTTGACCAATCCAGATCCCTTGGAAGTCTGATCCACTTCGGGGTCTAACTCTCCCAGTCCAGATCTCTCGGAAGTCTGATCCTGTCCGGGTTTTACTCTTCCATTCCGAATCTCTTGGAAGTTTAATCCGCTTCGGGTTTTACTCTACCGGTCCAAATCCCTTTGAACTCAAATCCACTCTGGGTTTACTCCACCAGTCCAGATCCCTTGGAAATTTGATGCAGTCCGGGTTTTGCTCTACCAGTCCAGATCCCTTGGAAATCTGATTGGGTCCAGGTTTTACCCTAACAATCCTGATCCCGTCTCTTCAGGTCCGGGTTTAACTACCAGTTATGATCCCTTAGAAGTCTGATCCGCTCTTGGTTTTCCTCTACCAGTCCGAATCCCTTGGAAGTCTGATGCAATCTGGGTTTTGCTCTACCATTCCAGATATTTTGGAAGTTTGATCTACTCCGGGTTTTCCTCTACCAGTCCGGATCCCTTCAAATTATGATCTGCTCTGGGTGTTTACTCTACCAGTCAGGATCCCTTTGATTTTAATAGACTAATCCTGATCCCATGGAAATATGATCCACTCCAGGTTTTGCTCTTCCCATCCGGTTCCCTTGGAAGTCTTATCTACTCCGGGTTTTAATCTACCAGTCCAGATCCCTAGGAAGTCTGATGCGGTCCGGGTTTTAATCTTCCAGTTCGAATCTTTTGAACGTTTGATCCGCTACGGGTTTTATTCAACCAGTCCGGATCGCGAGGAAGTCTGATCCGCTCTGGGTTTTACTCAACCAGACCTGATACCTTGGAAGTCTGATTCGTTCTGGGCTTTACTCTAGCCGTCCGGATCCCTTGGATGTCTGATCCGCTCCGGGTTTTACTCTCCTAGTCCGTATCCCATGGAAGTCTCTTAATCACAGAAACATTCACTCATACCACTCATTGAGAGAGGCTTTTGTATTATCTATTATGATAAACGAACACAAGATGGCAGTGCAGAATAATAATGTGCTGATGATACATTGCAACTTGTCATGTTGACCTAAGATTGTCACTTTTCAAGTTGTACATTTAAAGGTCAGTGATGACATTCTTCATATCTGAAAGAAAAAAATTACAGAACAATGCTCTACAGCACAGTCATTGTGGTACAGAACTTCCCAGTATTACTATGACACCACAGTAACTGTAAAGCAAAGCATTGCGATAGTGTGATATATAATAGTCACAGTGGGATACTGTACACTGAAGAAGATAATTTTGCAATGACAGAGTGAACAGCACCATGACGTGGTATTGTGATTGGGTTAGAGGAGGCTTTTATAGCTAAATACTGAAAAGTTTTTCCTTTATTTCTTTAATATGATAAAGTCCACAGATGTCCTCCTGTCTGCAAAATCTGATATCCATTGATCTTATGCTGAACTAAACTTTTTGGACATGAAATATCAATATCAGGTGGGGGGATAAATTAATTTTTCTTTTTAATTTTGCAAATAAAATCTAGGTCATATTGCTACATTTAAGTGGATTGAGCTGAATTCTTAAATGTGGACATAAAAGCTTTTCCAGGCATCCTCTGAGGTAGAAGAGTATATCATTTCTGGAAAGGGGATTGAGAGAAATGGAGGCACCAGACAGCAATATGTAGTTGGACGGCTTCCCATTTAGGACAACCAACCAATTTATCCCTTGAGCCCCTGTAGCATTTTGCACTGCAGGATTTGATAGCAAAAGGATCTTCTTGAACACCTGATGGCTAAACTGTGTTTCCCATGCAGTATATCACAAGATGAAGAACCATCTGTCAAACTCAATTTGATTTCTTACTGAAAAGCATCATATTTTGAATTTGGAGTCTTGCAGTGAAAGGAAGAAAAGGGAAAGTTAATCAAAGGGGAAGGAAAGGGGGACAAAAAGAAACTTGTGAAAATGGAAACAGTAGCTCGGACTACTACTAGCAAAAGAATAGAAAACTAAGCACTTTGAGAACTATATAAAAATATTATTAAATCTGGGAGGTCTTTTCCATTGGATATGTGAAAAGCTGAAATCTGTAAATGCAGACATTTAGAAGTCCATCACTGGAGATGGTAAAAGGTGAGGCCCAATGTCAATATACTTTTTTTTTCACAAAAGCATTACAGTTAAGGATATTGGTGTTGCTTGTTATTGCTGTTCATTTCAACAACATCTTCAAGCAACTTCAAACATCAAAGTCTGGGGCTGGCCTGCATGCAAGGTTTCAACAGGAAATATATGATGATTATTATTACACTGTACAAAATGAAATACTGCTGTCTGACACACCAAGCAACACAGAACAGACTGGGCCAAACAAGATAAAATATTCAGTTTTAATCAAGACTTCATGTTTCTCATCTATAAATACACAAAAACAATATAAATATTATACATGAATATATACAGTACATGTATATATAAATAAGACATACACAGATATCTATGTGCATATATATTTATTGATCTGTGTATATCTCCACATCACAGTTACAGTAGTGCAGCACATTCACAGTTCACAACCTCTACAGTTTCATTCTACTCACAGGCAGGAGATCACATCATTTTAAGAAAAACTATATACTTTTCAAAAAGGTTTTTGGTGGTGAAATAGTTCTGGTTATGTCCATGCCTGCTGTGGATGGTTTGTGCAGATCAGTAAAAAGCTGGTAAGTCCTGCATGTATGGAGTAGCAGACTGGTAACTGTCTGCACAATTCTGTCCAGTGGCCAAGAAGTTACAGGTCCATGCATTTTATTTCAGTCCCATCATTTCATTATTTCATTTCAGTCTTCATTAATGCTCCATAAATCCCCTACCACCTCCAACAAATGCACCATTCCATTTTTCTTTTCCCATAATAAAATAAAACCACTACTGTACACCACATAAGTTAAAGTACACCAAAAAAGGAACCTGAAATATCCTTTAGTATTTTTTGCTTCCTTAATTTTGTAAAATTGTATTGCTGCCAACACATGACTGATCATAAGTGTCCACAGGAGGGTCTCAGAGTGTCAGCTTTTTCCGCATTTTTTTCTTCTTCTTTGAGTTTGTAATACCATCAGATCCAGTGCTGTATTTCAGTGCAATGATCTTAGATCACAGAGAGGCATTTACTGAGAGGCCAGGCTTGTCTTCACCGAGAGAGAAGGGGGATCCTGCACCTCAGTCCAACAGGTTTTCTTGATCTTTTAAATTAAATTTTAATTTAACTTAGTTTTAATAACTATAATAATCTCTTAACTACAACTTAATACCTGTGGAGAGAAGTTCACAACTGGGCTGTGGCTCTGGAGAGGGCAACAGCAACAGCAGTGATCTCCAGACGAGCTCAAGCTCCCATTGCAGGCTGTGGGCTGTGTAGGGGCCTCAAGCCAGCAGCAAAAGGCTTTCTAAACCAAAATAAATAAACCAGAACAGTTATTAGTTCAGGTAGAGTGTGTTAATAAAACCTAGTACACTACCTTAAGAGTTTATGGTTTAATATATTTAGACGTATTTGACCTTTACCTAGTCCTCGCCAATAGTACATAAAACCTTATTTGACATATAACACACAAAAGTCTACTTTTGCATTATTTATTTTTAAAAAATCAGCCAGCATTCAATATCTGTGTGTGAAAAAATGTTAGTTCAACTATCTCAATTAAGAAGTATGTAGAATCAGGTGCAACAAGAAGATGTGCAAATGATTACCTGATCATCAGGAAACTTTGTCAGTTTGGTCCACTCGGGTTTGTGGTAACACATCATGTCCAGATCAAAAGAAACTTGTTACAGTCTCTGAGAAAATTATTGCTTCTTACCAGTTTGGCTACTAGCCATTTCCAACCTTTTCCAAGCCCTTTGTTCTATGGTAAGAAAGATAAGACAAATGGAAATAATTCAAGTCTGTTACCAATCTACCAAGTAGTGCCAGTCCTACCAAATCCTCTCCAAAATCTGACTATATTAAGTTCTTAGATGCTTCAAAGAACCCCGGGGCTACACACAGGGATCTACAGGCCTCTCTTGCAATGTTGAATGTCAGAGTTCATGAGGCTACAATCAGGAAAAGACTGAATAAGAAATAATAACTGCTTTCATGTAAGGATATCCATGAGGAAGCCCCTGTTTTTCAAGAAGAACACCATAAGTCTGCAAAACAGCACTTGAATGAAAAACAAGACTTATGGAACAATGTGTTCTGTACAGATGAGTCAGAAGTGGAGTTGTTTGGCCATCATACAGAATGTCATGTTTGGTGAAAACCAAACACTGTCTCTGACCAGAAGAACCCCATACCAACCATCAAGCATGGTGGTGCTGGGGAGGTGGTTTGGCCCTTCTTTGCTGCCTCAAGACTGGATGCCTTGCTATCGTTGAGTCTAGAATGAATACTACACTACACCAGAGTATCCGAGAGGAAAATGTCTGATAGATAAAGCTAAACTGAAAATGAATCATGCAAAAAGACAATGATTTCAAACACACAAATCTAAATGAATTTCTCTGAAGAAATTCAGGATTTTGGAATGGTCAAATTGCAGTGTAGACATAAGCCTTACAGAGATGTTGTGGCAGAATCTAAAGAGAGCTGTGCATACAAGAAAGCCCTTGAACATCACAGAGCTGAAGTAGTTCTGTAAGAGTGGGACAGAATTCCTTCCAGGTAATGTGAGAGACCGATCAACTCTGAAAAGGAGAAAAATGTATTTAAAGTTATTGATGCAAGACATGCCACAAGTTACTAAATCCAGGGGTGAACTTATTTTTTCACACAAAGATATTGAATGTTAGCTGATTTTTTTTTACAATAATGACAAAAGAGATTTTTTATTTGTCAAATAAAACTGGTTTGATATAATTTTGGGATTTGGTGTAAATTATTATTTTACTATTTTAAACCCTAAAATCGTAAAGTACAGCACTTTTCCACAATAATTAAAGTAACTGAGAAGTGTGTTCTAGTAACAACCAGAAGTACCTGTAGATCTTCATTACAAGAACTGGAGAAACCTAATCTAAAAGCAGATCATCTGGCAGTATTTGTAATTGTTCATTCATTCGGTCACTCGCTGAGCCTCATTGTTTCTCCTTCTGTTTTCTGCTTATTTTCTAATTTTCTCCCACTCCATATTATTCTTCTTCTATTTTAGTAATATCGCTTAGTTACATCCTGTACTATTCATGCCTACTGCAGGGAAACTGCATTATTTTGTTTAATCTAGAGTGGACTACTGTAATGACCTTCTGCAATTTCCCTCACGGGATCAATAAAGTATATATCTTCTAGCTTGGGCATTAAAAACACTTTGAATCGGTGACCACACTGGAGCCCAGAAGGGAGGCTTGAAGAAGTGATTTTTCACTTGTGGCCAGCTCTCACTGGACAAAGGACAACTGTCCTGACATAATGGAGAATCACCACAAAATATAACTCTTAACTGTGCAAGGGAGATATACAGTACATATGGAGGACAGCAATACAACTGCGGAATACTCATTGGTTTACTTGATAGCTTGATATCTAACAGAGTTTAACATGCAGAGGTCCTTTTTAAAGTCATTATGTGTTTGTTTAATTTACAAGTAGTCAATAAAATAATAGCATCTCTGGCTTGTAGAAATTAACGTTAACCTAATGGGGCAGTCTAGAGTAGTCCAAGCATCTTCTGGCACACAGAGTTCACTGTATTTTTAAGAGAAGTACACCAGGATCATGCTAATTATGACTGTAAGAACAGGCCAATGATTCATCATTTTAATTTTTTCATTTTCTCATTTGAAAGAGTGCAGGTACTTCTGGAAGACATTTTAAATATTTAAATATTATACTTAATTAAAAAATCATTATTTAAAAAATAAAAAATATCTTATGGTTGATCATGTAGATTCACTAGAATTGTTGCTGGATTTAAACGTGATGAATACAAAAGGGTACAGCTTATGTTTACTGCCTCTTACAACTGGTTGTAAGCCTTCATGTCTGTCTCACTAACTCCTTCCCTCCATCTAACTTGCTTACTCCCAGGCTTTCCCCTCTATTTCCCCCTGCCCTCCCTCGGGAACTCGGATCTCTCTCACTCTCTCACAGCCTCTGTTAGGCAGCGGTCAGTGGCATCACTGCACTCCAGCCTGACCTTGCGCCCTTTCCGTGGTTCCACCCAGGAATTGTGTATGACAGTGCCGCTGGGAGCTGGGTCCACCTGCAGCAATGAGACCACCCTCTTCTTCACTTTACTCTTCAGCACTTTGCGTAGCTTCTGGCGTGTAAAGGCATACAACAGAGGATGGAAGATGGTGGTGCCGTATGCCATGGCCAGGAAGCAGATCCGAAGCCTGACCAGCCAATCGCTAGGACCCATGCACAGGATCAGCACATTCACCACAGAGATTGGCGCCCAGCAACCCAGGAAGGTGGAGATGATAATGAGTGACATCTTGAAGACTCTTCTCTGCCGCTCGCGGCGATCCCTGTGCCGTCTCACGGCACGGCGCAGGGCGATGATGGCTGACACAGAGGCCTGGACACCCATGGCAGCGGCTGCTGCTGCTGCTGCCCCTCCTTCCCCCATCCCCAGTCCCAGCCCCAGCCCAACCCCCTCTCCGTCGGCAGCAGCAGCAGCAGCCAGATGGGTTTGTGGCTGGGCCACGGTGGGTGTCAGGGGTGGTGGCTGGGGGGAGGTAGGGGTTGGGGAAGGCGTGGGTATGAGAGGTGGCTGAGAGAGCCGCTTTGTCTCACTGGACAGCCCACCGCCCCCCCCTCCTCCTCCCACCCCCTTCCTTCTCTTCCTCCTCCTGCCCTTTCCAGTGCAGCCTGAGCCCTTGCGGCGCTGGCTCCTCTTGAAGTGCGAACCAATACGAATGTTGAGGGCCTGCAGGATCTTTGAGTAAGTGACTAGCATGACTACTACAGCTGCAAAGAAGATGGGCACCTGGATTAGCAGGTGGTAATACATGCCCAGTTCAGTGTGGTAGCCTTGGCCACCAACACACAGCAGTGTTCGGTTCCGCCAGGTGGAGGCATGGTCTGTCGCACGCCCCCCGAAGAACTCCACCTCAAAGAAGGGAATGAAAAAGACCACCAGTGAAATACCCCAAACCCCAGTCAGCAGCATGGCGGCACGGCTTGGGGTCAGTATGCGGTTGGCCGGGCGCACAGATATGTCATATCGATCCATGCTGATGACCAGGACGTTGACAGCAGTGGCGATGCTGGTGAAGGTGACACAAGCCTCATGAAAGCAGCAGACCAGAGCAATGTCTCTCTCCAGAGGGATCAAGATGATAACGATAGTGAGCGGCACACACACCACACACACAATGATGTCAAGCACGTGGAGGTTCACGGTCACCATGTTGCTGACTGAGTCCACCAGGTTGGATTGCACACAATACAGAACCAGGACTGTCAGGTTGCTGCTGAATCCCAGCACCAGCTCCAACATCAAGAAGCTGGTGAGAGACACCTGGAAGCTGACAGGATAGGGGAGGTACCAGCCCGTGTTTGGCCCACTGGTACCATCCGTTGTCTCCAGGAGCTCGTTGTAGCTGTCTGTTTCCATGGCTGTAACCCTGCTGCTTCCTGAAACATAGCAACAGCTACCAATGTTCTTCCGCCAGCACCTTCAGCCTCCAGCTGCAGAACCAAAATCACAAGTGATTGGACTGTCACCCAGCACACCTGAGTGCCTCAGTTCCCCTCCTATTGTAAAAAAAGACAAACACAAGAGGAAAAGGGAGAGATGAAAGAAAGAGAAAGTTCTTAATCTGCAAGAATGTTAAGATTCATCATATCCGTGTGTCACATTAATGACTACATTTAATCCTTTCTCCTTAACTCACTGAGCTGGGTTTTTCTGTCAAGTGAAGATCTTGTCCCAGTGCCTGTTTCGGATCCCAACAAATGTGCAGAGTTGATTTGGTAATAAAACCGATTTTATTTCCAAATCAACTCTGCACTGAATCAACAGATCAAGATTTTGTCTTTCATGTAGACATTGTTAAACTGTCACGATCGCTACTCCCCCTCTTAAGGGCACTCCAGCCCTTCCTCGTTTTCCCCCATTGTTTACACCTGTTCCTTTGCCCAGCCCCTCTTAGTTCCACCTTTAAAGCCAGACGCAGGCGTTTGCCCGAGGCTTCTCATTGAATCCCGTTTCATGAGAGCCCGGGGTCCTGCCATGTCTGGCTCCGTCATGGTTTTAGTTTCCTGTTCCTGATTCCCTGTCCCGCCGGTTCCGACCCGGTTCGTGTTTTTAGTTCCTTTGGATGGATCCCCTGGTCTTGGACTCTGCCTCCTGTATTGGATTTCCCCTTTGGATATACCCTTGGATTGTTTGCCTTGGATTCACTCCCCCTGGACACCTGCACTCATCGGACACGCCCCCCGTCTCCAGACCCTTCTCCTGGATGACTGTTTTTCCCTATTGTATCCTTACAATTCCGGATCGTGTCGTCCGCATAGGGCCCGGAAAGAACTGATCGTTACATAAACACTGTAATTTCAAAATCAGTAATATAGGTTCTGGCCCATTGCTCTTTCTATACAACTGACAAACTAGTAACACTGGAAACTTGTTAACACTAGTGAAACTAGTTAAAATTGCAGATGATACTAAACCAGGGAAGTGGGAAGCAAAAGTAGCAGCAGGGTAGGAAATTGGAAAATTGATTTGAATATGAAGTGTAAATGAAGTAAGGATGCTACACATGAAAACCATCTGGGTGTTCATGTAAATTCCTCTACTCCCCCAACAATACACAGGGGGAACCTATAGGATGCTAAATATAAACGTATTTAAACCCAGGGATGCAATGCTCAGGTTTTACAAAGACCCCATTGAGAATACCACATTCCATTATAGTCACCAGAGCAAAAAAGGGTTCTACACCCTTAGAAAGAGTTCATAGAACAGCAACTGGAAGGATTGCTGGTCTCAAGGGAATGACATATAAACGCTGGTTAAAGAGCTTCAATATTCATGTTTTGAAAAAGGAGACTGGGAGATTTAATTAAAGTTTATAAAAATGTTAACCAAGGGGACTATTTCAAGTTCAGTTGTGAAACAAAGAGATTCTTGGAAACCTAAATTTAATTTAGGAAGAGGAAGGGTGTCTGGGACAGGTTTTCTAACTAAGGCCCAAACTCTGGGCTCCTTCAAGAAGTCTGAACAAATGTTAAGAATTACTTACCTGCTCAACTTTTTTTTTTTTTTTTTTTGTTAACAACTACCAGGTTAACAAGATTATTTCTTGTTGGCAACTTTTATAATGTTCTTATTTGTGAATTAAAAGTCTGACAGGAGAGATTCTATTTAGTACCGACCACATGCTGAGGCCTGTATCCAGGCATCACCAGCCCAAGCCTGGCCTGTGGCACTGCATGTACTTGGGGCAAAGGCTTGGGGGGTTGTGACGAGAAACTGGCACTAACTCTGCCGTAAGTACCTGTGGATCTCAGTGTCTGAAACACAAATGATTCAGACAGGAAAGGGAGCCAGAAAATACAAAACATCATTCACCCTGTTATACTGCAGGTACAGTAGTGAGCCAAGCTGATAAACAATTGACAATCCAAGGTCAAAAGAGTACAAAGTGGGAAAAATCACCCAAAATTCCACTTGAAAAAAAAAATGACTGAGCTGCTCTCCAGAACCGAGTTGCATTCTTTCAAGTGTTCGAAATAAGTTGCTTTATATTGCTGCAATGTTTAAACACTGAGTTTCATGAGTGCTTTCTTCATCATGGTTGTGGATTTATACTGTCTGTCTACATATTGCAGCTGCTCAGCTAGATGCTCAGCTAGAAGCAGTGGTTATGTAAATCAAATAATTATTTGGTTTTCTAATTAATTTTGTAACAAAAACATTTATTTTCCTTGCAATTGTTAAACAAGAGGTAGGACAGGGGCCCAGTGACAATGACTGCAGTTTAAAAGACTGGGACCATTCCATTGGGACTCCTGTCTTCAATTAAATTATTCACTGAAACCACCTAACTGATCCTGGTGGGTTTAATAAATGTCTGGTAAAATGTACACATAGTGTAAGAATCATTACATTTAATAACCCATTTATTTGGATTGAGGAACTAATTTTTGAAGATGTATGGCAAAGACAAGTCTACTCTGGCTGGCACACATAGAAATACAAACCAACACAGAAACACACATTTGCTCAGTTACTCATTAGAACAAAAAATACACAAAGGAAGACAAAATAATTCAACAGTGCTTGAGATGTCCATCTGCTTATGAAACGCATTGGTAGATGAAAGAAAAAACGTTATGAATACAGTATACTGTCTCCCAGGGGCCTTGTTAACATCGCCACAGAGGGAAGACTGTACTAATACCATCTGTTACCCCTGGGAACAAATGGCTTTTCAGGAACTCAGGTTCTCTCAAGAGCAGTTTAGACATTATCTGCATCTTCCTCATAACCTAATTTCTCTGTAGTTACAGCCTTCTGTTATGCTACAGAGAAACACTTCTTAGCCGTCTGCAGGTTCTGCTGTTAACATTCTGCTAACCGTATTGCTACCACGATGTTGACAGTGGCAATAGTAACAATTTCCGAAGAAACAACATATCCTATGAATTTTTAATGTGTTTTTTTACCACTGTTGCTGCTCTCGTGCAAAATTGTATCTCCCAGTGAAATAGTAGTAAATCACTTTTTCACAGCATGGCAAAGTTTAAGCATGGTGGAAGCATGGTAATTCTTGGAAAGCTTGTTAAAGTTCTACATCAGTCTACCATGGTCTTGGAATGTACCATGAACTTAAAATATTTTCAGAAACATTTACAACCTACAATTGAAAGCTTATTGCTCAAAGTATTACTTTAGCAGATTCAGAGCATTTCAAGGTTTTTTCAAGTGGGAAAAGATTCAACAGTGATTCAACAGAAAAAAGAGATAAGGACATTAAATAATGATATAAATAACACCAACGGTTTCTCCCACTTTGAGCAATACTGCAGGATATCTTGTTCAGTTTTATAACCACGTTTTCTAGAGAGCTAGAGAAATTAAAATGTTAGTGCTCAGACTGCACAACATCATTATCCTGTTGTCTGGGTTTCCAGTTTGCACACCAAGCAACACCAGGTTTGAGTGGTCTTCATATGAGTCAGGATGTCCTTAGTTTACCACTGAATGCTGATGTTTTCATCTTGTCTGACATCAATGAGAAATAGTTCAATTAGGTAGCTGTGTTAGCAAGCGTAGGCTGCAAAGGAACAAGTAAAGGTTTATTCCATGCTAAAAAGAGAAGAAAAGAAATACAACGTTCCAGCCGTGGAGCCTTCTTCGAGTGTGAGGAAGGCTCCACAGCCGAAATGTTGTTTCCTTCTCTTTTCAGCATGGAATAAACTTTACTTGTTCCTTATCAATGAGAAGTGTTTGTGAGAAGCATCTGTCCTCCAGTATGTAATAACTCTTCTTTAAGACAAAAGAATGTAGCAGTGTCATTAGTTTGTAATCTAAATTAGAAGGGTCATAAAAAGAAAAATAGAGAATGATTCTAACTTACAAAAGCTTCATGATGAGATATGATGAGGGAATCATTTAAATATTAATCTACGCAAGTAGTACAATGGGCCAAGTAGCTCCTGTAAATTGTAACCAGGCTGATGATCTAATGGCAAATATTCTGGCCACAAATCACCAGTTCAATTAAGCAAATTATTTATATTGCCTAAATAGGAACTGAAGCAACAATCGAAGCTAGAAGACATTGATCCTTAAGATCTCAGAAAGATCTGGACCTTAATGGCTGAACCTAATAAGTTATTAAACTGCAAGGATGGGCGTAGACTTCGCACCCAGAGTATTCGTACACACTACTAATATTCTGTCATTGGTACAGGAATAAGATCCTGCCTCCTGCTCACTGAAATCTCCAGTTTGTCTTTACCACTTGTGGGTCCGAGCCTGGCTGCTCCCAGGTGGACTCTCTGAGGATAGAGTAGGGCTGATGGTTGTTTCAGGCAGTGCCTGAGTCAGAGTATTATTGACTTACTGTCAAGAATAAAGTGTTTTCACTCAGTCAGCAGAAACTATATGAGGAAGGAGGCAAAGGTGAAAAAGAGAGAAAGAAGAATTATGGAGCAGACAAGGGAGAGGGGATGGGTAACATCTATATTTTGTATGCATGAAAGGAGCAGTCATTGCAATGAAAGTTAAATAATTCAAAGTTAATTAGCTGACCTTCTCAATGCTGTGCAAAATTAAACATTGTCCACTATATTCCCATTGAAACCACCATCATCCCAGCAATAGCAGGTTTCCCATATTCTCTCCCAGTATCAGAGTCCCCATTCTCAGGAGCTGATGTAGGGTCCCCAAGACAAAGCCCCTCTGACAACAGAATCTGCCATCTGTCTCTATTTCTCCCCGCTGGCAGTGGGAGCACAGCCTGTCCTCTCTGGGTAGTCAGGTCTGCCTGTGTCGCACAATTTTTATGGCCAGGCTGTGGTCACTGAGCCTGTACTTCTTCAGGGTCTGTTTCTTTTTGCTGTTTCTTATCTTGGTCAAATATTCAGATAGCATGTATTGTCTGTTTAGGATTCTGTAGCATTCCAGTTTATGTTGTCTTTGTGTGTATGTGTCCCAGTGTGTGAGATATTGCTGTTTGATCTGTTCTGTGATGTGGTTGAGTCTGAGTTGTGGTGCTCTAGCAGTGCTGTCCTGATGCTGGTTAGTGTCGGTGTGGCTAGGGTCAGTGAGCCTCAGGACCAGCTGGCTCAGGAGGCTCTGTTTAGGGCTCAACTCTTGGCTCAGCAGGTGGTGGTAGGAATTTTGGTCGTTGTTTTTTAGGTGTCTCTTTTTACTATGTCTCTCACTGACATAGTGAGGCCAAATTAGTAGAGCAGTGCATCTCAGTGACACTACTGCATTCTCACCGGTGTCTCTGGAAACAGCACTGCGGTCTGTCTGATCTGCTTCTTCCTTTCCTGCTGTGGTCTCAGCCAGGGCGTAGTTCTGCAATAAGGAATGAGAAAGGGATCCATTTTTTCATTGTACGCAATGTTAAGCATTTGTCAGAAAGTAAAATAAATCCCTCCCTATCTAATCAAAAATTCCACCTATTCCAAATATGAAAAATGTACCACCAGAAGAAAATAGAAATCTGAAGAAAATTTTTCAGATTAGCAGTTTCTACCTTTTCATCAAGCTATTCCACTTAAAAGAGGAGAAGGGCGTTAAGCGCAAAAGAACTGAAAGTTAATTATTCAGTTCTTTTGCGCTTAACGTCCTTCTCCTCTTTTGACAGTGAATCAATATTTTTATTTTTTAAATTAAAAACTTTTGAGTAACAAAAAAATGAAAACAATTAGTATACGTTTCCACGTTCAATGATGCACACTGTGCAAACCAGAAAAGGAAAAGGCTGTTAATTGTGAAGCACAGAGATCCAAAAGACGGGGACAGCGACTCCACGAGTCCATTCAGAGACCGAGTGTTGAGTAAGCATGAGCAGGGAGGTACGAGACTACGAGAGCATAGATATCGATTATAGAGTAGCAATAAAAATGCACACAGCCAAGTTGGGCCTCTCGCAGCCAGTCTCATGTGGTCAATTTAGCATTTTTCAATTGCCAACCATGTTTGTTTTATTATTATCATATTTCTTGGAATTACATTTTTTGTGTGCAGTTCAATTTCCTATGTGCGCTTATTTCATAACCTGTATGTGCACGCACACGCGCACAGCTTAGAGGGAACATTGCAGGGGTCTCAGTTCTGCTCCTGGAGTGCCTGTCCTGAAGGTTTTAGAAGTGTCTTCAATTGACAAGTCAGTGGATTTACATTCACTGAATCGAAAATCAATTTCTCTTTGAAGTTCAACATTAGTTCCACAGAGTGAAGTACTTTCTCAGTTGTCCCCCTGACCTCCTGACCTGCTGTGCAGAATCGCTGGCATGTATTCACTAGTAGGAGCAGCACTGGTGGAAGAGAGAACTGAGCTCCTGTGTGTGAAGCACTATGTCATCCTTTTGAATGAAAAGCACTATGAATCCATCTATCTGTTAGCCACAGCAGCCTCACCCAGTTGGGTGCCACCAGCTCCTGTGTCTCTGGAGGTGGATGAGGCTGCACCATGCAAGACGAGCAGTGGCAGAGTTCTCTTGTGCCCAGTGATGACCCTGAACAACTGCGGTGACCTTGGGATTTGGCTCCACACTGCACGGTGATACCACACAGACCACAGGTAAGAGACAGCTGGCCAGGGCATGGCCATGGAGGCTTGGATAACCCTAGGGTACTGCTGAGTCTGGGCTGTTATCCTGAAGTTATGCCACAGACTTCCCACATGTCAGCACCCATTAAAAATACATAATTAATACACATATATCATCATTATAAAATTTTCTGTCTTAAGGAGAAGTCGTGTTTGCTCTTTATTAATAAGGGGTCTCCTTATTATCTCAGTTCAAGCCATGAACAACACAGTGACCACACTGTATTGTTTCCCACTACTCCATTGAGTGCTCACTCTCCTGTGAGAGACTATGGAACCCACACTGTGTCAGTGAGGCACCCCACACCTCCAGTCAGAGCCCCCTGAGCCCACAGTGTGTCAGTGAGACATGGACAGGGAAAACACCAGCAAAATGACATTGAATTTAGACAAGGGCAGGACTGACATAGAACAGACATAAACTTTAAATACAGAACTAAAATGGGAAACTGAGAGGCTACATATTAAAAAGAGGGGGTTGTTTATGTTATTACTTCAATTTTATCTTATAGACAGGGTGGAGAAGAAGTAAATGTTCAGATACATAGTCAAGAATGCAAAATTTAAATCAAGGGAAGTTAAATTATGATCATACACTATAAATCACAAGTAAGTATGCCTCCTTTATAATACTGTGTACAGCTTTGGTCATCATGTTACATTAAACATTCTGGAATCAGTCTAGAGAAGATCAGCCAGATACATTCCAGGGCTTAAGGAAATCTTCTACACTGACAGGGTAAAACAACTTCTTAGTATTAGTTCAAGTTTAGTCTTGAACAGAGTGAACTGTGCCGAGATCTGATACAAGTATTAATAATCCTCATAGGCATGAATAAAGTGTTTAACCAGTGGATTTATTTAAAATAAACAGTGAAAGTGGATCCAGAGGACAAAAATGAAATCTACTGTATGTGGAAGTGCATTTAAAACAGAGGACGGATGGCACTATTTAAACCAACGGTTATGTTAAACAAGCTGCCCAACCATATTGTTCATTTTGTTTATTTGAACGCAGGTTCTCTCTCTTCTTCTGCATTCTCTGGTTTCCTCCCGCAATCCAAAAACATGCTGACAGATTAATCGGCTTCTGGAAAAACTGGGCCCCAAAATTGAGTGTGTGAGGGCTTGTGCCTCTGTCCCCTTCGATGGACTGAGTCCCGTCCAGAGTGAACTCTGCCTTGTTCCCATTACTTTCCGGGAAAGGCTCCAGCTCCCCCACAACCCTGAATCGGAGGAAGCTTTTAGAAAATGGAAGGATTGATCAAGTTGACATAAAGAAAACGTTTCACATAATGTTCAGTAATCCACTACTTTAGGGGTAAAATTATTAATCTTTATTCTTTACTTGCATAGAAAGCTGCTTTCAGGATTTGATTTTTATCCTTTGATAATTTCATTTTAATAACCTCCTTATTTTGTCATTTAAACAACCCCACATTTATCAAATATAACTGGTTATATATACAGTAGTTAAATATAAATACAGTTAAAAAAAATTAAAATGATCAACATTAAAAAGGAACTGCAAGTACCTGCCGCTGTTCTTTAGCATGGATAATAGCCAACATATCATACAAACAGCACAATACTACTGCACACAATCCCACACATTGTCATAGCAACACACTACACTCCATTACAACACTAAAGCACCCTTGTAGAAGTGCACTGTGGTAAATTAATAATGAAGTGTAGAAAAGCACAGTAAAGCTGTGGTAAAGTAATGGTATAGAGATGTAAAGGACAACAGAAACAATGTTTGAACAATAAAATGGGGTTGTACAGTGTGATGAATACAGCACACTGCTGCCTAGGTTAGTAACATGTAATATGTACAGCAGTGCTGAATGGATGAACCTGAAATCTGAGATTTCAAATACAATCCAGAGTAAAGCAACAGCGGAGAACCAGGATGAGACCAATGAACAAAAATCACCAGAGCCAGTAATATAAATATGTGCACCGTGTGCTAGAGGCCAGGACCACAGAGGGGTCAGCACTGTTCTTCACTCGCCACCCACTAGCCTGCCACCCTGCTGTCTTTTTCACCCCCTATCCCTCCCACTCTCTCCTTCTCTCTCTGTCCTTATCTCCCTCTCTCCCTTTCCTTCTCCCTTTTACTTTCAGTCCTGCCCACTTCATGACTCCCCCTCCCTGTCTCTTCCCCCCCTCAGTGTTATGTAATTCTCCACTGACTCCTCTGCAGTTACTTTCCCACTCAGTTTCCAGTAACACTTTACTGCCAGTCAGAATCAGTGCAGTGCTTTTACACACAATTATTTTCTTTAGAATATCATAGAAACTGCAACAACAAACCAGCCTTTAAACGTTTTCGCTTTTGGAAGGTCACTGTGGTTGCCTATGAGGGTTCATATACCAGCAGCCATATCACCCTGCAACTCCCAGCTGACAGATGACAGCCCACTGGAGCTCAGCAGGTGTGAGCCTGGTCAGTACCTGGATTGGAGACTCCTTGGAAACTCCCTTCTGCCACCTTCAAAAGACGATGGTCGTTTCAGATGAGACTTAAAACCAAGGTCCTGACTCTCTGTAGTCATTAAAAATCCCAGGACGTTTCTCAAAAAGAGTAGGAGTGTTACCGTAGCGTGCTGGCAAAATTTCCCATTGGCCTTTACCAGCCATGGCCTCCTAATAACCCCATCTCTGAACTGGCTTCATCACTCTGCTCTCCTCCCCACTGAGAGCGGGTGTGTGGGGAACAGAATGGAGCATCACCCAGGTGGGGCTGCACACTGGTGGGGGTGGAGGGGATCTTCTTTACCTGTAAAGAGCTTTGAGTGGAATGCTCAGAAAAGCGCTATTGAAGTGTAAGCAATCATTAATTATTATTTTATTCACCCACAGCTGAGCACCGGGACTGAGAGCATCAGACTGCCAACTGCCTGGGACAGGGCGTGAGCATCAGGGGGACAGTGTAAGAAAAATAGTAAGCGGTTTGATAACTATAAGGATTGAAAAGACACAGGCAGAGCCATGAGGAGCAGGAGCAGCCATCAGAACATAGTGATCTCCTTATACAGAATGTGCACATCCTGTGTGTTTGCTCTGTATTCAGGGACATCTACCTCTTGACAAATAGAGCCCTGAAACAAGACTGAACAATCCTGGACACTGTGCAAAACACCAAGCACCAAACAGCATCAGGAATGGCTTTGTCTTGAGCAACTTCTCCATTTACAGCATTCTAATTATTTTTGTGGCACACTGAATTAGGAGCAGATGGTCTCTGCATTAGCAGATATAGTTAAGAACAGAACACTTTTAGAATAAAGACCAAGAAAAACAAATGTATTGCAAAAATAATCTGAATTGAAAACAGACTCTTAAAGAAAACAATGGCTTTGAGTAGGATGGTTGTTTACCTATAGAATCAACCAATCTCTTTGTGTCAAGAGCATTATTAGCAAACAGCAATTTTGTGTGGCACGATGGGATATTGTCAGCTGACAGAGTGTATGACCTGCTGGACCCTGATAGACCACAATGGTCCTGCGAACCGGCAGGATCAGACCACATCAAACCTGGTCTGACCACCACCCCCGGCACACAGCCCACAGCCCCGAGCACAATGTCGTCGAAGAGAAAATAGCTTAGAAATAAAAGAGAGAAAGAGAGCAGCAGTTGGTCCCTATGCTTTAAACTTAAGTAGATCTTGACTGGGTGGTAATACCCACCTCACTTTATTGTATTCAGTATGAATTTTATGCTGCACAGGGTAGTCCTTCAGAGATGTGATGAGCTACACAGCTTTGAAAGCGCTCTATGCAAAAGTGCCAACAGAGTTCCCCCTCCCAGCGAGCTGTGTGAAACAACCTTTAAGCTAATTAATAGCAATACCGTCTGGGAATGACAAAGAAAATCTATTCATTCTCACCTTAGAGTCTGTCTCTGTACTCGGATCTAACAGGACATTTGCCTCTCCAATTATTCTGTCACAGTCAGCAGTGAAGCTGTGTGACATTTAGAAGTCTTTTTATTCCCTCTCTCAGTGCCTGATAGCCTTGTCGAAAGAATCACTGGCCAGTGAACTGTCCAAAGACACACATATATGGACCCACCCAGACTGACCATTTGGTCAAGGGAAGTTTTGACAGAATTTTGTCTCCATAATATTGATCCTATGCAGCAAAGCATGCTGTAAAAACCCTATGCGACATCTGCATACCTGAAAAGCTTTGTGCTTTTCTGTCATTTACTTTGATTAAATTTTCATTTAATATTCACCCTCACATATAAAATCTTGAAGGATTATGTGTGCCCAACACCTTGGGCATCTCTGTAGATATACCACTTCTGTACCATTGGATGTGTTCTGCAGGAGAAGGAAGCTGAGGAAGATTGAGAGATAGAATCAACCTACTGTAATTAACTCTTACAGGCAAACAAGCTTCCCTGAAGGCCTGTGAACACACTGGCACCAGCCTCCTATCTGGAGCAGGATGTCCCAGGACACTTCCCCCAGAGAGAGCTGTTGCTAAGCACATGCCTATTCCTGCTCCCAGCAGCCAAACTACTTTTCTCCTTCCTTCCTCCCTCCCACTTCCTCTTTCTCCCTTGGGATGAATTAACATAGGTAACTCCACACGCTGGACAGCTGGAGTTGAGCACCACAAGAGGCCTGTCTCATTATTGCGCTCTCTCTCATTGGACTGCCAGTCTCCTTCCTGATTTCCAAAGCAGATACAGTGCTGATAGTACAAGTGAGACTGAGAAGTATTTTTAAATAAAATTCCACAAGGTCTAATTATGTAGAGGCTGTCATGATTAACCTTTAACCTGGATAGTGTCAGAAAGTCTCTCAATATACAGAATGTGGGAGTGACCAGTGAACCGGGCAGAAGCATTACCATGGGCATCTCTGCAGGAGAGTCACTTACAGAGAGAGACAACAAATTAACTTGAATACTGAAATCAGGGTGTCATAATTAGTGGAGTAAAGCAGGGATCTGTACTTGAACCACTGCTCTTTCTAATTGATATCAATAGTCGAGGTAATGGTATAGTCAGTGACAAATAACGGTGTTTGTCTTTCCTGATAATCATTGAAGTCCTTGTGTTTGATGTATCTTGTGTTTCCAGAGCCCCATACTACTATCTGTGCTCTCGAGACCCCTGATTCAGCCTTGTGTGGTCTTCCTGAAGTATTAGAATTATAGCAGAATGGCCAATTGAATATGACCCCAACTCAGAACTACTTTACAAGACAATAACAAAGTGGACTTAAGTAAAATGTAAATCTAAAAAAAATACATCAAATTCAATTTGATCATTTCGTTATCATAGTCAATTGGTTTGATTGAATCTGGGCATGCTAAGTGTGGCGCTTGACCTGTGTTAACGTTTTCATTCCAAATAATCTTCACTTTACTTCACTGAAGAAATGGTAAGATACAGCTTGAGAAAGTGTACAGTTTAAGTAGAGATAAGCTGTAATACCACACAGTAATGAAGTAAGATTTTAAAAAGTATTGTGTATAATTTTATTCCTTTGCTCCAAAAAGGCAATTATTACTCGAATAAGTAAAAAGAAAATCATAAATTATACACACAGGCAGGCTGAGAGCACATAGGCATGCAGACACAGGTTCCTGCACATCAGTCAGGGCTAGCGGGAAGTCTGAAACTGAATGACGGAGTGCTGGGATAAAGGAAGTGGGAGCACAGAGAGGGAAATTTTGGCGGAAAATGCAAAATAATTAGAGGACATGAATTTTTAAAGGGGTTTTTGATGTGTATCACCAGGGGGGTTGTCATTGTGAGGAGAGACCAAGGTTATTCCACACAGCCAGCACAGCTGTCCTTCCCTCCATCTATCCTGCATTCTGTTATCAGCATTCTGGCTGGGGTGGGGGGGCTGATGGGGGGATGATAAAGAGAGGGAGAGAGTTAAATAGAGAGGGAAGAGACAAAGAGGGAAGCATGTAAAAGGGGAGAGGGAGATGGAAGAACACAGAAAATGAGAGAGGAGAAACTGATGCAGGTTTTGAAACTACATGCTCAAGCACACCTGTGTTTCGTAAATGAGTCTGTCTTTTAGTTGTAAAACCTTAACCTAAGTGCTTGTTAGGTATCAGTGTGGAGGAGTGGTTACAAATCTCTACAAAGACAGGCATTTGACCAAAGCCTAGTAGTACAAATGTTAGTTGCTTTTGGTAAAAAGGTTATGTAAATGAAATACAGTGACAGTCAGACTATTAATATAGTAAACAAGACAGTTTGCCATAGGAAAACTAAACCATGTGCTTATGCGAACAATGTATCAATTTGAAAACAAATTTTGCTCAGCTATTGTTTTCATTCAAACGTACCATCATGGTTCTTCCACGGTTTATTAACTATGAAGTTTTGGTATTTAGGATGAATACCACAAACAACAGGTATGCCAGCCAGTGAGTTAAGTAGACCCACATTTTTTCAAATTGATCTCAAAGGGATTCTGCTGTTAACCTGTGATGAAGTGTACAACAAAAAAATCCTTAATTGTTTACCATCGAACGGAATGTGGCTCTTCACCTCATTAATGTACAATCCCATTATCACTGAATAAAGTCCTCTGTCCCTCATTCTCTCTCTTTTCCTCTGCCCCTGTCGCTGACCAGCATGCAGCTCGATCTCCTTGGACACCTTTGAAGACTGACTGACAGGCAGTCAAAGTTCCAATCGCCATGGTTACTGGGACACCCGCAGTGTACACTTTGAAGTTCTGTCAGCTCATTCCCTGTCCTGGTGTAGACACATACACCCATATCCAGCCTCTCGAGACAGGGACAGGGACAATGGCATCCCTCACTTTAAATATGTAAAAAGGACAGCTGTCAAAGGGCCTTGCTCCAAGGAAGATTTTGTTTTTATTTTTTCAAACTCTGATTTCATTTTTCCAGTGCTGTGTTTGAGTACTAATGGTATTCATTAAATTTCTGTCACCACTTCCTTTTTCTTACATTTTCTCAAGCTCAGGTAGTGATTCCTCAACACCAAAACTCTTATCATCAGATCATTTCTGTCCAGGAAACTCCTGAGAGGTCAGAATAAGATTGGAACTGCAGTCCAAATTTCTCAGACTGGTTAATAAATCTTGGTCACAAAATAAATTCCTTGACAGTACAGAAAGAATTATACGATTTTCGAATTAAGCACAAAATCATTATTTTTGTGGAAGTCACCATGCTGTCACAAAACCCTGGTCTCACCATGGGCGGGAGCAGGTTCCCACAAATTGTGACATAATGCAGCCTTTCCTGCTCACTAGTTCTGTTTGACAAATGTAATTCAATGTATAAGAGAATAAGTGCAGGTTGTGCAGCAGATATTTCACCGCAAAAAGTTTCCAACATGATCTGCATGTAGTTAACAAGTAAGTTATTGGCAAAACTGTCTTGAAGACGAGAGCAATGTTTATAGTATATTGGATTTAAAGAGATGTGTTCACAAGCCTGCTTCTTTACAATGTCATGGGGCCACACGTCACAGGTTTTGTTGCCTCGTTCTGAATAACAGAATATGGCGCTGAACATACCTGGAAATTTCATCTATTTCTTAATGTAAATTGGAGGTTTTACAAGATACTTTTTGCTTTTATTGTGGTTTGAAATGCACTCATCACTGCCGATTCTTTCTAAAATAGCGCTCAAGTTCCATTTTAATCTGTTCACTCTCCTCTGGCAGGCCCTGATGGGGGCAGCAGCGACCCAGGAAGTGTTGCCAGCCTGCTAATGCCAACCCTGCTCTGACTGGCACTCTGCCTACCATGCCACTGCTTGGGGTAATCAGAAGTCTACTTTTCCTTTCACAACAGCTGGAATACATGAAAAATAAAAATAATGATCCTGATCTTTCAGAAACCGCTTTATATACCACTGACATAGGAATAAACTTGCTGACCGTGGAGTGGAGCTCAAGTAGAGCCTGTAGAAATCTCACACTTAGCTTCTCTGCTCTGCCCAGTTCCCAGCCACAAAACTACATGGTTTACTTTGACAGTTTAATTACTTGTTTACAAGCTGATCCAAGCAGACTAAAAACTAAAAGCAGATTTTATTTGCAATGCTAGCTGTTTTCTTCATAGACCAAAGAACTTAGAGTTCCATTCATTCAATATGTGCATACGAGCTTTTTTGGGATGATCTTGTACCAGTTCACCGGAAAACTAGTCCAATTAAGTCACACTGAGCTCAGTAGAACAGAACAGCAGAAGGTGGCTTTCCAGGACCACCTTTAGAAACGGTTGCAGTTGTCAAAGTGCAGCACAATGTAATCAGGTTTGGTAAAGTTAATGGGAAACCATGACACAGTGAATGCATGCATGAGAATGATACAGCAGCAGAACTGCGGACACAATGCATAGATACAGGTTTTACATTTTACTTAAGGGCTGAGTCAGAATCCTATATAAGGCTGTTCACGCTCCCTATACAC
Source organism: Lepisosteus platostomus (assembly GCF_059453375.1). Lineage (NCBI taxonomy): Eukaryota > Metazoa > Chordata > Actinopteri > Semionotiformes > Lepisosteidae > Lepisosteus > Lepisosteus platostomus. The sequence continues at coordinate 68,158,614 of NC_142616.1, read as the reverse complement.
AACAAGTGTGTGTTTGACTTTGAGCTGCAATGTGTTCAGAGAGCCAGCAAGTCACTAATGGCACACTGTCCACATTAACACATTCACTTTCAGCATCACCACCCTGGAATCAAAGATCAGAGTTATTCATCCTTCCATTTACTTGAGTGCATACATAAATCTTTTACAATGGATACCAAGATCACGAAGGACATACCCTGCCTTTCAAAAGTGTGGAGACTATGCAAAGAGAGGCTGCGACAGAGACCAGCACTTGTGGAACAGTAAGTATCCACGCTGTCCACTGACACTGCAGCCAGACCCTGCACCTGCAGATCACTGGATTGCATGGAAATAGACTGGTTGCTAAGAACTGTGGGAACTGTGGGAACTATACATTTTGCTAAAAGTAGTTACAATGCATGCAAATGCAGTAATTTGCCACTGTATTGTGTAGGTGTGTCTGTCCTCCTGCATCCTACCTTGTCTCTTCCATATGTTTGTATCGTGTGTCTGACAAACGTAAATGCCAAAAAGTGGACAAATAAGGTGCCACCAGCTCCCGTGCTTTCAATGTGAGTGAGACAGGGCAGTTGTGCATGGGGCCATTTTGGGCTAGAGCCCGTATTCAAGTGCATCTTCATAAAGAGTTTTACATTTAGTCTTGGAATGTGACTCAATTTCTTTATACTCTTTACACACATTCAATGCACCACAGAGACTATATAATAATGGTCATAGCGAAAAATATTTATATTAATTTACATACAAAATGTCTTAATTAAATGCATCTAAAAACCTGTATAATTCATGAAAGGTTTTAAAGTGAAACATTTCCCCAAAAGGATAACTGTGTCCTCTTTAATAATGTACTACAGACAGTGATGTCTAAGTGTGATAGCAGCCCGGTCTCTCCTGTCACTACAAATGCCAAACAACTGGCATGGTGTGTGTAGCCTGATGCTTCAGCTTCAGGAACTCTCATATTAAATATGTATTTTCTCTGAACACACAGAGATACTTCTATTTAACAAAACTAATGTATTGTGTTAACCTTTCCCAAAATTGAAGAAGCAGTTCAATTATGTACTCTAATTTGACTTGTCAGATCACTCCCTCACCTCCTCCTCTGCGTGTTGTAATGCACTACTAAGGAGTTGTCGGTTCTGGGGTGCAAAACTAGGAAGAAGAATATGTGTCTCTCAGGCCCTCTTCTGTGCATGCTTTCAGAATCTGAGCCATTACAGTCAATGCATAAAATGTGCTGCTCAGTTCTAAGGGGCTCCTTTCCCCACTTCTCAACACACCCAGATCCTAATTAACTCCCTAGTTAAACCAAACCAGTTCATTAACGAGCTTTGTGACCCCCAGTAATAATCATATGTCTTCCTTCATCTCAACTGACAGCCAGAGAGAAAGGCTAATTAAGACAAATTACTAAGGCTTCTTCAGTAAATCATCAACTTCACTGCCTTCATCAGATCTATACAAAACCAGAAGAACTTCAATCTGGATATTCCAGGCCATCATAAGAAAGGTTACAAACCAGAGGCTTTTCAGCTCTTCTGATGATCAAGGATCTTACTGAGCCTTTCCTTGGAGGAAATTAGGGAAATCCGTTTCAACAACATTGCTGGGTATACAGACTCTCAGAGTCATAAATAAGGATATACAGTAAGAAAAGGCTGCAAGCAAGCAGAGCTCTTTCATATGACCTTACTCATTTTGTTGGGTGCTTCCTGTTCTCAGATCTAATTACAGTTAGATTTCCATTGTGACCTGTGTAAGACATTGTTTAGAACACTGTCTACTAGTTCACCTCAATTATTTTCATAAGTATCTGCTTGAAGCTCACAATTTCCTATCTTATCTGTACGGTATGGTTTGATTATTCTTCCTGTAGGTCTGGCTTCACATTAACTCTCCCATGGCTCCCCTCTGAGCTCACACCCTTGAGAAGATGATCTTCAGATCTCATATCTTCCAAAGATGCACACTAACAGACAACAGATGTGGCTCAGGTGCAAAGTCTTACCTGATTCCCACTAACAGACAACAAAAGGTATAAAATAAGTGATGGGCTTCAGTCACTCTCAAGAGTGACCCATTTAAGATACAGTTGGCGAGACAGACAAGACTGCATGTTATAGAAATAATTCCAAAACAAGCTTCCAGCATTCAGAAACCTCTAAATACAACACAGGATATGAAAATAAATTATTTAAGGAGCAGATAACTAATAACTAGGTACCATGCAGTAGACATATGCAGAGAACATCGGTTCTTTGCAGGAGATTGGTAGTACTGGCACTCCTGTGCCGAACTCCTTAGGTACAGTGGAACATCAGGCAGAGACTCTTGGCCTGTGGGGGCAGCAACCTCCTGAGGATAAATCCCACAGGGAAGTAGTGATGATGGGGTCTTTCTAAGTGCTGAACTGTGAAAATCAATCAAGTTTTAATTTCATACTAAATTAATTCTTTTTAATTAAAGCAGTGGCAGCACTGGCACTTGGCCCAAATGAGGAGAGGCATGATAATGAAACAGCTAAAGCTTAAATAATCACAGCGGCATTTCTGCCCTCTTTCACTTTATCACTCCTGCTATCTCTCCCTCTAGCCTCCTCTCTCTGCCCTCCTCTCTCTTTCTCACTCTTCTCTATGAACATCTTCAATTGGCACAGCATTTATTTTATATCATGTGTCATGTGGTTATGCAGTCACATTAAAAACAGCCCAAAATGAGCTTCAAACCAGCACTACTGCAATGTGTGTTTTTATGTATTTGTAGAATTTCATATAGAGACATGCAGAACAGTCTAACTGGACATTGATTGCCAGGAATATGATGTGTGTGCAAGAAAGAAAAGCAACTTTTCTTTCTGTGATTTGGGTTTAAAGACCTCTTCCCCCTTCCTCCTGAGCAGATTTATGTACTTTGTGTACTCTGCCCCCAAGTCATGCTTACATGTTGGGACACGAGAAAGAAAGATTATCTTCAACATTAACCCTCAAGGAACATTTAAATAAGGCAGCTGCTAACCCACCTGCCCTGTTCCTAAACCTGTGAGGTAGCCACCTGTCTTCTTCAATTCTTCTCCACGTGTTTAGACAAATAAGCTTCCTTTCTGCACAATATAAGCGATTCTGTTGTGAAAGCTATCTTCAGTTAAAATAATTTAGCAATGCTGTGTTGACTATAGTCTTGAAGTCAGATTTATTTTTGCTTACAAAAACTTTTGTATTATCTCACTAACCTACAAAAAAACTCTCCCACCTACCCCCCCCTTCCTCCCCAAAAACAAAACCCAGGTGGCATCATTGATCGCAATGTGCACCTGTGCAGACTGAGACCAAATGAGTTGGATCAATGACCTGACACAGTTAAAACAATAGACAGAAAAAAAAACATACAGGTCACAGTTGTTGCAAACATAAGAATAATAAAAAATCCCTTGACAGATTGTGACTGATTAATAATCCAGGGTTTTGAGCTCTAACACTGAAACGGCTGAGAAATCATTTCCCCAAGCGCAGAAGTGAAAGGGAACAAGGAGGAAAAAGGAGGAATGAAGGGAGAAAGAAAAAGAAGGAAAACTGCAGACTCAGAGAGGAGCAGAAAGGGGAACAGGAAGGGAGTGTGAGACAGAAAGGCAAAACCAGACGATAAAGAAGCGAGGAGCATAGAAAAAGGGAGGGCCGAGGGAAGACACAGAGGAGCAGCACTGCGCAGAATGTTGGTCAGTCAGAGGCGTGAAAGGGCAGGTGTTTGTTCCTGCGTGATAAGGTCACTAACAGTTCTTAGAGTTGAAAATCTATAAATGGATTATTACAGGCTATTGCACCTGTACATTTTTGTGCATTAAACAGGAATCTAATATACACTGGGCACCTGCAGTGCAGGCCTGTCTGTTGCCTGGAAGCTGTGCCCCAATTCACAGTGTGTACTGCCTTTCTGCCCCTCGGGGCTCTGGAAGCGGGGTCTCACTGGGGCTGATGCAAGAGCAAATCTAGGCCATCTAATTCACAATTACTCTGAGTGTCTGATTCATAATTACGAGACCAAGAGCGACCGAGCCAAATCTATGAAGTCATTGCATCGTTTTAGGAGAAGGAGAGAGAAGCAGGGAAGGAGGAGGCTCTGACTTGTGCTGATAATGACTTTGTGTTGATGTCTGTTATTTCAGTCCTTTGGCAAAAGCTTAGGCAATTCTGTCACGTCAATAAAGCCTTTGAATCTGGGAGAGAGGGAGAAAAAAAGATTTAACCAATTCTATAGTTTAAACTCATTATGTCCTTCTAAGTAGAGAAAGAGAGGAAGAAAGTGCAGAAAAGAGAGGGGATAAGGGGATGGAGAGCAGGAGGGAATGAAACAGAGGAGAGTCTCTATATACGCGGAAATGAGGGCTGTGTTGTGCACAACATGACAGTCCTCTCCTCTCCTTTCTGCTGAAATTGTGGAAGAGATAAGAGAGTTGGCGAGAGAGAGAAAGAGTCATATGAATTATCCTGTACTGCACCTGTGCACTGTGTTCCTGTGCTGAACATTATGAATGGAGAGAGTCTGAGGTTGATTAAGCAGCAGAGTTGTGAGTATCACTCCCCAGAGCTCTCTCTCTGATCCCGTCTAACTGCAAGGCACAGAATCATGAAGGGGAGGGTGGCAGAGGAGAGAGACAGTGAAAGGCAAAGAAAAAGGCCAGGAAAGGGAAAGAAAAAAGGGGAAAGAGTGAGAGACAGATAAAGTAAAAGAGAGAAAGAGATAAGAAAATTGGAACTCCGAGGAAGAAGGAAGGTGAGATAAATGTTTTTGTAGGTCTTTATTTGTAGACCTTTGGCAGTACAGTACTCTTGTGTGGAAACGGGAAAGAGTGTGATTGAAAACAAAGCAAGATAGAGGCGGTACACATCTTACAGCTCTGAAAGGGTCAGCTCTTCACTGAAAGCCCAGGCAGCTCCTCTCTCCTCTGTCTCCAGCCTGTACAGGGGCTCAAGCAAGCAGCAGCGGGGCTGTGATGCCAAATACAGGCTCAGTCATCTTGCAAAAAGTGTTGCATTTCACAAGAAAGTAAATAGCAACATCACTGGCACACTGGTCTTTTCTTCAGACTCCACAAAAAGATGAAAGAGGAGATTGAGATGAAGAAAATTAAGTGTCAACAAATGCTGGCATCATGTTTGGTAAGACCATAAATCTGGTCTTTGCAACTCTGGGATTTCTTTGGCTTCCAAAGTGTGCTACACTGCTGGAAGGACTCGGAGGAGAATAGAGAATGAGACTTTGCAGCCCACTGGAGCCACAGAATCACAGGATTGAATCCAGAGTCAGGATGGAACAGGGCAATTGCACATGTTTGCATGATCTCAGATCAATGATGCAATTAGATCTTGGAAGAACAGGTACAGAATGAGACATTCAACCTCCCTCCTCTGATGACCCCCCCCCCCCCCCCCCCCCCCCAGGCACTGTGGTTTGGATTATGAAACAGACAATAGTTGGCTTGAACATGTTCCCTGTGGTCCCATTTGTAATTTTACCTAATTGTGTTGTGCCACAGTCCACAGTTTAGTTTACAAGATATAATTGTTTGAATAGGCCAATTAGTTTTACAAACACCCTGTACATGTAAATCATCATGCAGCTTCATGTCTTCATCTGTGCAGAAGCTTTTTAAAGCTTTTCAAAGCTTTTCTATTCTTTAAACAATATGGACTGGATTCCTAATTCTCTGTGCCACTGTGGCATCTCAGTGGATGAAACCCGGTGTCATCTTGCCCTCACAAGGCAGAGTCTCAGAGAAAGGCAGTGTATCACTGAACAATGGGTCAAGTCGCAGTGAATCACACTGGTGATTGAACCAGTTTAGTCCACTGGCTTCAGCTGCAGACACCTGTGAAACCAGGAGAAGCACCACAGTAAATCTGCTAAACGAAAGATCCTGACTGTGTTTCACGTGGACTAACTTAATACTGTGGTGCTTAAGACTAATTCAAAATGATCACATATCTACAGCAGAGACATCTATATCTACTTCAACTGGGAAGCTACTTTCAACAGCACAAGCATAGCACTAACGAATGAGACCGGTTCGGTTGCCCTGTGGCGTTGTAGCAGGGCTGAGTGATGTCACAACCCCCAAAAATGCACTATATCTCAGAAATAAAAGTACCCCAAATGCTCTTTTCAACAGCACAAACTGGCACAAATGCAGCACAAATGAATAAGGTGGGTTTCATTGTTTGTGCTGTTTGTAGGGGGGCCAACATCACAGAGCTCAGAGACAGCTATAGAGACAGCTCTCACGCCCACAGAAGAGACACCTAAGGTTTTTATGTGAAATGGCTATATTTAAAAAAAAAACACATCACATTATACAGGCTTTCAGATTTGGAAGTGTAAAGAAATGCATGGTAAGGTAAAAGCGATAAGTTTAAGAATGAAGTAGTTCAGGTGGGTAGCTGGGTCAGCATGCATAAGCTGCAAATGAACAAGTAAGGGTTTATTCCATGCTGAAAAGAGAAGAAAGAAAACACAATGTTTCAGCTGTGGAGCCTTCTTCTGGTGTAAATTTAAGAACTATTTGATTCTGCAGCTACAGACTATTCCACATAGTTACTCCTTCAATGCAGAATCAGTTACATAAGAGAGGGAAAATTATTTTAAAACCACAACAGTAACATATTAACAATCTAATATTTAGAGGTCTTCAGCATCCAGAGTTGAATTCTGTCTCCCCTGCGGTTTCACATCTTCTCTGACATGAGTGTATTATCTTCCAATGACAGCAGAGCAAGAACCTGAGATTCACCTGAGTGCCTGTGTGTATTGGTCTGCAAACCAAATATCCTTTGGAGAAAAGAGAAATTAGTGCTATTGTATTAAAATGCCATTCAGGTTACTAAAGAAGTACTGTAGCATTTTAAGAACAGATTCTGTAGACCTGAAAAAATCATTTCAGAGATTGAGGTTCCAGTTTATTGTTTTCTTTCCAACAGAAGAGGTTACAGAAACAGTTCTACACATTGTGCTGTCTCTTTTCATAGCATGGAAGTAACAATCAAACACCTGTGTGTAGCCTGTAAGGACAAGATGGGACAGCACGAGCATTTTCTCCACTGAATTAAAATACAAGATTTAACAGACAGGAACCTCTTGTGCTAATTTCTTTATATGTCTTTGATCTTCACAGAGTTTGATGCAGTGTTAGACAGTTAATAGAGAATCAGTTATGTTTGTGCCTCAAACCAAGTCAAAGGGTGAAGAGAATAAATCGAGAGAGGAACCCACACAGAAAGGTCTTTCATTATTGCACAATCGATGATGAAAAAATATAAATTAATGCGCAGGCTAAGAATAAATGAATAGAGGAATAGAAAATTCAGATTTACAATCTTTTTACTCTTTATCTAGAAAAGTAGGTTAGTCTACCTCATTTATACCCACTTCAAATCACCTAAAAAATTCCCAAGGTTAGATATAATGCGATCCACTAGTTCACTATATTTTCAATCCATGGATTAAGTCACAGGTACGTTGCAATCAACCCATTATATGTTTCAGATCATAAACTGACCAACTCCCACTCCATTTGCAGAGTTTGAACAACAGTGTCCATTGAAGCTCAGTGAGAAGGGGGGGTTGTTGGTCTAACCATCACCATTGAGGCCTCAAGACTAAGGTCAAACCTCTTGGTATTGAAACAAACACTACTTCAGCTTTTCTATCAAAGGAAATCTTATCAGTAGCAGCACCACCACTCTCCACCAGTAAGCAAGACCTCATCACTGTCTTCACTTTAAACACACTACAGGTGTGTCTCATTAAGTTCTCAGCCACCCTTGTCAGCCTTCCAGGCCTCAGCTGTGCATCCAAGACCTACAGTTTCACCTGCCAAGATTTCCTAAAGCTCAAAATATCCCAAGACCAGCTGTCTAAACCCTTTGCACATCCATAGAAGACACAGCTATAGAGACAGCTCACACATCCACAGCAGAGACAACTATAGAAACAGCTCACAAACCTACAGCAGAAACAGCTATAGAGACAGCTCACACATCCACAGCAGAAACAGCTATAGAGACAGCTCTCATGCCCGCAGCAGAGACAGCTACAGAGACAGCTCGCACATCCACAGCAGAGACAACTATAGAAACACCTCACACACCCACAGCAGAGACAGCTATAGAGACAGCTCTCACACCTGCAGCAGAGACAGCTATAGAGTCATGGAGGCCCTGGTGTCTTCTGGCTTCTGTTCCACCCAAGTTGTCACTTAGATGGTATAATCAGTTATCTGCAGAATTGTAACACTGGTAACCAGGCTCTGAGGTAATTTATATATAACTGCACCTTTAATGAAGTGATTGTCTTGTGGAATCAATTGTAGGAAACTTTAAGTAAAATCCTATATGTGTCTAATTTAAGAATTAATTAGGTTAATGTTTAATTGACTGCTGAGGTTGGAACAAAAACAAGAAGTCACAATGTCCTGCTTCTCATTTCAGCCCAGCTTAATTACCTAATTGAAGCCTTAATTGAACTAAAGAGGTGCTTGATTGGAATATTTGCAATTGTTTTTTTTCCTACACAAAAGCTTGGAATTTTATTTTACTTATGAATGTAATACCTTAAAGACAAGATGCAATGTGTTTAAGAACTGAAAACCCCTTATTAAGTCAATATAGGGTTCAAAAGTGTAACTGAGAGCTCAGCTGAAATAAAAAACAGCAAATGTGTGGATTTGAAATTCCTGGACTAAACTCTTCTTTTTTTCCCAGTCTTGCCTGATGTCCTGTTACACTTTCCAATTTGTCAGCAGGAACAAGGACTTCAGTTTCTTCCCACCCTCCTCCTACGAACCGTCTCACCACCCAACACTCCGAGAGCCAAGGTCCGGGAGAGAGCAGCAGCCTCAGGCACCTCTCTTTTCAAGCCCTGACTAGAAATATCCTGGAGGGCATGTGGGTTAGCAAGATCCCATTTCAACTCAGGAATTAATAGATTTAATAATCTAAATCAGATCGTTATCAGGTTAATTGAACAAGTTCACAAACTTTTCCCAGCTGTTTAGATGTTGCTATTTTAAAAAGACTTAAATAATCAATCAACAGTCCAGCCTCTGTGACCAGCATTGGACTGGCCTGGTCTGGACTCCAGCATTCAATCAGCCTTCTGCAAGAGAACCTTCACTAAACGAACCGATCTGAACATTTTAGCTTTTACTTCAACGATTATTAATTTGTAACAAAGAAACAAATGACACTGGACTAACAAGAACTATGGACAGGAAACCCTGCTTTGTAAAGACAAGGGGACTGATGTTGGCTAACAGTCTCACTGCACACACACTGCGGGCTCCATTTCACAAACATTCTAAAAATAAATACACCTGACTGGTTTGACCACAGAATTACTACAGGGTTGGATACCAGCATTATGTGGGCGAATACATCAGGCACTGCACAAAATACAAGCCCAAAGCACATCAGCTATTACTGTGTTTAAGGGTGCTCTGTTTTATGCTTGACATTGTGTTGCAGATGTATTGAATCTGCACATTTGTATGTTAGTTGGGCTGTGTATTTGTTTTTCTCTTTATCCAACATAATTGAGAAATTTACACACAATTTCACAAACTTGGTTTATCTGGTGCAGAGTGGCAGGTTGGGCTCCAGCCACACTGGACCTCAGCTCCAGGCTGTTAGTAGTGCCAAGTCTTGGCAGAGCAACAGAGAGAGAAACAGATAGTGGAAGCAAGAGGGAAAAAGAGCAAAGAGAGAGAGAGATGGAGAGAAAATTACCCTTTCGTCCCCTGAAGCAGTTACAATCATCAATCCATCTATCCCTCCAAGCCTGTGCTCATCTGTCCAATCCATCTGTAATTTTTCTGGCTTGCCGTAGCACCCTAGCAAGCTGTGTGCCAAAGCTACAGAGCTGTGCTGGTGTAGCACTTCTGCATTACGACACAGCCGCGTCCCAGCACAGTGGAGAGCAAGACAAGCCCCTCTGGCTGTGTGCCTTCCTGCTGTTCCCATCCTCCTGGCACCTACATGGGCAGAGCAGCAGTGAGTATCCTGCTTTACTTCTTCGACGCAGTGCTGAACAACGCCTGCAGCATTAAATGATTATGCCACACAACACCAAGCATGAAACAGAGCAGGCACAAATACAACTGTTATCTGGTATAATTCAAAGGGCATCCTGAGATACGTGCTCAAGTAATAGGCTGATATTCATAAAACTAGCATGCAAAGAGTGGGACTACAGGGTAACCTCCACTGTATCGATAGTGTGTATAGAGAATGCTGTATGACCATACTGTACAGCAGTGGATTATGAGTAAGAATATGAATTATCTTTTTGTCCACTCATAGCTCTACTGCAGATAAAACAATCTTGTTAATGCTTATTTATCACCTTGACTTTTGTTTGGACTGTATATGGATCACTTATGATAAGAGCACAAAAATAATAATACAATGCAGGAATTAATTAAGCTGTGATTCTATAATAACAACACCTATGAAAAGAATGTGGATCAAGCAGTGCACAAATTTGTCTGCTGCAGGGAACTGGAGCTTTCTGGCAATACTGACCGCAAGTTTCAGTGTGATCAATAAGCATAAACAATTCATATTTTGTTAAAAGAAGCACATGCTTTACTGATCCCTGTCAGGCATGGATTACTCAAAAGAACCTCAGCATCATTCACATATTGAATCACCACTTTGGGAGAAATTGTTTCCCATTGCCATGTAAGTATCTTCACATGAGGTTATCGTGACATACAGGTCCTGATGAAGCACGGGGGTGACCCGGCTCATTTCAGATTGACTCGGTCCTCTTGTGCACACAAACCTCAGGACTGCTTGGCTACAGAGGGCTGTGTTGGAATTTATGAACAGCAAGTGGGTCGAAGTTCTGATCTATCCAAGCGGTCAAAGTTATCAGCAGACAGAGGGATATGTGCCGACAAGTCAGTTCAAAGAATTTTGTTTTTACTGTATGAAGCTGGACAGTGGGTGGCATTAATAGAGCAGATTAGGAAAGCTCCTTCAAGAGCCCTGTCTTTACATACTTAAAACAAGAACTGCTATAGATAAACACAGATTCATTCAGGCTTCTATCTTATCCAAAAATAATTATACTCCATGAAATTGCAAAACAATTTACACCCCTCTCTGCCGTTCAATCTTGACTATTACACCTGCCATCAATGAACCCGCCTGAGAGAGTCTCTGTGTCTGAGCTACACCTTCTGTGTGATTATTAGTAATGGCACGCCATCGATTCCTGTCAGGACTCACAGGCAGGATCAATGCCAACAGCACCACTGTCTTGGGGTGAAAGTTCATAGAAAAAATGAAAGATGGACAAAAAAGAAAAAAATGAAATTAATTTAATTTACAGGCACTTAAAGTAAAATATGACAATTCAACAGGAAATGCTAAAGAGATTTTGTCATGGCTCCCCAAGCCTGCTAAAGATGCCCAAGTAAAGAGAACACAATTAGTCACATTTGTCTCATGCCAAGTAACCCTTTAAACATCTATTTTATCTGCATATTCAAAGAATCATGCCTTCGGTTTCCAGCTGATATTCACTCTTTTTTTCTTATTTTTTCTTCTTGATCAATGGAAGTATATTTGCATCCTTCCATTTTCTAACCATTTTATCTAATTCAGGGTTTGGGGGAGCCGGAGCCTCTCGCAGAAAGGGCCAGGCACAAGACAGGACACATCGTGGATGCCATCACATCACAGGGCACACATAGACAGAAACACAGACACCTGAGAAGCTACCGAACCTACCAATATGTCTCTGTACTGTGGGAAGACACCCATCTGAACAGGGAGAGAACATATGAACACCACGCAGACAACACCCCAGGTCCGGGACTGAGCCTGAGGCCCTAGTGCTGCGAGACAGCAAAGCTAAACTGGAACTTCATATGTCCTCTTATAAATGAAAGCCTATAACCCTGGGCTAACATCAAGGGCCATCAAGATCCAGTACCTAGAGCTCACACAACACTGCAAATCCAAACACAGGGAGGTTCTTTCTCACAGTTTCTTGGGCCTACCTGTCAGGAGAGTCAACACAGGAGCCACAGCGTCTCCCACTGGTGACACTGATGAACTACATCCCTTTACTCCTCAATGCCCTACACAGGAGCCCAGCCACAGCACCTATCGCTAGTGAACTACACCAAAAATGTTTTTACCAACCATTTTACCAACTGTGGTTACATTTTCAAGCTTTCCCTTATCCAGAAAATGTTTCTCACATTCTTGCACACAGCACTCTGAAGGAGCAGTCTAGTGTTCATAAACACAGACAACACTCTGTTGACTTGACTCTGTATTAAAACAACACAAATCCTAAACAGCCCTGTTGGATCACTCTACTGCTCTGTCAGAACATAGCTACATGTGATTCCAGTCAGCTTTAGTTCATTAACAGTATAGCTGGTGAATTCATGTTTCAAACCATTTAACAAGTCATCTGACAGATGCATTATGTAGCTACTGTCATAACCACAAGATTACATGTGGTCAGACCCCCAGAACAGCCTATAGCATCACTCTGTAATGTTTTATCACAGCACAGTCTGCCACACTGAGCAACCAAGTGCTGAAGAAACTTGTAACACAAACCAAGAGGCATATTTATGCTGTTAGTCTTCATGCTCCTATGGAAGATCAACTGTGAGTAAGTGTGAAAGGGACACACAAAACCAGTCTGCATCCCAGTATACAGGCAATGTTAATGTCAGTGGTGGAGTTGAGGTTAGGATTAGAGCTAGTGTTTGGTTCAGGATACTGCAACGTGCTTACATCTAGTCAGGAGCAAATCACTGAAGCCAACAATAATATTGTTATTCCCCATTAGAGAAGTAGTGCACAGGGAAATCTCAAGCACCTGTTGTGTTCTCTGGTTACGAAACTTTGCTATGGAGACAACCCAACCACATGAGCATTAACACGCTCACCACTAAAACTGTCCACATGTTTCATTCCATTGCAAATAAAAAAAAATCAAATTAAAAAATGTAATTATTATTGTTGTTGTTGTTAGAAAATGACCGTCATATCATTTACACATGCACCGTTCTTCTTCCAAGAAATATCACAGCATCTGCAAGAGTTGCGCACAGTTCCGACAGGTCTGAGAAGTTCCGCTCAACACTGCTGCTGGCCCGTGAGCGGCGGGGCAGGAGCATGGGCGGCTCAAGTGCGTTTCAGAACACAGCTTGTGATCCACATAGCAAAGCAGATGCAACAGCGAGGGCAAAGATTACTCCTTCAGCACCGGCCCTGGCGGATCCCTCCGCCCTCCGCACACCCACGACCTGCTCTTGAGGAAGTGGGATGGCAAATCCACGCGCTCGCCTGTCGGTGCCACAGCTCGCTTATGCGTTTTTATATAATCGAGAGCCTGTCCTGGAAAAAAATGACGGGGATATACAGTAACAGCGGCAGATTGCTTTCAAGAGGTTCCTGGGGGACTGGAGAGAAACTGTGCTGCTTCCATTAGAACAAGCGCTGAGAACACCGACCCCCACCCGCGCCGCCGCGCGAAGTGCCCGCTTCTGTTCAGTGAATTCAAAATGTTGTTAAAATACTGAAATTAAAACATTCCGGATAGTGTTAGTAAGATAAACACACAGGAATATTTTGCACACACTGATTCTTTTTTTTTTTACATTTTTTTTGTGGATAAGACGTATTTTTATGGTTTATGGTCACAGTAGAAAATCTGCTGTTGCTGCCTGAACACCAATTCTTTCGACAGTTCTGACTGCAGTTTAATAATAAACTTGATTTAGTAGGCTATAAACACTCTAGTTCTGGCATCACACGAACGGACACTTCCCAAACTTCGAGTCTCACAGCCCGAGCCAGTTTCCTTCTGTCCTACACGGTAACTCCGCGGAAGGCGCCCGGGCTGCAGCACTTACCTCCGCCTGCTCCCAGCCGGAGTCCCGCTACATCCTGCCGCAGGTGTCGGGGCGCTGCAGCGCGCTTAATCCCACTGGCAGTTAGGCTTAGGTGAACACGAATTCCTTTGCTTTATTTCATTTCTGATAACGTAAAGAAAAATGGTTCTGATCATGAAGGAAAACGAGGATTGAAGAGGTTGCTGCATGTATTTGGACTCGGGTTCGGTAAGGTCCTCCTTCGAGCACAGACACATCCACGCGCCAGCCCGGATCAACTAGCACGCGAGAGCACATGGACCGCGCGGCTCAATGCGCACCCGCACGGGAGCCAGGCGCTCGTGCGCTCCGCCGCTATGATGCTGAGGGGGGGTGGAGAGAGAGTGAGCGGGGGGAGGGGGGGTCACAAATGCAAGACAAGGACGAACGAAGCACTTCAAGGGTGTACGTGTGAGGCAAGGGTTTCCTGTCGATACATCAGACCCTGATGTGATTATTTTATATCGAGATTAGCCGTCTCTCTTTCGGGGGGGACTCCCCACCGCGCAGTGTCCGGGCTGCGGTCCAGGCTGGCCTCCCTGATCGACTCTCGAAGTGTTGCAGTCACGCAAAGCCCACGCCGCATCCGTCACTCTGTCACAACAAAGACCCCGCGCTGCTGGCGCGCGCTGGCCACGGATTCCCCGCGCCTCGGCTCGAGAGGGAGACGCGAGCGCACGGGGGCGACAGTGCAGAGCCGGGAGAGCGAGAAAGGTTGGGGTTCGGAGGAGGCGATATGAAAGAAAGGGGGGACGGAGAGAAAGAGCGAGAGGTGTCGAGGAGAAGGCGATATGGACGGAGAACAGTACAGGGCGCCTGTTTCTGTCAGAATGACCTTGAAAGCGCTCCGGCGGTCACACACCCAAACACGCAGGAGTTTCTGCTGCTCCACGCCCACAACAGCAGAGCTCCCTTCAGGAATCACTTGTAGCCGCTGATACCAAATCCCTGCTTCTGTGCTATTTTACCACTTCTCCAGCAACAGGACCGTATACTGATGCACAAATTCTTGTTTTATTGTTTAATTGCAGAAATTGTTGTGATTTTATTGTCCTGAGAGCACAGTAAAGTTAGAAAAATCCTGAAGTGGACACCTTTCACAACACACAACATACACACACACAACACATAAGTTACTAACACACATCACGCACAGTCAACACAATTCACACAAACTGGTGTTCATCTGGCTGAGTCCTGGCACAGCTGAGGGAAAAGCCCTCTCCTTCACCCTTCGGTCAGTCTGCACAGACAGGTGACTGGGGCACGGTCACCACAGGAGGAGAACAGGAATTCCTTATTTTCTCAGTTTGCTCAGTGAGCCTACAGTTAATTTTTTCTACCAACATTTCTGGGAGTCGCAGTTAAAGGGTTAATTATATAGACAGGTGCACAGGCATATTACAAAAACATCACATGGTATAGGTTTCTAATTAATCCCCTAATTAGCCCACTCTCTCCACCCCCACACACCGCCCTCGTGTTTGGAGTGGAGATCATTAAAGCTTGGTGGAAAAGGGACAGACCCTTGACAACACAGAGGCTTGAAAGGAGGGCTCATATACAAGGGATACAACACCAAGCATAAACAGGAGTTTACGTAAACACATACTTGAACTGGTACAGTTTGGTTTTGTGCAGATCCTGGCACCAACGCCCATCTAAAAGACCAGACCGTACTCAGAGGTGTGGGAGACCTGGATACGTCTACTTTGTTTCTGGGAAGACAAGGTCATGTACTGTACTTGCTGTGTAGGCTCAGGACCATATAATTACAGCCAAGGTGTGCACAGTTAACATCTGCTCAAACACAAGTGGCAGGGAGCAGAGAAGGTGGAAATAAAAAGACAAGGATGAGAGCTACAAATACAGGACAAGCTCACGACGCAAAGACAGAGATGGGGAGAGGGGGGCAGGAGACAGTTACTGGGAACTGGAGTATGAACAAGGAGCAAGAGGGCCGAGTGCATCAGCGCACAGATAATCTGAAGACACTGCCGTCCTGCGCGGAGAGAGGTGAGCTGAGTGACAGCGTGAGTGATTGGTGAGCGGAGAGGGCCGTGCATGAGGAATGAGGGAGAGAGCAAGGAGCAACGGATACAGAGAGAGAAGCAATGTAGGCAATTCCGGATGGGATTGGTGGTTAGCATTCCGGACAGGGTTCTCCAGAGAGCTACCGCACAATCCCAGAATACCGATGGGGAGGAGGAGAGCCCTGGAAGAACTGATCGGAGAGAGTGAGAGGGGGAAAAGAAGGCGGAGAGAGGTGAAGAGTGGAGTAGAAGGATGAAAGGTAAAGGATGGACAGGGAAGCAAAAAACACAGGAGTGACAGGCTGGGTGAAGAAAGAGGGAATGAAGCAGAGAGATGGCAGGTTGTGTGGAAAACAGCTGGATTCACACCTGTCCACCTGAATTTTACTGCAGATTTAAATATGATATTTTGTGATGATTAGCCTGATTATCAGCCTCTGGTACTTAGAGATATGTGATAAAAGTGCCACTGTTTACACAGGCTGTGTGCAGACACGCACGCACATATGCAAAAAGACCCATGGACACACATAGTCTCATGCACACACAGACATGCACAGAACCTTTCTGTTTATTTACGTTTGTCATTGGTGTTGCTGCCCAACACTCACACTTCAACTCTTACAAACGGATGGGAACTACAGCTGCCTGTCAGTCCTAACGGTCCCCTTGTCACTTTCTCTCCTCCTGCTCTCATTCTCCTTCTGAGAGGACTCCTCATCAGGAATTCCATTAATAAGAAATCAATGGCTTGTAGTTCACAGAGGAGGAGCAGAAACATTCACACACTCTAACCCACAGCTAAACACTCTCAGACAGACACAAACAGACTCTTACACACAACTGGACAACAAAAAGGTGTTTATAGAATAATGTGTGTCTGCTTTGTGTGTTGAATTTGTCCCTGGTTAAATGTACAGTAGATGTGATTTCTCTTGAGTTTGAGGCTGATAACAGTGCCTCCTTCCTACTCACTACCTCATCC
The DNA here is from genome assembly GCF_059453375.1 of Lepisosteus platostomus. NCBI lineage: Eukaryota > Metazoa > Chordata > Actinopteri > Semionotiformes > Lepisosteidae > Lepisosteus > Lepisosteus platostomus. The sequence goes on along the minus strand of NC_142616.1, from coordinate 68,141,639 downwards.
CTCTCTCTCTGCTTGTCATGCGCTGCCTCTGTCTCCCTCTGTGAGCAGCAGCTCTTGAAGCTGTTTGGTAACAGTAGAGGATTACCATGCAGTGTGAGACACTGCAGCAGAAATTAGGCCAACTTTAGATGCTGTTTAAAAATAAAATCTGTTTCCTCTCTCCCCTCATTCTCAGCTCTGAAGTATTTCTGGTCCTCCCTGCCTGAGAGAGAAGGAAGGAGAGAAGAGAGATACCATGATACCAGATACCAAAAGGCCACTTTGCGTCAACTCTGACACTGGAGAACAAATCATCACTTGGCAGTTAGATATGCCCAATGCTGTACAGACATCCCCTTTCTTTCAAATTATGTATATATACTGTTTACATTTGCACAGCATAATGTCTGGATGTGAATTGATGTGCCTGTGTGTGAGATGTTGTGGGTAGAACTGTTATTTGAGTAAGAGGTGAAGAGGGAGGTGGTGACGTTGCTGGACCTCCTGGCACTGTCCTGGACGATGGAGGGCAGAGCTGGGGTGTTAAGGATCAGAGTAAGGTAGAGGAGGGGGATAATGAAAGGAGCAGGAGTTAGAGACAAGAGTGTAAAGTAACCAGGGGGATCAGAGTGAAAGTAGGAGAAGAGGAGATGGGAGAGACAGAATAAGAGGATGTCAACCCTGTAAACAATTAGAAATCCCTTCCTGTCTCCAAGTTACTTCTCTAGCCTGTTTCTGCCCAGAATCTTTCACCATATCAATTTACTTCAGCCTCTCTCTCTCTCCTTTGTATTTCTCTTTTGCTTTGGCATGAATATGTAAAACACATCCACTTTCTCTTCCCCCATCTTCTTCCCCTCTCTCACAGTGGCTCTTAGCATAAACATTTAGAATCATCCTTCCTCTGCCTTTATCCTCTGCCTCTCTGGGCCCCAGTGCAGCAACAGAGAATTCCTGCACAGTAATTGGCTCAGACTGCTGCAGCACAGAGAGGGGTTTAAGGATGATTTGGCTGTGTAGAAGCCTCTGCTCTGTCTCTGCAGAGGACAGTCACTTCCAGTGCAGCTTCAGCAGTCATGCAAACCCTGTGCTAAACACTGTCAAGTGCTACATAAGTGCCATAACAAAACAGAGGCATACTATTATTTGTTGATAAGTAACAATCTTGCAAACTGGGACAACACACTAAGATCATTCCAAAGCATTTAAAGCTATCCAAATGTTTTAAATCACATTTAAAACCCTTTAACACTAAGAAAAACAGGATATAAAGAGCCTGCAAAGGCCTGGCAGTGATGCCAGGGCATATGGGACACAAGAACTAGAGAAAGGTTATAAACTAGCGAAGAACATTCATCTAAGCTCTTCGTGAAGGAGGTCACAGTTGGGACTGTTCCAGACACTCACAACTCTTTGTGTAAAGAGGTTCTTTTTATTCTTCAACCTAAATGTATATACTTTTAGTTTACACTGCGTCCTTCTGAAATAGCACATATCAGGTTTCTTTGCTTTCAACTGAAGAGGATTTGTTCCTTTAAGTTGACTATATACAGCATAATAATACCCTGAGATTAAATAGAATTATTTTTGTTCTTCTTTGAACTCCCTCATTGCTGGTTGTGTATTTTCCATTTCCCTTATTTTGGTATACAGTTTGCCGACTGTATCAAAAATCGCTGAGAGAGATCCAGAACAAAATGGCACACCACTGTTAGAGCTCGTGCCCCTTAAGATGATGCATCGTTTCTTGTTCGCTAATCCATTTTTAATCTATGTGCATGCATTACCCTGGATTCCTAATGCTTTTAATTTCAGAATTAACCTTTTATGAATGACCTTATCAAAAGCTTTCTGGAAATGTCATGTCATAATTTTTAGATGTTTCAACTGTGCTGTTGTTTCTTTGAAGAATTCTGGTAAATAGGTTAAACAAGACCTTCCTTTTCTAAAATCCATGTGGGCTGTTTCTTAAATGCTCATTTGCACTTATCTGCAAACAAGCCATATGAATCATTTAATTCTGGGCTCAGACTGATACGCAATGCAGAGATTGTTAGGGGTACTAATGATTTACTGCTAACTGTTTTTTATGTCCTGCTGGACCTCAGTCATGCCTTTGATAATGTTGATCATATCATCTTGCTGAATAGATTAGAGAGGACTGTTCTGATCTGATCTTCCAAAACTAAAATGCAGGACTGTACCGTATTTAACCAAATATAAGCTGCACTTTTTTTTTTCAAATTTCAGGGTACAAGTGGCCCACAGTTTGTATTCAAATACAAGTAAAACAATGTTGTTGACGTATTTAGCACCACAGTGTTAAATAACAATTAAGATCTAAATATTCCATTAATTTAGCTCCAACTAAACTCCAGCTATTGTTTCCATAAACATACTAGTAACATTGACGGACAACAAGATTAACTGTTTCTGCTTCAGTTCTGTTCTGATTTAAGTAAATTGCTGACATACTTGCAGTTCTCCTGCCTGTGGGTACTGTTCTCATGCTTAGTGACAGTTAAAACATCCTAGTTAAATGTCTATGAATAACAGCCCTCATTCCCTTAAGTATGACTGGCCTTAGAGATTTATTCATTTTAAACTGTCCTAATCCCTGTAATACCTCAATGTCAGTTATACAAAAATCATTCAAGCTACTTCTATAACCAGGGGCATGATATTGACATCTTTGTAAAAATCTGCAAGAAATACAGTACTCACCGAGCTATCATTAAATAATTCCAATCGCTAATATTAATGGGCAGCAATGTGCTAGTGGTTATTATTACTGCCTGGATTCAATTCCTGAGATGCTGTCTGTGTGGAGTTTGCATGCTCTGCCTGTGTTTGCACGGTTTTCCTCCAGGTCATCTGGTTTCCTCCCACAGTCAAAGACATGCTGGTAGGTTAACTGGGTTCTGGTAAAAATGGCCCTGGTGTGCTTGTGTCTGTATCTGCATGTGCCCTACGATAGTACCATTCAGGGTACTTCCTGCCTTGTGCTTGCTGATGGCGCCACCCTGCTTTCATAAGTTGTCTATATGAAATTCGTACATGAGGGTGAAAGGGATGCTTTCCATGATGACGCCCAGGCACTCCCACCACTGTGCTCCCCAACAGCTGCGCCTGGTCTAAACCAGCTCTAAGGGAGTCAAAGATCTCCCAAACAGATGCTGCACAGAGGAGGACAGGCTGCAGTCATCTGTCTCAGGCCTCATCTTAAACAAATTAAACCTCTTCATTCTTTTCAAGAGAAGCACTTAATTAGCGATTAGATGAAGGGAGAAGACTTCTTCAGGCTTCTCCATCTGGAGAGTCAGAGTCTGGAGAGTCCCTCAGAACTCCCTGGGATGACAACATGTACAGATGGAAAGTGTCTGTAAACAACAGCATCCTCTTAGGGCCAGCAAATCTGTTCACCAAGTGTCACTCTGAACCAGTCCACCATGTCTCACTCTGACCCAGTCCACTATGAGTTACTCTGAACCAATTGTAAACTGGCGAATTCTATTTGGTGATAAAGCAAGTGGAAAAGGAAGTATTGCTCATGTGAAAGAAAGAGCACCTGTCCAGAAAAAAGAGAAAGAGAAGGAGACAGAGCACCCCTCCAGAAAAAGAAGGATATCAGGAGCAGTTTCATCCAAGTGACTGATGCTCCTCAGTATCAGGACTGAACGATGAGGAACTGCACCTCCAGCCCTCATTTTCTCTCTGCCCTGTTCTCTGTCCTGGCCTGATCTGGGAGTTTTTCCTCTTTCTTTAGGAATCAAGAAGGTGTTGATACCCAGTTTCTTTTAATTTCTGAAAATATGCTACTGCAACTCCAAGTTTAGGAAGAAGTTTCCTCGGTTGGCATCGGTTTCTTGTGTGAAGTGACACTGCTGACAGCTTAGCACTCATGCCATCCATGCCATCATTACTGCTGCAGTGTCGGAAACAGTGCTGTGCTGTCTTTAATAACAGACACGTCAACCACACAGCTCATGAGGTGATGTCAGAGATGTAAGGTTGAGGTGAGACAGAGTACACGCTGGTGCTGTCAGCTGTCAGCTGTCCACTGCAGATGGACCATGGGGGAATGGCTGCACTGTGCTGACCCTCCAGCTATGGAACACCTTAATGAAACCAGAATAAATGATAGATCTTCTGCTCCCTCTAGCTACTGGCAACACAGGCAGCCTTAACAATGCACCTCATTTAAAAAGCCCGCAAGGCATCTGCCAGCTTCCACAGCAAAGTTCCAGTCCTTCGCATCAGGCCGCTGCTTTAACAGCAAGGACAGAGTCTCCAGGGTCCTCCACTTCTCCTCCCAACACGGAGCTCAATTGCCTAATGAAGCTAATTATTACAACGAGAATCACCATCATCTTGATTAGAGGGACTGCAGCTCCCCACCTTCTTTAACAGTTTGTCTTTCTCCCACAGTCTATCAATGGGCAGAACTACAGTAGGAATAAAACAACAAGTCTTAAATCTTCACGAACATGGTAGCAGCCTCTACACATGTCTTCAGAACCTGAGAAAGGTCACTAATGAGAGGAGGCTAATTGGCCAATTTTACTTACTCAGCTGAAAAAGCCTAGTCTTTTATTGATTGAAGAATTTCATCTTCATAATGGTGAGAAATCTGCCACTTTAACTGAACCTTGTTAAAGACAGACTTTAACAGCATGATCACTGGTGTTAAAAGTAGAGTGTTGCTATTGTTATTATAAATGGTATGTGTTATTATAAAGATGTATGACTCAGTGTGTGCTATTACAACAGCATTAGAATCATTCTTAAGATATGACTCAGCTGGCCTGGCAGGGAGGGAGTGAATGATGCTATAGGAATAGGGAGAGCTACAGCACAAAACATATAGTACTTATATAAGTGACCACATTACATACATTACTCTTAGGTACCTTTAATACTGCTTGTTTGAGAGGCATGAATATGAACCAAGCTCTCTTCCTGCTCTTTCCCATCTTTCTACTGCCTCTCAGTATCTCTCCCATTACTACTATCTCCTCCAGCTCTCTTCCTCTCACTTTTTTTCACTCTTCTTTCACATCTCTCGCGACTCCCTCCCAGGCCATGATGTGATCTGTAAGGATCTCAGACATTTATCTTTTGATCACTCTTTCTCAGGCATGGCTGTCACTTTTCCAGTACCAGCCCACTGTGAGGTCAGTCAGAGAAGTTGGCATGCTGGCATTAGGTTAACAGTGAGTCTTTTGATGTTCTCTAGAGCTGCTCAGTTTCCCAGCACTGCCAAGAGCACCCTTCTGTAAGCCACCGCCCACTCTAGAACCACACCCACAGCCCCACCCTGTCATTCCACACAGTCAGAGACAGCAGCACCCCAGCTCCATTAGTTTGGTTCAGGCCCATTGTTTTATTGAGCTTTGAAACTTCTAAAATAATTTTGTTTTGCAAATTCATTTGTACAGTAACTTATTTAAAAAGATGTGCTTGGAAGGGAGTAGTCTGTTCCTCAAAAAGAAACAAATTTGTTATTGTCCATAACAAATGTGGGACAAAGAGAGAGAGGAGCCACAGATTTGTCAATAGAAAAGACCAACAGCACTGGGAAACTTGGCCACATTAATGAAGAACCAGCGTCTGCTGCTAATTGTGATTTTAATGACCCTTCTTCACCTGCTGGTGCAGACTGCCTTGATCCATACGAGATCCATTAGAGAGTTAATGAGCACAGAAACATGGAGACAGGCAAGCAACAGAGAAACCTTCACAGTAAAATAAGAGTAACTGAAACTAATCTAGACTTCCCTACCATTCCTGCAAATTTAAATTTTAAGTATAGGGAAATAGTTTGTTCAATTCTTTATCAGTTCGACGCTCCTCCGCTCAACTCACCTCAAATGAGTGCATTTTAAACCACAATAATAATAAAGTACACAGTAACTTTTAAAACCTCCAATAGACCGAAATTCCAGGTATGCGCAGAGCCATGTTCTGCAATTCAGACTGAGGCAAGAAAAGTGTCAGAACTTGGGCATGCATTGCCATCTCTGGAGCTGGCTCACTCATCTTTATTGATGTAATGTAATGGTTGTAGCTGTAGAATGACTGCAGAAGAGTACAGAAACAGCTTGTCTGTATACAGGAAAATACCTCCTCACCCATTAAAAATATGTCACACTTATATAGCGCATTTCCGGACACTGCACTCCAGTATATACACACAGATACACTCAGAAATAAAATGTAATATTCTGTAGTATTGCCTCCTTGTTTATCTTTTCATCTGAAATCCGTAAGAGTAAATAGCAAAAATAGCAATTTTGACTTTGCTGTCCCAATATTACGGAGGGGACTGTAAATATCTGCTACCTGCTATTACAAAACATAAGAAAGATTATTTGCATAAGACTTGAAAATGTATTTTGCAAGCAAACTCCTTACAAGTATTCTCAGTTACCCAAAATAAATGCTTATCAAGCCGGATCAGAATAGGAGATGGGGAAAAAGCTGCATCTGCTGAATTAAAATATTGCATATTGTGCTGCAATCACACACTGATTATCAAGCTATCAAACTCCACCTACAGTAGCTCTCATTAACATGCTCACAGCTCTGCGGCAAAACTAGGGAGAGCTCAGGGCTGAAGCTCTTCACGCGTTCATGTGATCCTTTTGTTGATTTTATTTATAATTCAGACTTTTGTAATGGGAAAACGTACTGCGTTGATTTGGAACAGGCTGTTATTAAACCGGCTCGCCAATGCACCTAACCCTCTGCCTCCACCTCTACTCCTCCTGGCCACGTGAGTTTAGAGGGCACATGACTGTCTCACAGACTGACTCTTCCTCTCACTTAAAATTAACTATTCTGCATATCAGGAAGTATATTTAAAACTGAAAACAAGCAACAATTCTTGCAAGAAAGAAGATGTAATCTGGTTTATATAGAGGTCACCTTCTCAGCGATCCTCAGCACCTACTTGCCCTTGTGAAAGCCATTTTCTTCAGTTCAATCCTCAGACTTATAGCGATACCTGTGCACACACACCTTCCGAGACTGCGTCATCAAGCCACTTCTCAGCCCCAGGTGAGAACTAGGAGCAGGACAGCAGATGCGTAAAGACCTGCAGTATAGTTTGGAGAATTCTCCATGTCACACTCTCTATTCCCTTGCTTCTGCAAGGAGCTGGAAGTTCCTCTCCTGATAGTGTAATTCAGTGAAGAAAGTCTTCAGCCCCCTGCCCCCTCCCAAAACACTGCCATCTGGGCTGGAGCTGCACATGCAGCCTGCCGGCCAGGGCAATTACCCTGATCCAGCTGCATCAGTACCGGGCTCTTCACGAGTCTCACGTCACAACTCTTCCTCACACAGGAACTGGGCTCAGAGACAGACAGCTGCAGAGAATGGCGTATATAATGATGATAAGCATGACCTGTTCTCTATTCGTGCCAGTCTTTAGCATGTGCATGCATCTAACTGAAAAGAGGCTCCAAGCTTTGTGCTGTAAACTTTTGTCCCCTTCTAATTGCTTTGTTAAAAAGTGGAATTACATTCTCGTCCCTCCAATCTCAGCTCCCCCTTTCCCTCGTTCTCACCCTCCCACTCCAATGTCCTTTTGTTTTCCATTTCCGAATCGGCCACATGGAAACCCAATTGCAGCTCCGAAGGCTATCATTTCCGCGGGAAGCAGTGGCAGAAGTAACAACGTTAGACCATAGGGGAGGCAGTGAAAAAAGAAACATCACTTATATTAAATTATAGAGATTAAATTGCAAGGGGCAACATTACACAATGTAATCAAACGTCTGACACTCCTGTGCCAGCATAAAGACTCCTGAAGCACAGCTGCACTCCAACCACATCTGCCTTTCTTTAAGGGCACCAATGCCCTGCCCAGCAGCCAAGACAGGATAAACCTCACTCGCATTAAAGCAGACTGCCTCCGTCAAGACAGCATGGATCTGAAGATGGGAGACAAGCCGACGTGATGAGTGAGCCAGACTGAGTCTCTCCCAGAATTTGCATTGTCTGAAATACATGAAAAAATGGTTATGGAAAAAAACAAATGTACAGTTGCCTTCCCAAGAAGAAAAGAAAAGGACTGAATGTGATTGAATTTACATGTATTTTTATTGCAGTACAAATTGTAACAGGACATTATAATTTTACTTTAAGGTTTACAGGCATACTGTAGCTATAACACAACTAAAGGAGTGAGAAAGACATTAAATAAAAGAGGAGCAGCTCATTCAGAGAGCAGACACTCTGGGTCCCCTGCCCAACACAGGCTGACACCCACACCTCTAAAGCTATGACAGTACTGCCAGCACAGGGCATCGGGCTTCCTGGTATCCATTAAAGCTATCACGTGCACAAAGGAACATTAAACGATCTCTGGCATTAAGGCAGTAAATAGAAGACTGTTCCACGCCCTGAGGCGTGGGGTTTCCCCATCTGTACATACGAACATATGCATGCCTCAAAGAGTGCTGCAACATGGCTTTCAGCATTAGCCAGATTATATCACAGACGCCAGACCTTGGACTCCTGCAGGCAACTGATAGAGGACAGGAGATTTGCTCTGCAAATGCAGGAATTTAAGCTGCTGGACACCAGAGTTAGTGACATCCTGATCACTGTATTGTGAGCCATTATGCAAAAAGTCCATGAGAGATGTACATTTTTACATTATAAATCTGAAAGCATGCTTCAGCATTGAGTTGCCAATATATTTATAAATTTAAGCTTGTATAAATGTTGCCTTTTAGACCTTTAACCACTGAACTAAATCATTTATCAACCTAACGCTTTTATACTGGATTCAGAGGAGTTTCAGGACCCTATACAGCCTGCAGTGCTGTGCTCTCCAGGGAAGAGGAATAGAGCTTCTCTACTCTCCAGCTCACATATTCATTATATTTTCATTAATGGATTGACCATTTATTAAATCATGGTCTGCCTGAGACAGATCAGGTGTATATCATGCTTTCCACATTCTGCAATTCAGCTCATCTCGCACAACTATACTTAAAACACCCATTGCTTATCTATAAACAGTTATTTTTTATATTTATCCTACTGACAAAACTTCTGGTTAGCTTATGCATTAGGATTCCTGTTGAGGAGGCTGCTCTTGCAATGCCTTCCAGTCCCAGCCCTCCACACACGCAACCACCAACTGCAACACAGAGACTGAAGCCCAACATACTCCACTACCGGGCCAAAAGAAACATCAGGCAGATCAGTGACACACACCAGGGCAGGATAAAAGTTTTTACACTTTGACATGAGCCCTATCCTTGTCCTAGATACCCCAACAGTAGGAATGCAAACTCTCCTGCCCTCATTGAGCAGCTTTATGTGCAGACTGGAGGACAGGGCTCTCTAAGACTTTGCACAGCAGCCCTGCACCACTAGAGCCCTTCCGTGTCAGACTGCTTCATCAACAACACAGTGGAACTGTCCCATTTCATGCCACCACAGCAGGTGTATGACCATCACAATTCAAAGTCTCTTTCTGTGCGAAAGTGTTAGCTCCTTCAGAACCTGCATGATGCTCGGATCCTCTCAAGCAGAGCAGTTTAGCTTAAATGCAGAAGGGCTCCACTGACCGTAATCGTTATAAAAAACATAAATAAAAGTCATAAACAGGATAAAGGATCTTCATTTGTTTTCCATGTAAAAATGAAAACTACAAGCTCTGAACTGCAGTCTTTAAATGTGCCCCCCTTTCTTCTCCCCTCGCTACTCCAGCTGCTGTGTGGCACTGCGGACTCCCTGCAAGACCACGAGCGCTCTGTGCATCTCCATGATGTGGGGAAGAAACGGATGTGAGGGTGCGTGTTGGACTGGGAAGCTCTGCTGTGATTGTGAGTGAGCGCTGAGCGACACATCGCAGTGAAAACCACCACCAGACACTGGAAAAGGAGAACAGACCGAACCCCCTAAAGGCACAGGGCTGCATCCGCAAAGCAATCACAGGCAGGCTGCTCCCCAGCTGAAGCTCAGACAGTGCTCTGTCCCCTGGCTGCGTGCAGCTGGACACACTGTAATGACAGAGAAGGTATTCGAGTGGGGAGGGTTGGCAGCAAAGGAACAAGTAGAGGGTTCACAGCTTTCCACACTGAAAAGCAGAAAGATAAATTCCTGCTGTGGAGCTTTATTCATGTATAACACTGTTTTTACTGTCTTTTTACAGTGGAATTACCCTCTACGTATTACAAAGTAATCCATATTTCTATTTTATTATTTTCGTTTTATCATTAGATCAAGCATGAAACACTCTTTGGCAAAGGAAACCACAAGGAGCAAAACCTGGAGCAGCTCCAACTGCTGGGCAATGGGAGTTTAAACTGCTGTCCTCAGAACTATTAAGACCAAAGTGATAAAACATAAGTCTCACATCTGCAGAGTAGCCCACATTTTGGAAAGACATAAATCAGCTGCCAGGACACAAACCCACACAGTACAGAGGCAGGAAAGAGCTTTCTTGTGAAAGAGTGTAAATCGCCAGCTGAGGACAGCTACAGATGCCATGCAGTGAGTTCTGAGAACAATCAGATTAATATAAATATATATACAGCTGGACGTTTTCTTCATTAATTAAACAGCACTGCTGCAGGTGCAACATCTTAATTCATAAACAGATACCACCAAATAAAATATACTAGAGACAAAAATCTATGTATATGAAATTAAGCTTGAGGCTCAATTTCTGAATACAACAAGCAAATAAATGGTACCAGGAATTTGTCAAAATTCCTAATTCTGTTAAACACCCCCCAAACACACACCTTCTACACTATCTCTGCCCCAAACTGCACATTCATGCAAAAACACCCTACACACTACAGACAAGGAAGGCAGAAATAAATACACAGCATTGAAGTATGAAGCTAGTCTGGTACTGAAACACAAGCCCCAGGTTCCCAACAGCAAGTCTGTGACATCATCCTTCATCAGGACAGAGCTGCATTGTGTTGCCTGGTAACAGGATTCCTCAACGGAGCTCCACCCCCAAGTCACTGCATTCAATCCCATGTGTATGTCTGCGCACTCCTCTGAGGTCACACCCCTGTCTTCCTCCATTGGATGGTCTGCACATGCTTGGGCGGGGCAACAGGCTCCTTAGATACAGCCTCTATTTCCTCCTCATCCAGTAGCTGCTGCATGTAACAAGAGGTGCCCAGCAGGACATGTCCTGTGGCCTGCATGACGAAGAGCGTCCATCTGAGGGCCTCTCTGTGCAGAAAAAGTCAGATTCATCATTAATGTCTGCAGTCTAACCTTTCCGGTCCTGCACAAAAACTACTTTTTACATTGCAGATCACACCTGTAAACTTGGAACTACTGTTTGACCTTTTGATTTAAATGCACTATCAAAATGATGCTCCAGTTCACCCTCGATGTGAAACAGCACGAAGACAGATTTGCACAAAGGCATTCTGCTCCTGATGCTCTGAGGTGTGGAGCAGAATGGCCGGAGAGGGAGGAGCTTGCCCAAGCACATAAAATGCTCCTCCTGCACCATTTAAAAAAAACAGGATAATCCTCAGGGGCTAGATAGCAAAAAGGTTTAGCTGAATGATCAAAGAGAATAACCTCAGATTAAAAGGCCAGTATTGTATTACTGTACTTTTAAGCACATAAAAAATACAAGCAACGTCACTGTTGGGTAACTAAATAGACAAGGGATTGCCTTTATAAATTCGATACAACCAAAGTTTTATCACCTGAATAGCATCTGACCCCTCATAATGATTATATGTAAGATTAACAAAAGCCAAATTGCTCCCATATATAAATGTTTTATTAATGAATACCCGAGTTTCCATGGCTTTTATATTCCACAGTTTTATTAAAGCATCATCTCCAACTCCAAAACACACTGTCGGCCTAACAACATGTTCAGAAACATTTTATATTTTAATATTGGTTTAAGAGCAGCCTTGATATTTATGTTTTATGCACAACATAAAGTGACTGGCTTTTAAGTGTAAATTCAGCAGGGCCCGTATCCTTTCGATATGAGTTCTTTCTTGATTTAAACAAAATATATTGATTTCTAAATAGTACTTTTCATTCTAAGGACCCCAATTTGCTTGGTCCATCACCGAGGAGCAGCTCCCCCTGCCGAGACAGCAGCAGATGTGCACTAGCTGAACTAAGAGGGAGCTTCAGTGAGGCCGGACTGTCCAGTCCACAGTGGAATTTAGCCAGAGCACCCTTACTCAACAGACATAAGATCTTTACTGACCAAAGGACAGAACCTCCTACAGCAGTATCCCTGGTCACAATGGGCAGTAATGTCCCAAAACCAACTAACAACAGCGGTCCCCAGAGGTTCTCTTAGTGGTTGCCCATCCCCACACTAATCTTGACCAGACTTTCTGAGACCTGACCAGATCGAGCCAGGTAACAATAATTTAATGGCGAGTCATTGAAAAACACACACCTTTGTATCTCTACCAATCACTCTCCCCACCTCCACCTCAATCCATCTCTCTTTCCTGCAACCACTTTTAGTCCCTGTCAATCTGTCTTCCACTCTGCCCCTCTTACTCACTTCAACATCTTCTTGGCCCCATGGCAGCGCAGGTCATAGGAGATCGAGTACATCCCATACAGAGTGGCCTTCACGTTCAGGCAGCCAATGAAATCGCGTGGGTTTGACTTGTAGAGGTCAAAGGTGATACGCGCCACATCTTTCCTGCGCTTGGGGCGGTCTGAGAGCTGCAGCCGGGTGTGACCACTCTGAGAAGAAGAGACGGACAAATGTGAGAGAGAAGACAGAACCGAGACTTGGTCTCCAAGTGTGCAGTTCAAGAAAAGCAATGTTAATTATGGATGTAACTAAAGCAAAAAGACTTCCAGAATAGAAGAAGCCGCTGCTTTTAAGGGCTGGAGATGAGGACTTCGGCTCTGCTTGTGTTATATCAGCCTTCCTCACCTGTGCAGGTGTCCACTTCTCCCCCTTATCCAGGGCCATGAACACGGTGTTGTCATCTAGAGTCTGGAAGAATTCCTCTGTGTCCACCACTGTCCCATCCTCATCCAGCACCAGCGCGCTCACGCAGAACATGTGCAGGGCATCTCTCACCTGGAGACAGACACCTGGATTAGCCAGACAGGCCGGCCAGTGGACAGACAGGCTCCGGGGGATTAAGGGACAGACACACAGGCACACACACATCCTCACAGAGCAGCTGCGCGTCTCCAGCACACACCTTGTCCAGGAGGTCCCGCAGCCCATCTGCCATGATGCCTTTCTTCACACTGCGGTCGGCGCTGGCAACCCGGAAGGGCCTGGGCCGAGCCGCCGGGCCTGCGAGCAGCTGCTGGGTCATGGACGCGCTGGCAGAGACACACCTGCGGAGAGAGGGAGGGAGTCGTACAGCTGCGCCGACAACCGCAAATCAGCTGAAATTGCAGACAGCCAAAAATCTTATTACAATACAAACACCAAGCAAGGCAGCAGACAACATGGTTAAATAGCTTTAAAAGTACCGTAAGCAGTTTCTGCCAGTTGCTTTGAATAAACCCCTTGATTAAAAACCTAATAATGCAGGTGATCATGAAAAATCATGACAGCAGCAAGCTGTGAGGCCTGCAAGACACTGGTAATTGGCCCTTACCTGGAGAGGGACTTGGTGGAAAGGAGGCTGAGAGATTTCATAGCGTACTCCATCTTCACTCACACGGCAACCTCACCTGCAACACACAGACAGGAGTGAACCAGTACGTCGCTTCCGCCATCAGAGGACAAAGATCTCCTCTTTGAAAAACAACGAAACATTACTGCCCCTGTGTTCCAGGAGCAGGCCTATGATGGATTCATGTCAGAACTGTCTGGAGGTTCTGAACAGGATGGGTACTAAGCCGAGTCAAGCCCTTTGTTCACACGAAGCGCCTCTCACACGTCAAGGTGCAACACCAAATAATTACCACTAGAGGGAGCTCTTGGCCTACAATTGCCAGTTCTAAAATTGCCCATTTTAAAATACTATGTCATAAAGGGCAGTTCAACTATCCTAAAATAAAGACTGCTATTCCTAAAAAATATTTTTAAGTGATATTTTAAATTAAATGCAACAAAAAAGGTTTTTGTTTTTTTTTAAAGAAAAACCCAAAGTAAAATCATCATAAAGCAGATTTGGCTTCAGTTTTTGTTTGGACAAACCGCTGTTAATTAGGCTAATAATCACAACAGCTACTAGATCAGACTTTCCATTTGCTACAGGTTTTAAGGGACACAGACAGACCTCTAATATACAGCAGATGTGGCACCAGCTGGTTAGAGAAAAAGACTCTCCAGTCCCCACTGTCTCGCTATAATCTACAGGTTTGGTAATGACATTTCATCCTCAACAGAACTGTGCTAAACTTCATCAGGTGTTGAGCACTTCAGACTTCTAAAAACATGTATATATAAACCTTTTTATCCTGATGTCTGTTCACACACACAGAGGGCAGCCCTGGGACAGAAGCGCAATTCTCGAATTCCCGTACGGACTTCCCCTCCTGATCGCACTGCTCAAACTCCACCCTTTCCCAGCTTTCTTCCCAGTCCTGCACGGAGACCCGACTGAGAACAGAGCAGCCTCAGTGCCTCTCTCCAGGCCCGAGAAACCGCGACAAGTGCTGTTTCTCGAGTCAAGTGCCGCTCTCACCCGGCCGCTCTAGTGTTCTGCTGCTGAACACCACCACTGGAACAAGACCACAGTACTTTCTAGTGAGACCTGCCCTCAGCTCACAGTCTGACAATCCCGGTAGACTCAGTAGACACCCCCAGTCTTTACGTCTCAGATGTTGGGGATCGTCTACAACTCCAGCTCCCTGTGCTGATGCCAACACGGCACCAGGGTGCTCTGGACACTGAGTGGAATTTCCGGATAACATTAATCACAGCCAGAAAAGCAGATTCTGCTCCCATCTCCTGCCTCACACCCTCGAGCTCATATTTAAATCACCAATTTAGAACAGATTCAAAATCTGTATTTTATGAAGCATGGAAAGAATGAACACAGCAGCGATACAGTGAACAGAAGCTGATCAGAGGCCCAGTTCAGTGAAACAGTACCTTCACTCAGTGCTTCTTTGCAATGATCCTGCCTGGTCAGTCACTGTGCTCACAGAAGAGTCTCTGTAGCTGTTCTAACAGCTGTCTCTGCTGCTCTCTTCCAGCTCTGCTGTGTCCTTTCACCTCAATGCAGTGATGTCAGCATTGATCAGTCGACTTTATTGAGCAACACTCTTCTTCCGTCCCTCCCCACCTCTTGCACTCCTCCCTCCCTTTGTGGGAAAGTATTTTAACTGCCCCCCCTCTTCCTCAAACAGCCCCTCCCTGCCACTTACACCCCCTCCTGATCAGTGAAAATATCAATGTTTGGCTTTTCTGCTCAATCTGAAAGTTTTTCTCCTTATCGCCCCTCACTCTAACTCTGTGATCAGTGCTTACGAAATCATTCCTGCTGTGGCGAAATCAAATCTATAGCGGCCAAATAAATTACATTTACAATATCAAAACAACATTTTAGTCATATGCAGGAACTTTTAAATTACCTAATGACTTGTGTGGCATTCTATAGCTTGATTCTTTTATGCCAGTTTTCATCTCAGAAATACAAGAAAATGCTAAATACAGGAGTGACTTCCTGTATGATGTTGTCACTCTCTACTCCTCTTTTCCCAGATTATTTATCCTTTCTTATCCTTCTTTCTCAATCCCCCTGTGTTATGAAACGGCAGCGTACAGCAAGTTCCTCTCTCTCCCCTGGAGTTTCTCCAGTCTGTCACCCAGTCTCTCTGCGTCGTGCACTTTCAACCCCTCTCAGGCATTATGTGAAGTATGTGGGTGAGAGAACACCCCAGGTCAGGATAAACCTGATAATAATGATAAATGTAATTTTATATAGCACCTTTAAAGGTGGCTTCTCGAAGCAATAAATTAAATAAATCCCAGAAGCGCCAGACACTAACAAATGCCTCTGTTCACACACATACACAACAGACCTTCAGCCAAATGCAACCTAAAGGCTAGTACAGCACAGGACAGAAGGCAACCTGGGACAAGCACCTAGCAGCATGTTTAATATTTGAAATGTTGAGGGAGGAAATGATTAAACTCAAGACCTGATGTAATTTATAATGAACAAACACATAACACATTCAGACACAGCATGACAAAACATAAAACACACTAATGAGAAGAAAAAGGGATTACTTACTGGCAACACCATCAACATGCTGCTGACTCATTAACTTGTGGATTGATTAGATTATTGATTGGTTTATTATCCACTCACACTATACAATGCCCTTGACCCCCCCCACCCCAGATCACATCATCCCCCAACTCTGTATCACAGCTCCCTGGTGTCTGGCAGGGAGACTGAGCTCAATTTCACATAATAAAGCCCCATTGTAGGTGTGACCCCAGGCCTCCTAATTTCTCAAGACAGTCCTGAGGCCAGGAGAGTGTGCCCAGCAATTTCGCCACCACCGTCTGTGAACCCAGGCGCTGGCGTCAGCAGAAGAGCCAAATACAGCATCCAGATCTGCACTCTCACCCACCTAATCAGCACTCGTTCACACACGCACATTCACACAGAGTGCCTAGGTCCATCCATGCTGAAGCACTTGTTCCTCCAAAGACTCTGTCACTCGTCTTGAAACACAGGCACTCTCAGGTGGGGAGGTGCAGCTTCAAAAGCACACAAGACAAAAAGTTGGCAAACACTGCTGACAAAAATAAACAGTCTGTGATCAAAAATAAATCGAATAGCCTTTTCTCTTTCCCTGCTTCTTGAAGACATTTAAGCAAACATTACCACATCTCCTGGAAGACAAGAGTCTTTGATAAGGCACTCTGAACACCAGCTGAACACACAACACTGGGGACTACAGAACCCCTCTCCAATTCATACACCTGCCAAATACAACCCACAACGATTTTGAAGCAAAAATATTTGCTGCCTGAGGATCTGGCTTTGCAAACGGAATGTTGTGTGTCCAAGGATTCATCCCGCAAGCCCGTGAGCTAAGAGAGACCGAAATAGTGGCTCAAAGTTTAAATACAGAGTTAATTATATTGAATGAAAACTCCAAGTAAGAACCAGCGATGAGCGTGACAGGCAGGAGAGGTGACTGTGGACCTCGGCTGTCCGAGAGGCGAGTACGCGCGGGCCGCAGCTGCCAGGAGCAGTCTTGACCCTTCGCTCTCGCATTAGTCGGGCAGTATTGCTTTAACCCTTTCAGGAGAGAAAACCCCCCTACCGTTTCCACCGGTCAGCGCTCGGGCGCTCCCCCAGCCCCCGCAGCGGTTTCAATGTGACCACGCACGGATTGCCTCACCACAAACCACGGTACCGGACTGTACAGGGTCTTTTACTCGGGTATGCGCACAGTAACTGCCCCTTCCCGCTCGGCACCTGTGCACCGTGAAGTAACGAGGTACAAATCAAAATATGGTACTCACTGGCTCTCCGGCCGCTCCTACCCCTGTCCACTGTACTGTTCCCACAACAGCAAACCTGTCCAGCTACTATCGACCCAAGACTGTGACGTCTGGAGAGGGGGGGGCGCAGGGAACGAGAAACAACCGACCTCGGTCATGTGACAGGAGCCCTAATCAGGGCAAAGGTCATTCGTGTGACTGGGTCAGCGTGTCTAGCGCACACCTGCATGATGTCACAACATCAGAGGAGCGGCACACGAGGGAATCAGGTATTTCTAATTTTCCTCGATACAAAATCTAAGATATATGTGGATTTTTATATGAGGTGAGCTGCAAATAATTAGGCAGAAGTTAGTCCCAGACTGAAAGGTAAAGGGGAGAGTTCCTAGCTTTTGAGAATTTGACGCGGTTTAGCTCGTTTTATGAAGAAGCGCTGGTGATGTAAAACTGACATCATTCGATCAAACTGAACGCAGCAGGAAACGCTCCTGGCGAAAGTTTTATGTGACAAAGAGCTCGTAATTGCGATCCTGGCCAGACGGGCGTTTCCATTTACACGCGAGAAACTCTCCCCTCCGTGTCTGCTTGCTTTATTTGTAGATGCGTGGAGTTTCTGAAGACTGAAGAAACTGCACTGTAGGCGAAAACAAATCGTTTCCGGTGTCTTAGAGCTCGTGGTGAAGAGGGCGGTCCGGTCCGGTCCGGTTACTGTGTCCCGTGGCCCGGTTAGTGTGCCAGCCGGGTAGAGAAGCAGGGGACCCGGTGTCGTATCCAGTTCAGAAATATCTTGCAGGAATCGTCCCGAGAGACGTTTTGTATGCAAATCCTTAGACTTAATTATAATTGTATGTGTCGCACGTTACCAGTGTTTATTTGTCTATGTTAATACCTTTCATACCTGAAGACATATATACTGCATGTCTCTTAAAAGGAAACATTGAGTTACGGGCATAGATAGAGCTGACAGGAAAGCTCTCTGAATTGACCAATAACATTACTAACAGAAACATGAGTGTTTTAGAGTAGCAAGTTGCATTGTGACATTTAACACTGAGAGAGAATGTGTGAGGCACACTACCAAACAGCTTTTGTATTGTAGTGTTTAGTTTTCATTTATTTGTTAAATCTTTCTTGTTTGCTTAATGATTTTTTAGTTACCTGCCAGCTGGTAGCCTAAGCAATTTTGTAAATTACAGTAAGTGGGCAGTCTAATTGTAATATATGATTTGTAAATATATTATTTTGTTTCTAGCTTATATACCCTCATATTGATTATTAACCTAACAGGTTAGAATATAAAAACAAAAGGGTGGTCATGAAAAACTTGTTTTATTGGGTAAGCCTTTCATAACATGACTGGAGGGAAATGTTGAGAGCTACACGATGTGAATGAATATGTTCTATCTGCTGTTTGGCTCATGTTTTCTCAGTAATATGAGAATTTCAGGAAGAAACAGATTCAAGATAATATAATACACATGGAAAAGGTATTCATGTGGAATTAATGTAATGTTGTTGTTAATCAGTTTAGTGATTCTGTTATTTCACCTGGTATAAGGCTAAGAAGTCCTAGTGATGGCACACAGTGAGCTGAGATAGTGAAAACTGCTCAGCTGTGTTGGAGAAACAATTTCACAGTTATACACAGAAAATTAATACTGATATTTTCTGTAAGAGTTATTTGTTGTTCCTGAGCACATGATCATCAGTTCAACATAACGGACATAACGGCACTGTTGAAGTACAGCAGCTGTACTGTTTTTTGTCTTTGTACTTTGGACATCATTTTTGTTTTTGTTTTTAGTATGTTTAATTCTATAGACATTGGGGGACAATCAGACAGAAATGATAGGTGAGGGATACTGGGATTCTCTGTCCCCTGCAGTGACTGTCCAGACGGAAGAGTAACGCGATTATAATTCTCGTGTGGTAAGAGAGGAAATTCAGAAAGCGCAGGCTGGCTGCTGATCGCAGCGTGCCAGTTTACGGTATAAAAGCTGCAGAAACGAGCTGTCCAAACAGTGTGAGCCCCTTTCTGATGTGAGCAGTAATCAGGCAGCCCAGCGCGCCCGAGGCGCCTGACTCGTCCCTCTTCAGTCACAGTTTATTTCCTTTCCTCTCGCCGAGTGGCACAGTATGTACTGTACGTCCATAGACCCAGTTTTGTCATCGGCTTGTTGCAGTTATCTGCGTGTCTGAGGTCCAGACTCGGGTTGTGTGACGCTGACACCTTGTCAAGCCTAAATCTCATCTGCACTCCAGGGCTCTTCACTGAGCCCAAAGCTGAGCTAATTGACCTGCTAATCGGAGCACCTTCACTATTTTCAGTCTATAGACATGGCAGATTTCAAATTGCATGTAAACAGTAATAGTTAACAGGTTCAAGTTAGGTGTTAATGGAACAGTTACACTTCCCATTAAGCAAATTAATTTAGTTAAAACGTATAATTAAGGACCTAGGACCTGGGTCGCAATGAGAAGCGGAAGACAGGGGGTCAAGATCCAGGACTGGGAAGCCTGGTCTACAGAGCTCCTTAGAGGGTAAAGAGTGGGATTCCTGCAGGGAGGAATCCGTAAAGGTTTTTACCTCTAAAGGAGAGAGAGAGATCAAGTGCTCATAAAGTTTGTTGGCCTATTCAGCAACTTATAATGAAGAATGTGGCCTCCAGCAGGGCAGTCCTTCACATTTCCTGAGGTTTAAGTGTCCAGGTCAGGGTGTCCAGATGTGAAACTGTAAATTGGTACAATAATGAGCTGATTTAATAATAACTTTTATTTATAAATCGCCTTTTCAAACCTAGGACAGCCAAACAGGAATAAAAACCCGCAGGAATGCCAGCCCTCCAGGGCTGAAGATTGACCTACCTGGCCCACACTGTGGAGCACTGAAAGCTGGACCATGGCCTATTATAGTACACACCAAGTGGCCCTGATGTACAGCAGTACCTCAGCTGTGCTGACTATTTGGTAGCCTGGAAACACACTGTTCACCCACTAGTGGACACTGTATAACTAAAGTTCACCATATTTGCAAAAGGAAAAACCTTATTGTCACAACAGTGCCAGGTGCCTGGGGTCTGCGAAAACCATTATCCTGAAAGATTAATATACACATCACTTCATAACAGCTTGTTTTGAAAAGGAGGAACAAATAGGTGAAATAATTCAGAGTGCTGTTAAATGATTTATGAACTCAGATGTTGTTTGATTAGCTTTTAGTTCATCCTTAATCAGGAATAGTAGACCATCCAGCACTTACTGTGCAACACCTCATGCAGCCCAAGCAATGCAACACTTTGACATCGCATTCAGACTCCCAGTCTTGTTTCTCCAGCCCTCTTGAGATTTGAACAGTTGGATGTGACTTTCCTCCTCCTCCACTTGTGTCACTGGAAGACATGTCCCACTCACTAAAGCGTCTTGGTTAGCTGTAGAAAACAATCAGTTTACTATGACCACTACTGAAGCACTAAAAAGATACCCAACACTGCATGGAGTAACAGGTTTAATTCAATAACTAATGGACCAGTAAATATATATATTATACAGTAGTCCAATAAAGAGCCCCTTGCTCCTGTCCTGAAGTGTGTGCCAGAGTAGTACAGAAAGATTAGAGTTTTATGAAACGTGCACAGAGCCCATTTTAAAACATGCAGCTTCAAGGGCAGTAGAATTATCCACTTTTCTCAACACGCTTCCCCTTTGATCCTGAGTACCTGCCTGCAGGCTGTACAAGTCCAGCTGTGTTACTGGCTGCTACGTTTTTGCTTAGTATTGTCCAGAGCAAAGCAGCTCATGTTCACTGGGCAGGGCTCTGTATATCAGCGCCCCAGTTTCCCACTATCCCCGTCACCCCTTTGCCACCCTCGTTCCGCACGTCCCTAAGTCTCCAGCCCTGTGGTCATTTCCGGCGCCCGATGCGTGCCATGAGCTCTGCGTTGGCAGCGGCCTTGGCCCGGAGCTCCTTGGCCTTTGCCAGGTCAATGAGGATGCTCAGGATACTGGTGGGGACGTCCAGGGAGAGGGAGAACCGTGTCCCCTGTGGGTTCCTCTTGGGGGCCGCGACCGATGCTCGGTGCTGAGTCCGTTTCCGAGGGCTCACCCGGGCGCTGACAGGGACCGGCACTGCGTCCAGCAGGGAGCTCAGCGCTCTGCCTCGGTCCAGGACGCTGATGGCCAGCAGGTCTCCAACCTCATACGCCTGTCTCCTGGCTGCGGGGAGAGGCTGCTCCCGCAGCTTCATGGCTTGGCCCAGGGCACCCCACAGCATCAGGAGCAGCAGGAGCACAGCCCCCCTCGCTGAAGGCGTGACCACTGAAGGGAGAGGCAGAGCAAGACAGGGGGTCCCGTTGCTGAGGGAGCTGAGAAAGCACATGCGCACGGGCTCTCAAATGAGAAAAGACAGCAGCAAGAGGACTCTGTTCATCTAATGCAAAATTTATGTTCAGACAAAGAGCCGGTGAAAGGATATAAAGACTGTATCAGTCAAGGAAAACTGGTAAAAACAGTCTGCCGTTTAGTAAGAGAACAAGTCTGCGACAGTTCAGCACCCTCTAACGCACTGTTTTTTTTTTTACGATCTCATGCAGCCCTAAGTGGATCTTTGCCCACTTTCTTAGAGAATTCTGTCATCCTTGTCGGAACGCCACAAAGTGTAGCATTTGTCATCTCTTCCTATGTGCAAACTGTGCTAGGAGAGAAATTTCCCGAGTCCAGCTCTGACCATAACACTGCGATATAAAAATGCTCCAGGATTCTCCATGAAAAATACATAACAGTATAATCGAAAATGTTAATTTAACGTGTGTATGTGTGCTTGTTTTGCTATATTCTGTACGAACTTTATATTAACATGTGCCATATGAAATTTAATCTTTTATTTTCTAAACATTCCAAAACTAATATTTCACTCTGTTAATACTCTGCTAATTGGAACCACAGTCATGGTTCTCGTCTGAGAGAATTTCTTTCTTTGTCAAACTGAGAGATCGCACCGCCGTGTTAGTGCCAGTCACAGTGTGAACACCTTGAAAATAGGAGAGAGAGAAGAGCTACGGTGTATGAAAAGGAAATTAAAACAAAAGTTTAATGATTTTTTGTGAGCTTGGTAAACCTTCCAAGACACAAATGTCAACTGACAGTACCTGACTGCAAAAGCAGTAAACTTGAACCTGTAACCACAGACAGTCCCATGGGCACTAGCGTTCACGTCTCCACACACAGGCTGCCTGACGCACTTACTTGGTGCAGCTCTTCCGGGCAGGTCTTCGTCAGCCGATGGAGTCCTTTACTTTTTCTTCGGGAATGCGGGAGGAGTCCAGCTCAGTGGCAGGCTTTGAGGCTCTGTCTTCCTCTCCTTCCTCTGTGTTGGTGTGTGTCTGTCTGTCCAGATGTGTCCAGCTGTGTGCTGCCCGTGGCTCTCGGCTCCAGCACAGTCTGCTGTGTGACAGCACTGATCAGGAGCCACTCCTCTCCTCTCCTCGACTCTCTCCCCCTCTCTCCCCACCGCCCTGTCCCCAGCATCATCTTCCCTCCATCCCTCCCATCATTCAGCTCTCCTCCCCATCCTCATCACTCTCAGCTCCAGAACATGTTATAGCACTTTTGCTTTCGCCCTATGAAAGCATTTGTACCCATTCTATCAGGCTGAAATTCTTCAAACTGAGACCAGTTCTCAAACAGAGCGTTTGACAACCTGCTCTCCAGCCATAATTCACCTGCAGTATTTCTGAATTAGCTAAGTCCTTCTGATGTCACAGTGACACCTCCTTTCAATTTCTGTGAGCACTTATTCAGCACAGCAAGCTTGACAGGGTATGAAGACCTATTGTGCAACTATAGTTAGCTCATTTGAAATCCAAGCTACCATGTGTTTGGAAGAGGCAGTGTTCAATAAACGAAAAAGAGGAATTGTTGTCAAGTATAGACTTCTTATTTATTCATTAGATATGTTAATGGTGGATGGAGCATGCCTGTAATCAGAACTACCTCGGATCTACAGCTTGTCTCTGTGTGCAGTACTGAACAGGTTTATTACAGCAGTCTGTTGTTTCAATTTGTTACACAGGAGAGATCAATCAGGCTTGACTGAAAATCCCTGAAGCATTCAGAATAGAGCCCACGGATGTAAAAAAAAGTGTAGAAGTGAAACAGGGCTCTGAAAACCAGGTACCAGAGACAGAGTTTCTCACAGCTCTGCTGGAGCTGTCCGTAAAGAAGATTGAGACCTGATCCTTCACACCCTGCTCAACAAAGTCCAGATTTACTGCTCAACAGTTACCTGCTGTCTGTCCCGTATGCAGTCCATCCTGTTCTCCGATTCCATACCTCTGCCAGGTGCTGCTGGGCCAGACAGATCCCCCGCACAGGGCAGTCCAGCCCTGCTACAGGCTCACTGCAAACCAGTAGCCTGCTCCGGGTCACTCTGGGTGAATGCTGACTCCCAGTCTGGGAATCGTTGATAAGTACACTGTTCACAAGTGTGCGTGGAGCTGGATATAACACTCCGATACCTGCAAAAATGGAGGTCTTTAATCAAGTTGGAGTGTTACTTCTCCTACTTTACTATATCTTTGTAGAATTAAAATGTGTAAGTCCTCAGGAACACCCTTAGAGGTGGAGGTCATCTCTCCGTCCAGTAGCTTGGCCGCGTGGCGGAGCACTTCTTCCTGAGCTGATCCACGGTGCGTGGGTGGCATCTGTCTCCGGATCAATGAGGCCTATTTATAACTGCGCTCATTATGGCCCAGCGAGCGCAGCCTCTTCCCATCACGGGGAAGAAAGTCAAAGAGCCTTAAAGCAATTAGTTCAATTTAATCAGTAGCAGCTCCACTACACACAGGGACTTTTAATCAGTGGAACATGCTGGCCGTGTCATCTGAATGCACAATAAATGCCGGTGTAATTACTTTGCAGCCTTACCAATAAATTGAGGACTTGCAGATAGTGAGATGTGGAGGCAAGGAGAGGGGACCTCGGTAATAATTAAAAAAGGAAAACAGCAGAAGTGAACTCTCTGGGCCTGGACTTGAGCACCATTATTGCACAAGGGAAGGAGCAGAGCTACAGTGAGACAGTGAGGCTTCTTGCCATCATGATTCCCATAGATTCCACTATCTTCTCCTCGTCTATGAATGATTATTTGTGTTCATCAAAGCGACTCTCCTAGACTAAGGGTGGTCAGCAAGGGCAATCACTGATAACAGGGCTTCAGTCTAAATTGCCTCTTCTGAAGACAAAGCAGAAGAAGGTTCAGTAACTCAGGGACTTGAGAGTCAGGGGCGACCAAGCAGCAAAGAGCCACAGAAACAATGTGCATTTCTCTTCACCTGTGCAACCTCGCATCATTAATCACAATTGCAAGTAAGATGTGGTCCATTCATCCTGTTGGGCTGTTTCTATCAAAAGAAGACAAGAAACCCCAGCCCCGTGATCTGTGCCCCCAACTCTTTCCTATCTAGCTTCCCAGAAAGCTGCACTGACAGCTTCACTCTATCTCAGAGCAGCATTGATGGGTGACTCACAATGATGAGCAATCAGAGCCGCTGAGCTCATTTTTTAGCCCCTTGGCCGTTACTCATTCACAAACGGCAGACTTGCTGGAGCTGCCTGTCCTCCATAAAATGTCCTGCCACCCTGCAGTCTGTGTGGCTCCTAATGCCCCTAATGAGGGGGACACTATAATGTTAAATCTGTGTCGTCCTCCGGGTGAGACATAAAACCGAGGTCCTGACTCTCTGTGGTCCTTAAAAATCCCAGTTCGTTTCTCCAAAAGAGTAGAAGTGTTTAAATTTCTCCCCAGCCTTTACAAATCATCGCCTCCTAATAATCCCCATCTCTGAACTGGCTTCACTCTGAGAGCTGGTGTGGGGAGCTTACTGGCGCACTCTTGTGGGGAATACACATTGGTGGTGGAAGGGGGTAAAGTGATTTGAGTGGAGTCTGCAGAAAAGCGTTAAATGAGTATTTATTATTATTAGGTGAGGGTCTCAGCAGGGAGGGAGTATGAAGCCAGGTGAGTGACTCACAGAGGGAGGCAGAGCAGGTAGAAGTGTTTTTCCTGTGAAAGGTGAGTGGTCAGTGAGGGAGGGGGTACGAGGCCATGTGGGGGTCTCAGCGGGAGAGCTGGTATGAGGCTGTTACGTCCCAGTGTGTGTTCTTTGTGTGTTTTTTCTGTTATGTCCACACTGCTGACCCTTGATTGTTCTCCCTCCCCCATTGGCCCACCATCACACCACTGTTTCAGTATGACGTCATCATCAATTAGCTCTCAGCCAATCAGAACACATCTTATTCAGCATATAACATGGAGGTTATCAGCAAGGAGAGGCCTTTCGTTTGACTTCAGTCCCGTTTGGTTTTGGTTATTGCTTCGCTTTTGGTTATTGCTTCGGTTTCGTTGGTTTGCTTTGTTTTACTTTGTGTGTGTGTATTTTCGTATAGCTTTGGCTTTGTTGTTTTGTTGGTTTTCTGTTAGTTTATTTGTACTTTTGTTTTTGTGTGTTCATCCTTGTTTTGCCATTATCTTGCCCTAACATGTTACATGTTCAACCTTTGTGTTCTTTTGTACCCTGTTCCTGTTGATTACTCTTGTTTTCCCTTTTTTTTTGTATTCCTGGTTCACTTGTGTTTTTGTGTGAACTTTTGTATATAAGGTTAGTTTAGGTTGTTGGGTACACTTTACACACTTAGTTGATTTTGTATTAGTACACTAGTTTAGTACGGGTGAGTGCCATTTGTCTTGTATGGTTTTGGGTAGTCAGTGGAGGTTAGTTTGGGTGTTGAAGATGCCGAAGACTGTGTGTTTCGAGTTTTCTTTTGCAGTCAGGTTAGCTTTCCCTCACAGTCCTAGCCAGCTCCATTTTGCAGGCATGTGTGACAGGGCTATGTGGTGCAGAGGGGACTCTTGTGCTGCTGGAGTCGCAGGAGAGGGCTGCAGACTGACAGCTGCCTGGGAGGCAAGGCAGCGTTGGGACGAGGAGCCCCTTTCCATCCTGGTCAGACAGCTCCATTACCGCAGTGCTGTTTGTCACTCTGATGATGTGGCCAGAGCAGGTGCAGTCTGCAGAGAGAGGCCCAGGGCTGCTCTCGGCACTGCGCTGCTTTAATTAAGACCGGGAAAGCTCCAGTCCCCTCGGACCTGTTTATTGATCTCTCCTCTTCCGTCTTTTTCAGAGTATTTATGTACTTCTTTGCGTGGGTGAGTTTTTAATCATTTAAGGCCATCGAAAGACAAGGGTCCACGAGTTCTTTTATCAGTCTTTTTGAATGTCATTTACTGCTTCTACTATGTCTGCTGTCCTGCCCTTCAAAGGCTTCACTGTAGTTCGGGCATCAGGCAGTCACAGGCAGAGTAACGCCTCTCGATGAGTCAGTCAGTCACTTACAGACTTCATGTTGTTTCTCAGATTTGCTTTACCTGCATTTGTCGGGTCCGTAAGTCCATAATTAAATTACAGCTCGCACATAATGACATGGAAAATCACATCTACTTTTATTTGAAATAATATGCATGAACGCTTTCAGTGAATTGTATGTGTATTTTATTCGAAAGTGAAAAATGAACAATTAGCACGTGTCTAGTCGGCTGTGCCTTAACCTGGCCATGAAGGAGACGCCCTAAACAAGGGGGCCCAATAAAAATAATTCAATTAAATTACAAACACAAAAAACATCCAGTAAATAAAGTAAATATAGCCTGAGCAGATGCAAAACAGTGCTATAATGATAGTTAATTTAATACAATCAAAATTTAAGAATGAATGATTAAAACAGCAATTAAGCAGAAGTACGCAGCTATACTGTAGATTTTAGATGAGAATATTAAAACCCTAAAGAGCTGAACTGTCGTGAGTATCTCTGGCACCTTAACCTTGATGGTTCTTAGCTGTTTTTCAAGTCCATATCCTAGGAAAGCTCTTATCCACACGTGTTGAAGTGGAACACAAGAGCAAGGTGCACCGCTTCATCACGAGGAATAGAGCCTTCAGCAAATACCTGTCATGTAATAAGTCTGTAAGCTTTTAGCATGAAGCCTCCTGGAACTTTACATCTGGCAGGGAAATCACTTCTCCAAGACAAAACACCCTCAACCACTCACACAGATGGCCACCTGCTCGGGCCTTTCAGCCCAGGGATGAGGGTTCGATGACAGGCATGGCTCTAGTCCGTCATTAGGGCTCCTGTGTTTGTGTGCATTCAGGGGGCATCATAGAAAGACGTGGAGCCTTTTGTCTACATGTTGGGGACCATCGAGCACAAGTGTCTAATTTCACCCTGGCAGTGATTTTCAACAACATACTTGTGAAAGATTTGGCCAGTTGTGCAGATGCTTTAGCTTTGAAACATTAGCCATCACACAACATTCAATTACTTTAGGTTTTTTTAATAATTTTTTTTTTTTACATTTTGAAAATAAGACCTGTATTTAATACATTGCTTTAAAATTCCACCTTCAGTTTTTACAAAAAATGGCAGATTCCATCTTAATTTAAAACATAAAAGCTTCAATACAAATAACATTAAATATAGCACCATTCATTTGTGGAGACAAACATGCAAAGTTAAAAAAACATATTTCAGACAAAAAAATATGATTTCCCAGGCAATATAAAAACATTTGTACATTATATCAGATTCCCTTCTCACCCTAACGTGCACATGTTTAGAATATCTGACCATACATTTTTAAAGCTGGTTCTAGGCATTGGGGAGTGCATATATATAAACTGAAATTCCACTCAACTGTAAGGCAAAAGAGACGGTTGTGGACATCCTGGGCTCCCTCCCTGTACTACTGCGCTATTCTGTGGGACCAGATTTCCCCATGTCTCTGCCTCTCCAAGAACAGGATTCTCGTGCAACAGGCAGCAGGAGAAGGATGTGGCCGGTGCCTGACTCCTCCTGTGAAGGACTGAGCAGCAGGAGGAGCTCACCTGGGGTGACACACAGGGAGCAGCTGGCTCAAGCACTCACCTCGGGTCATGTGCTGGCCGGGCGCCAGAGTCTGAGCAGACAGGCAGGCAGTGGGCGTGGCGGCAGAGGGCGTGGCATGGTATGTGCTTTCAGCCTCGCCATTTGGCCACAAGCGAAACAGGATTTGAGATTTTCACACAGGTTTTAAAAGAAGGTAAAAAGAGCAGAAGATGGCTAACACACATGAGAGTCATCACACACCCCTCTGAGAGAGACTCGGGCACTAGTCCCCCTTCATCAGGGAAAGACGAACTGTCAGAAAGAGAGGTGCTGTCCAGGGTGCTGGTTTAAATTGACTACTGCAGAACAGCATTGTGTAATGTAAGTTGTAGGCAACGGGTCTTTGTTCCCTTTTCTATAATATCTACATAGATCTTCGTCTGAGAATCTGTTGAAAGATTGGCTGTGTGTTCAGGAGCTCTGCTGCTGACATCCAGTGTTTTGCTCCAAATTCCTTTGAATTTCCAGCCAGCACTGGTTGAAAAAAGACAGTGTCCATGGCACTAAGCATTTTATCCATTCCCAAAGAATCAGTTCTGACTAAATCATATTTGGGGATTCTAGGATTCTTCCATGTGGAATATCTCAGGAATGACTGAGAATAGATGCTGCTATAGTTTTCTTAAAATATTTTTTGACAGTTTAATGGATCTTCAGTGTATATATAATTGAATTTGCCTGTGTGTAATAAAATAGTGTAAGGTTCAGTTTCCATAACACTAAATTTTCCTGTTTCTTTAGGAAAACTAAGTTCAGTTGTGAACACATGCTTAAATATACTTCTTTGATGCTGCATTTAGAGTTGGAACTGTCTGCTCTTTCAGCAGTTTAAAATCAAGAGTGTTTCAATTGTTAGTTTGTTCCTGTTCTGCCTCTTGCATAACAAATAGGTACGGCCAACACACATGGCACTGTTCATGTCTGTTTTCTATGTCAATCATTGTGTGTACTTTTCCCCAGTATCTTTGTGATTGTGTCTCCATCTGGCATTATTTGTGTGTGGCAGTGTGTGCAGCTCATTCCCCATTGCAGGGAGGGATGTGTCAGAAGTATGGGGTGCCTACTGCAGAGGTGAAAGGGAGTCCATTTTGTAAACTGCTCAGCGATGGATTGCTATGACCATCTCAGCTGTCCTTCTTCTCCAGCGCTGTGTCTGAAACAGAGAAACCCACAACTCAGCACACCGCAGGTAAAAGGCCGAACCCTGTTGGGGCTCAAAGGCAGAGTTTATGCTGTTTTCTGACATGGGAAAGTGCATTACAGTGTGCCACCCAAGTGGTTTTCCCACAATTACTGTATCCATCTGGACTGGATAGAGGAATACAGGGGAAGTACAGCACCTTAGTGTCCCCAAGGGGATTTAAAACTCCCACTCTCCAGGGAAGGCTCCTATACTTGGTTCACCCAGACTCTCAGCCCCAGAAACCTGGGGAAATTGATGTGGGAGTGTAAACATTTCTTTTGAAAAATGTTGGGGGGCCTGGGAGAAGCTGTAACCCCCCTCCCCCCACCTCAAAAAGCAGAAGCTGTCACTTAGATCTCAGTATCTGGACACAGATATAGTTGTGACTCCAGTCAGCAAGAACAGGAGCCTGTAGCTCCAAACACCCATCTGCCCATGAAGCCTGGAAGCGCAGGCTGCTGGACGTACGTCTTTCTTACTGTGAGCAGAAGCATGCTGGAGCAACAGCCACGTTCCCAAAATAAGGAAAAAAGGAAGAAGAGGCTGAAGAAGATGATATAGAAAACTGTGCCTTTTAACCTTCTAGGACACAGAAGAATGACCCATTCATACAAAGAATCTACAAAGCCCTGCTCTGCCTGTGAAGAGCTCTTCCCAGTGTCTGTGCACTGTTACTGGTGCAGATACAGGTTATGCTTTGTGCAGGGTTGTGTGCTTCACTTTCCTGCCTGTGTTCCTGTGTGCGTGTGAGAGTGTCGTGTACAGTGAAGAACAGAGACAGACAGTTCATATGCAGTTCTCAGCTGATTTTATTTATAGCCATGTGTGTCTGTTCAGCTATGATAGGAGGAGGAAGATTCTAAATAGCTCATGACCCCAAGCACTAAGCTGAGTTTTTAGACATCATCTACCCCCAAGATTTCAGAATGATAAAGTCAGCACAAAGCAATACAGAGAGAGACAAGGATGTAGAGAGAGAGGATACAGAGAGACAGAACACTAGAGAAGGATAGCTGTGGGGAGAGAGAAAATACAGAATGATCTGTGAATGCTTCACCATATTAATCTGTCCTCTCCGTAATGAGAAGCGACTCTCACACAGATACATAGCTCTTTTAAAACTCCAGTGCTTTACAAGTAGCATGCAAAAAATATTGAAAATAAAGCAGGGCCAAAATATTTTTCTTTGAAATTGGATGCCAGTTTATATCTCAGTATCCTAAACATACAATTTTAATATTAACTACAGTTCTAATCCTCAAGCCCAGCATGTCTCCAAGTATTTTGGGTCTCTTTGTCCCCTGAGAGCACCAGCATTTGAATAACAAACTGATTTAGGTCATTACCAGAAAACATGGAATGAAGACCCAGAGGCAAATGGACCCTTCCAGATCAGCCATGCTGGCTCTTGCCTTAAACATATATATCACATGCAGGCTCTGTCCTAGTTTTTGCTTTTAACCTGCATTTTTTCATACTTTAGAATAGCCATCTCCTCATCTTTTCAGCTGTCCTCACTACAAAACACATAAGATGCAGACTCTCAGCATGTCCTCATATACATGTAATTCCCAGACAATCCACAAATGTTTCACTCTGAGTTTGGGCTCTGTCAGTAGCTGACTGAGACTGTCTTTCTCTAGTGCTGAAGGGGATGGTCCTGTGTCATTAGCTGACTGAGACCAGGTTTCTCTAGTGCTGGAGGGGATGGTCTTGTGTCAGTAGCTGACTGAGTCTGGGTTTCTCTAGTGCTGGAGGGGATGGTCTTGTGTCAGTAGCTGACTGTCTGGGTTTCTCTAGTGCTGGAGAGGATGGTCCAAGTGGCTTTGGCTATTCCACTCAACAGTGAGCACTGTTCTTATGAGCTAGAAACTTCTGAGCCTGTGATCTCTCCACTGCAGGTCAGAATGGAAAGAAGCATATAGCTCTGACAGGGCATGCTTCACAGGATTCCATTTTGCTCCATGCCTCTTCAAAGGATGCTGCGTACCTCTCCTGTTCTGTCTGACAACTGACACTTCTGATTGGTAAATTATGAAACACAAATTCAACTTTTTGTTCTTTGGAATATTGCGTCAATAAAAAAACAGCAAGACATCCATGAAGTGCTGAAGTGATATTTTTGTACACTCATCTTCTTCCTCGCCTGCTCCTGAAAGGCCACTCAGGTACAATTCCAGCCTGACAACAGCAGGTCTCCAATCTCCACACTCCTACACACCTGCCACTGCAGGTGGCAATGCCCTTACCTGCCCGCTTGCCCTGGCAGTGGAGCTGACAGTCCTCTTTAGAGGTGAAGTGGTTGGCGTTTCCTCCGCACCCGCTGTAGATGAAGGGGCGGCAGTCGGACACCCGAGAGTTGAAGTACCAGCGCAGGGTGTAGCGTGAGCAGGTGCCCTCCTCCAGAGGCAACAAGCAGGAGTCTGCTGGGCAGGGGAAGGCAGCATGAGTTCAGCTCTGGTTGCAGCTCTGTTCTGATGGGTTTGCGTTGGAGCTATCTGGCAAACTAACAGGCTGGAAGTGCTGTCATACTGACTTGTGTAACAGGATGTGCAGGTTTTGTAAGCACAAGCAAGTACAGACAGGCCTCCAGCTCTGTCTCAGTAACACAGAAATGTCCAATATGCATTGGTCACCACAAACAAGACCTTTTCATGCATAAAACACCAGTTTCCAAAACCACCAGTCTGTACTGCCAGGTCATGCCGACATGCAGAACTCAGCCAGCACCACTGTCCCTGCGTGCACATGGCCCTGGAGGGATGTTAGTAAAACTTGCACCAGAAACAAGGCAAGACCTTGATGGAAAAAGCTACAAAACAAAAGGCAGTT
Source organism: Lepisosteus platostomus (assembly GCF_059453375.1). Classification (NCBI taxonomy): domain Eukaryota; kingdom Metazoa; phylum Chordata; class Actinopteri; order Semionotiformes; family Lepisosteidae; genus Lepisosteus; species Lepisosteus platostomus. The sequence continues at coordinate 68,109,243 of NC_142616.1, read as the reverse complement.
TTAGATGGTTAAACCTAGGAAATTAAGCAGGACACCAGCATGGGCAGCACTTCAGATCTGTGCGTTCCTGCAGATAAAGGCTGCAGAGTGACTCGGACTGTGTCATGGGACTGTTTAAACTCATCAGACTGAAAGAGGGAATTCTAGTTGAGGCCTTTGCAGATCTCCAGTCTCACAAGTGCTTTGATCACTTAATTGATTCACTGGTACGTCTAATTAATACTTTGTTTCTGTCTAGTAGGCTGATAGGTTAGAGAAGCAGTGTGTCTCAGCATTAGTTTTCTTTCACAAGGGCTTTCACTTCATCTGATCACTTAACCACAATGTCTAAGTAACTCTTTGCTCAAATGCATCAACTGAATCTTTGTTCAGACTGGAGATCTGCACGCCTGCTGCGCTGCAGGAACACAGCTGGAAACCACAGACTCCCAGGTTGTTGCAGGGGCTGAAAGAAAAGAGAAGTGTCCAGCTGCCCTGAACAGAACAGGTCCTGACCACTGGGCCACACCCCACCCATCAGTCCCCCATCAGCTCAACCCTGTCTGCCAGAAGAAGCTTTTGAAAGCAGCCAGCCTGGAGCGGTGAGACGTGGTGCACCAGTAGCACCGTTACCTTCACCAGCGAGCGCTCGCCTGCTGCGCACGGCCTGCCGGGGGTCGATGGTACTGGTTTCGCCTGAGGAGACAGAACAGTACAATCACTGCTCAGACCAGCACACGGACCCACTGGCAAGGCAAGAGCTACTGGGCATACAGCGACTGAGGGGGAACACGGTCAGATCATCATCTTCATCTTCTAGTGACTAAGGACTCACATCATGACTAGGCACTTTGAAATCAAGAGTATTTTAATGCTGGTTAGCTCATTAATGCAGCATAATCCAATCGTCAATAATACTAAATTTCTCTTGTGTGAGCAGTGCCAATTTGGAGTAGCACAACCTACATAAAAAATGTTCCACAATTTTTTCCACTTTTCCATAGCAAGTACCATGCTTTGTTAACACAGTAACTTACCAGCCATACCAGCAAAGCACTTTGTATTTGAATCTGAATTTGTGGGAGAAACAAGAGACTGAAGTACAGAGAGGTGAGAGGAAAGGAGCATACTGACCCTCAGTTAAGGTGACGGTGGGAAACAGGTCTTCCTCTGTGGGGTCATCGTAGCTCTCCACAGAGTATACATGCTCGTAGTCAGGGTCATTTGTATTCACCACCACACGCAGCTCCCGCCCTGAAACATAGGGGGCGCCAGACAATCAGAGCCCCCTCTGCCCTACACTGCCTGCCCTGCTGACCTACAGCTGTCTGTCCATCAGGCAGTCATCACTCCATCAGCCCAGATTATCTGTAGCGTTCAGTTTGTCAGTCAATCAATGGGTCAGTCAGTCATCCGGTCCCATTAGGGACTCAGTACACTGGCAGTCAGTGTCATCCAATCAGACACACTGGCACTGAGTCCCCATTTCGTTCAGCCAGACCAAACAGCAGGGCAGGCTGGACCAGGCCAAGCTTTTCAGCACTGCTGAACCAGCCACTGGAAGCCGTGTCTGCAGAATGGAACTTCCTCTGCTGGACAGACCGGGACGAATTCACTCAGGGACCAGGCTGTGGGAAATGACAGCACCCCAACACACTCCACACACATTCTGTACACCCCCAAACCAACAGACAGCAGACTGGCTTCAAGCAGAGCTCAATGATGAGAAAGAGTGGCCCGCTACACAGTCCTGCCATGCTAAAATGAGCCTCTCATTTCCCCCACATTTCTTCTGCAACCTTGTTTTCTTCGTGACTTTGTGGCCCGCATCAGGCCCTGCAGCAAGCACAAGGCTCCAATTGTAGCCTTGGACACTGCTGCAGCTGGGTCTGCTCCAATGTGTGTTCAGGGTTGTGACATTATCTCACAGATCTGCTCATTTTAACATGGGAAGACTCTGATCTTCACGGCTTCAAACACTGCTGACTGATCTGCAGAAACAGGGCTGGCCAGAAAAAGCATTCCAAAGCAAGAAGCTAATATGATGTTACTCATATGCACTTCACCAAAGTGATCTCTCAGTTACACACAGGTACAAAGCATACACAGGAGTAAGTATGGCCCAGTAGTTGAAGAAAGGACTGATCTCATGAAACAACCTGGTAATTCTGTGGTTTGCCCTGCTGTTGCCCCTGTACAACACCTAGGATTGACATGTCCCAGAATGCTCCACTCTGCACCCTTTACTGAAGCTAGAGCTGAGCCCCCCAGGTGTTTCTGCAAACGGCATCTCGTGTTCCGACAGTGCTCTGCGAGCCTGCAGGCTCAGTGGGTTTTCTTAAGCCTGCTTGACTGTGCCTGACCTTGCTCACCGACACTGACAGCAGCAAGCTGATTCAGCTGGCAACCACAACAAGATTTTACAGGCCTTGAAAATAAAACCTTTAAAAATATGTACAAAAAACATTAAAAGTACAGCAAATGAAGAATAAGAGAGTGGCAAAATAACAAGGACAGGGACAGAGAGAGAAGATGAGGTGATCAGCACACTTGGAGCCCAGTGAATGTCAAAGCAGTGAACAGGGAGATGAACACAGAATCGCAACACAGCTCCCACCCTGAAAACAGTGGACCTGTGTTGTCACTGCAGGTCTATCAACTGCAAAGACTTGTGCATTAGTCCACAGCTCTAACTGTGTTGATGACGAGGAGGAGCAGGCAATCGGAACAGAAGCACTTTCAGTTACCCTCAGTGTAGCCTGTTTCAGTAACAAACACGTTTTATATCAATAGTTCACTGTGTTCATTAACAATGTTATTTCCATTTCAAGCAGGAGGAATAATGAACTGAGAAGCTTATTGATCGATCAGTATTGTTCGTGGATTGAAAAGACTGAGCTTCAGTTATGTAATTTCACAAAAATGGAAATATTTCCTACTGAATCCTATTGTTTACCTGATCTGTAGAGTATATTAAGATTTTGACATTTAAGTTTAAAATATTTGATACAATCCATCAGACCTGAGTTACATTTTTTGTAAAAAAAAAATCACTCTCTCTCTCTAAATATATAGGGGGAAGAGTGGTGGTACTGTGGCTAAGGATCTGCACCTGTGGCTGGAAGGCTGCCGGTTCAAATCCCACGGCCGGCAGAGGAATCTTACTCCGATGGGCCCCTGAGCAAGGCCCTTAACCCCAACTGCTCCAGGGGTGCCGTATAAATGGCTGACACTGCTCTGACCCCAAGCTTCTCTCCCTGTCTGTGTGTCTGTGTCTCATGGAGAGCAAGCTAGGGTATGCGAAAAGATGAATTTCTAATGCAAGAAATTGTATATGGCTAATAAAGTGATCTTATCTATGTTTTACACTGCATTGACACTCTCTTGAGATGACCTGGATAAAAGCATTAGAAAAGACACACTCACATGCAGAGAGAGTGAGGAAGACACTCACATGCAGAGAGAGAGTGAGGAAGATACACTCGCATGCAGAGAGAGACAGGTGGGCAGGCAGATGGACGAACAGCAGATGGACAGACGGACTCACCCTGCTCGCCTGACTGCGACAGCTTCAGTACTGGAATGGGCCGGGTGCGATAGGACTGGGCAGGCAGGCGGGATGGGGAGTCTGGGACAAAACCTGAGAGGGGCGGGGCAGTTGGGTGTGTGTGGAGGACATGAGCAAGACCCAAGGAGAGAACAGACAAACTCGGCTCGTTAGTAAACAACATAAGACAGTCACAGCAACAACATCAAGAAGACAGTCAGATGGAATCTTGGGGGTGACTTCTGGGACAAAGAAGCATTCACAACAGAGGAGAACAACACAGTACAACAGAAGATGGCACTCGCAGAGTTGTTATTCCTATTTGAACAACTTATTATGGAAAAATGACCATCTCCCATCCCCAGAAATCCAACGAAACATCACCATAGGAAACCAGTGGGTTAGAGACAAAGGTGTGAGTTAGTAAGAGCCACTGGCGCTGTCAGCTGGGGTCACATGACCCCACTGCACAGCAGATTGATCCAGTTCTGGTTTTTACTAACTGGCAGGCTGGATATTTTAAAATTGTTGGTTCAATGTGGGTACATTTTCATAAGCAAGAGGTTTGGAGTTACAGTACAGTACTGCTGTTTCTTTTTTTGATTAACAAGTAAAAACATCCTGTAGCTCATAATACTCAAAACGAATCAATCAGCTGTGCTGTAGGAGTCAATGTGTTCCCCTGGTGTCGGATTCTGTCTCCAAGGGTGTGCCGGTCTCTGAGTCAATGTGCCTGTGTGCAAGAGTACTTCTATACTGTACATAACCAAACACAGAAACAGAAAACAACAATTACTTTCTGACACCTCTGTCTCTGCTCCCAAGGTGTCGAAGACTGGCGGCTTCATCCTGTAATTCCCTGAAGCATAAGGAGACACAGACAACCTGAACAGACAGCAGCCACAGGCTGTCGAGAGAGCTCGCCGACAGTGTCAGGCTCCCATTGCACAGCAGTGTGAGCCACTCCAAGCTTTACCTGCTGCCAGTTCTTGCATTTAAGCCGAGTCCAGGAGCTGGATCTTTCACTCTGCGGGCTTATTCAGAGCAGACTCAAATACAGTCTGTTTTATCAACGCAAAGCTCCGCAGCTGGTGAAACTTGAAAAGGGTCAATGGGAGTCTACCTGCACAGCTGATGTCCTGTGTATTAAATAACATCCAGTCCAGCCTGGAAAAGGGGAAGTGTATGAGACTGTTGCAGAAATGCTGACAGGCTAGCAGGAAGGAGTACACCATTGTCCCAGTGAACAGTATCCACCAGGGAAAGGCATGTGATGCCTTAACCTCACTGTGCCCTCCTGCTCATGGTGCAGAACGTCAAAGCCCTACAAGAAGAGTCTTCACAGCATTTACTCAAATACTCAGTTTTAAGCATGCCCAATACAAAGTGGACTTTATCACCAGTTCATACTCAGTCACCTATGCGAGAGAAAAAAAAGCTCGGACGAGCTCCTGAGTGTCTCAGCCAGGAAATGCATTCAGTCGGAACCCTGTAGTCCAGTCTGGACAGAAAAGACAGTAGTGCTATTGTAAAGTGGTGGGTACTTACCCCCGCAGGCTGAAACACAAACAGACAGTACAGTGTTACTACAGCCTAAAGGCACACTAATATAAATCTCACCTCAAACACAAAGTCCCTGTCCCAACCCCAAGCCCTGAACAGGAAGATACTGCTCAGCCTGCCTGGTCTATCCTACAGCCATTAGGATGTCTGTGTGTGAGAGTGTGTGACTCCCTCTGCTGGTGTCTGTGTGTGAGAGTGTGTGACTCCCTCTGCTGGTGTCTGTGTGTGAGAGTGTGTGTCTGAGTGTGTGACTCCCACTGCTGGTGTCTGTGTGTAAGAGTGTATGACTCCCTCTGCTGGTGTCTTTGTGTAAGAGTGTGTGACTCCCTCTGCTGGTGTCTGTGTGTCTGAGTGTGTGACTCCCACTGCTGGTGTCTGTGTGTCTGAGTGTGTGACACTTACCGCAGTGCTGACTCATCTCTGAGCGGACATATGTGCGAATCTCATCCTCCTGGAAAAGATGGGAGCAGAGGGGACAGTGATCACAGTGTGTCCAACCCTATAACTGGTCGCTCCACAGTCTTGTGTCCAGTCCTGTTACTGCCCTGGGATGCGGAGAGACTCACCGTCATACCAGACTCCCCCTTATCTCCCTTTGGTCCATCAGGACCCAGATCGCCCTGAAATAGAGAGACACAGAGCTCAGACAGCAGGAGTCACAGGGGCCCAGACATGCTCACCGGCTCTAACAAGGACTGTACAAGCGGGTCTGAACTAAACTAGCCACCTGCTAAACTCCCAGGACTAACATGTGTGGCACTACACGCGAGGGGCGTGTTCAGTGTGGAGGCGGAGCCCTGGAGCCAGGGCGACGCCTTGCCTTTGGAATCACAGCTGCACACACTAATCAAAGACGAGCCGCAGCTGTGAGGGCTCTTTAAAGGCACACAGAGCACCAGCCCCCCAAAGAGGACGAGCAAGGCGACCCCGGAAGGGGAGGATCGGTACACCCTGTCCTGTGGCTCTACCGGGGCAGGCTGACCCTTTTCCACGTTTAGTGTTATTCTGGCCTCCCGCTCCCTGCCTGCTCTCCCAGACTGGACACCTCTAAACACGGCAAGCCCAGTCTGGTCCCTGCCGCCAAGCGAGTCTGCACGACAGTGCCGCGCCGCTTTACTTAATGGCGCAGTTTAGTATTTTTCCTTTTTGTTCTGTTTCCGTTTTCTCTCTGACCTCACACCAGTGCCTCCACCCCCTCAGACGGGGTGTCGACTCTAACTGGTGCGGCCGCGGCTCCTCCCTCTCCCGCCTCGCTGCACATGGGACACACGCTGGCACACATGACATTGCTACACAGCAAAGTGAATGCGCTTACTAATAAAGTGAGCTGTTGTTTTCAAGTAACTGTGTCATGAAACCACTGCAACACACAGCAAGGTCTGCTGACATGCAGAGAAATGTGTTCCTGGGGAACAGCAGCACCTCACGCCAGCGGGCTCTGTGTCAGTTCAGTGATAGCGTGAGATTTCCGAATGTGTTAACAGCTCCATATCTACAGGAAGGACGTGCACTCTGTACTCTTAAAAGACCAGGTGTTTGTGTACTGAAGCTCTAATGAGGATACATGCGGAAGGAAGGTGCACATGTACAGTGGCTCCTTCCTGCACAGAGGAACCCGAGGCTCAGACAGAAGCACAGGACAGGAGTCAAACAGGAAGACTGCAGCTCACCTGCTCGCCTCGGTCTCCTGGTATGCCTGGGATTCCCCTGGGGCCCACCATCGAGGGCCCTGGAGGGCCACGCTCACCCTGAATTGGAAAATGTATTAAACACACTGTACATTATACACGTTATACTTCCTTTCATTGCCAGCTCAGAGCAGGCGAAAGAGTGCCCTGCCTGCTGGGAGTGAACACAATTGGCAAGCGGAGGGCCGGACAGTCTGGCTTGGGCGTGCCGGTCTGCTCCACAGGGACTGCAGCTGGCCTTGGCGTCTGGTGGATTGTATGGGACTGGAGCTGAAGGGGACAGCCAGAGAGCAGAGCTGTGCTGCAGTGGGCTGGGAAACTGGATTCAGGCTGGACTAGGGTGTGAATGAAGGCTGAAAGGGATCTGAAGGTTTCTAGGAAAACTGATCTGGGCCTGGAGGTAGTGCTCAAGAAGAGATCCTAGTCTTGATCCAGCCTAGGGCTGTGGACTGACTGTGACTGACTATGAAGCCTTTACTGCTCTTGAGCTACGCCTGTGTTGGGGCAACCTGCTGTCTGAAGTTAGAAGAGGACAGAGATGTGCGATACCTTCTCTCCTTGCAGCCCCTCAGGGCCTTTCATCCCAGCAGGCCCCTGGGGTCCAGTCAGTCCAGGTAGGCCATCATTGCCCCTGGGTCCAGGGGGGCCGGGCACACCGGGGGGGCCCTGCACACAGGAGAGAGCACAGGGATCACAAGGAGAAGGGGCTGAACGCGACCGGAGAGACGGAGACAGTAGATAAAGGATCACTGCCCCCCTCAGGGGCTCAACTCACCCTCTCGCCCTTCTCTCCCTGTGCGCCCTTTGGGCCCTGCAGCCCATCAAACCCCCTGTCACCCTGCAGAGACACACAGAGCAGCTCTGAGCCTGCGGGAACGCCACGCACACACCCTCCTCTCTCCCCACGCAGCTACTCATCTCTCTGATAGCCTTCATCCAAGCAAGCTCTCCCCCCCCCTTACCTTGGGGCCAATCAGTCCCTCCTTCCCAGGTGTCCCCGTGACTCCTGGGGCCCCCACCTCCCCCTGGAAGAGAAAGTGAACAGTGCAGAGCTGACCGCTGGAGTAAAGTCACAAGCACAGCTGGAAAAGGATCTCCAGCATCAACACTTTGGAGGATATAAACAGAATATGTAACAATATATTTATTATTTAAAGATAATAATAGTGCATTTAATAGTGCAATAAACAATCACATTAAATTATTTATTTTTATATATATTAATGTATTAACCCTGTCCAGACCCCAGGCATCTGCACAGGATGGCTTACCGACTCTCCCTTCCTCCCAGGCAGGCCAGGCCGTCCTGAGATCCCTGTGTCACCCTAAAAACAGCAGAGCACACGACACAGAGTTATAGACTCACTGCAGGGGAGAGCACACGACAGAGTTATAGACTCACTGCAGACTGAAAGCACTTATACCAACACAGAGTTAAAAACAGGCTCTGCAGAGCACAGGGGTCATGACACAGTGTAGTGGATAAGGCACAGTGTAGTGGAGTCGGGAATAAAACCAGTGTCCCCTGACTCTGGAATCTGACTTCTCCATAGCCAAGGGGAAAATCAGGCTTATTACACAGTCTGAGCTGCAGGGATAAAAACACACATCAACAAACACAGACGGCAGCAGCACAGTCTCTCTCACCTTGTCACCCTTCAGACCATCAGTCCCACAAGCACCCTTGGGGCCCCGGTCTCCCTGGAAAACAGACAGACAGGTGTCAGTCAGACGGCTCTTCAGTCAGACAGACAGGCTGTCAGTTAGATGGGTTTTCAGTCAGACAGACAGGCTGTCAGTTAGACAGGTCTTCAGTCAGACAGACAGGCTGTCAGTTAGACAGGTCTTCAGTCAGACAGGTCATCAGTTTGACGGGTCTTCAGTCAGACAGACAGGCTGTCAGTTACAGGTCTTCAGTCAGACAGACGGGTCTTCAGTCAGACAGACAGGCTGTCAGTCAGACAGACGGGTCTTCAGTCAGACAGACAGGCTGTCAGTCAGACGGGTCTTCAGTCAGACAGACAGGCTGTCAGTCAGACGGGTCTTCAGTCAGACAGACAGGCTGTCAGTCAGACGGGTCTTCAGTCAGACAGACAGGCTATCAGTTAGATGGGTTTTCAGTCACACAGGTTATCAGTCAGACAGGCAGATACGTATTGAGTAAGGCAAACAAACACATCTTCATGCAGATGGTCAGTCATATAGTCAGTTAAGTAAAGCAAAATCAGAGAAATAGTCAGGCAGATAGTCAGTCAGTTGGACTATCAGGCAGGAAGTCAGTTGGGCGCTATCCTGTACTGTATATCTGTCGGTTTTAGGATATCCCAATCTATTATTAGGTACACAGAGAGCAGAAATTTCTGTCCAGCTGGGGTTTCTGTTACCACACAGACACAGAAAAACAGACAGACCTTGACTCCTCTTAGTCCCATGATCCCAATCTCTCCCTTCTCTCCTCTTGGTCCCGGGAAACCGTCTTTTCCTGGTTCACCCTGAAAAGGCACAGAAACACTTTACAATAAAGAGAGAATTTACACTGAGCTAGAGTGCCATTACAACATTACAACAGTGTATAGAAATATTCCTGTTATAGTCCTGTTATTTTGGGGAGCTATGGGAACAGTGCAGTAGACCAGTCTGTTATAATAGGGGCTTCAGTCCCAGTACAGTAGAACAGTCTGTTACAATACGAGCTACAGTCCCAGTGCAGTAGACCAGTCTGTTACAATAGGAGCTACAGTCCCAGTACAGTAGAACAGTCCTGTTACAATAGGAGCTTCAGTCCCAGTGCAGTAGATCAGTCTGTTACAATAGGAGCTACAGTCCCAGTACAGTAGACCAGTCTGTTGCAATAGGAGCTACAGTCCCAGTACAGTAGAACAGTCCTGTTACAATAGGAGCTACAGTCCCAGTGCAGTAGAACAGTCCTGATACAATAGGGGCTACAGTCCCAGTGCAGTAGAACAGTCCTGATACAATAGGGGCTACAGTCCCAGTGCAGTAGAACAGTCTGTTACAATAGGAGCTACAGTCCCAGTACAGTAGAACAGTCCTGTTACAATAGGAGCTACAGTCCCAGTGCAGTAGACCAGTCCTGATACAATAGGGGCTACAGTCCCAGTGCAGTAGAACAGTCTGTTACAATAGGAGCTACAGTCCCAGTACAGTAGAACAGTCTGTTACAATAGGAGCTACAGTCCCAGTGCAGTAGAACAGTCCTGATACAATAGGGGCTACAGTCCCAGTGCAGTAGCAGCAGTGAAGAAGAAGAAAGGAATTATTACTCACAGGCTCTCCAGGGATTCCTGGCTGCCCTGCCTCTCCCTGTATACAGAACACACAGGTACAGTCTCTCAGTGCCACAGGCTGCCTACCTTTGTCATTCATGCAGGGTTCAGTTTTTAATTTTCTCTCCCTTTTTATTTCAGCTTTTCTTTACCTTTTTCCTACACTTTCTTTTTCTACTTTTGTAAACTAATTTATTATCAGTGAATAAATTAATACAAGATTAGACATGAACGTTCAATTCAATTCAATTTATTTTTATATAGCACCTTTCACAACAAGGTTGCTCCAAGGCATTTAAAGTGGGAGACAGCAGGTGAGCCCTAGTGCTCCCAGTCAGCTCTGGACTCGAGAAACAGACAGTGAAGATTTGAGCACCAGGCTGCTGTCCCCGTCAGTCAGCTGTGTTCACACTAGTGCACAGGAAGTATCTAGAACAGAAGCCACCAGATTCTCTGAATTACAGCGTCAGTGAAAAACCTTTACCATCCCTGCAATATGGTACTACTAAACCAGGACTACCCATCTTGGTGAACTTATTACTGTATTTAAATCAAACTGTAATTTAGCCCAATACAAGATGAACCCCGAGAAGCTTGTTGAGAGAACGGCACTGATCAAAAGAATGGGGGTCACCTTCTGTCCGCCAGGTCCACGGGCTCCCTGGAACCCCATGGAGCCCCTCTCGCCTGCCTCACCCTTCGGACCCTGTGGAGACAGAACAGCTCAGGTCACCCGTCTAGGAGTCTGTTCAGTCGCCTTCTGACCCCAGCGTGAGAGAGACCCAGCAGAAAAGCCCTGTGCTCCGGATCGCAGGAGGGGACTTGTGAGTGAAGATGTGGGGACACTCCCGAAGAGTTTTCAAGAGGAAGAGCTGCTGCATCTGCAGGAACCTGCTAGTGCCTATTGCACCATGATATAACTGCCGCCCTGCGAGACAGTTCATGCACAAGACATCGGTCATACCTGTTCATACGATCAAAGAGCCAACCCCCATCATCCTCACCTGCTGCCCTGGTGGTCCTTCCTCACCCTTCACCCCCTTCTCCCCCTGCAGGCCCTTCGGGCCCCGTTCGCCCTGCAACACAGACACGTGTGACCCCAGGTGACCCTCAGATGACCCCAGGTAACCTCTGGTACTCAGTAGAGCTCAAAACAGACACAGCAGTGCACTCCGTTGACATCTAATTACAAAAGACTGGATTCAGAGCACTGAACTTCAACACATGAAGAAAAAAACTGCAACTGAATGTAAATACATAAGATTATAAAATCGTCCCTGTTGTATCACAGAGTTTTCCACAGAGGTGGCAAGCAGACACCCATAGCAGGGCATCTCAACCTTTTCCAGGTTCTGTGCATTGTGTGCTCTTGTACACACAGTACTCGAAGAACAGAAAAGCAAATAAATGCACATATACTGTCTTTTATGGGCTCAACAAGGAGCTTAACTCACAAAGAGCCGTTAAGTATTTAAACTGCAGAGGCTCAGACTGCTGTGAAAGTCCTGGCTCTGTCCACCCCTCCATCACTCCTGAAACCGGGTGACACTCACATTCTCGCCTTTGTTGCCCCGGGGTCCTGCCGGTCCGCTGACTGACACCGTGTCGCCCTGCGTTAGACACACAGAGGCACAGTTACAGTCCCGCTTGTCCAAGAGCATGTGACTCAGGGGTGCCACCATCTGCTGTGCATCAAAGGCTCGGACAGCATGAGCAGACACTGGTCCTGTCGCAAACCCTAAGCACAGCTTTCAGACAGGGCTCAGCTTCTGCAAACACCCACATTCCCGGGGAGCTTCTGGGTTCGTCGACAGGTGTGTGTGTTAGGAGTGGCTTAACAACTGAGCAAGGGTTCAGCATACAGTGACCAGTTTACAACAGGGACTTAGCTCAGATGGGATGTAGCGATCGTGCAGGTACCTTGTCTCCTTTTTCACCTAAGGGCCCAACGTCGCCCTGGAGCAACACAAAAAGAATTCAGTGTCACCACAGTGTCTCAGGTCACACTGCTGTGACACAGAAGTGACACAGAACTGCTGTAGATTCACTAGTCATGACATCTACTCCTCTCATGCCCAGTCTACTCCTGACCAGCACGTATTACAAGTGTTACTAAACATTTGTTACCACAGAACCTGGAATTCAAATGCGAGAGAGCAGATCGACTGTTGCTCTTACCTTCTCCCCCCTCTCTCCTCGACTGCCTGGCGGGCCCTGGAACACACAGGAGAGTCACTGCAACCGCTGGCCACGTATAGTGTAACACAGTAATAACAGTGTAATACAGGTGTAAGCCAAGACAGTGACAGTAAGACAGTGGGATTTCCAAAGCTTTTGGCTATAGACCAGAACATGACAACACTAGAATGCAGAAATGACACTAGGCAGTATGACAGCGCGTCTGGAGAACTAGCTGCGGCGCACTCAGAGTCAGAGTCATTCACAGCATCTGCCCTGCAGCACAGAGCTGTGATGAGCTGTGATGTGTGACAGAAATCAGCAAGAGAATAATTACTGTGGGTCCTCTCTCTCCATCCAGGCCAGGCCTGCCCTCTTCTCCCTGCAGCAGAAAGATTCGATCAATCTTCACTACCGTCAGGCAACAAATACAGACTGCTGGGATACAGACAATACCATTCAGCACAAAAACTTTCAGAAAAGGTTTCTGCTCAGAAGTCTTCATGGAGAGCTGGGCTTAGTAGAGAAAACCAACCTAAAGGAAAGCAGTGCAGTACCTCCCCTTTGCTACCTTCCACCCACCTGTATCTTGATGTGCTATCGCCTCAGTAACAGGAGAGGTTACACAAGGAAAAGAGGCAGCGGTGGTACAGTACACTGAATCTACACTACAAGGCCTCAACCGGCTGTCCAAATCATGTCAATTAATTCATCAGTTAATGAATGAGTTTGATAAGTAGCGTACCCGGCTACCCTGGTCTCCCCTCTCTCCCCGTGGTCCTGGCAGACCGACTCCCACATCTCCCTGATGGGGGAACAGAAAGGCAGCAGAAAAAATCATTCTTGTAAGACAGACAGATAGAAAATCAACGATTAACAAAATAAAGATCTTCTCTTGCTCATGAAGACTGATCTCTCTAAGGCCCCTCCTGGACTCTGCCTCTTGCATGTTGAAACTCTTTCATAGAGCTGGCCAACGTTCTGAATTACAAACACACTCGTGGGTTCAGCACTCAGTCACCTCCAGCCCTCAATCAGACAGCAGCACATGGAGCATGGCTGGACACGGCCTAGAATCAGCTCCCTCTGCCTCATGTGTGACTCTTTCAGTGTGATTCAGGGCTTGAGCCTTGCGACTGTGTTGAGAGCGCTCAGTGCGTTTACCATGTCCACATGGTGCAGGAGCAAAATGCAGACTCACCTTGTCTCCCTTCGGCCCTGCAGGTCCTGAAGAGCCCTGAGAGAAAAGCAAGGCACAGTTTAGAGTCTGGCACTGCATTGGGCTTGGAACCCGTGAACCCCACTGCCTTGAGAGGTACAGCATGTAATGATTTAATAGCTGGATGTCATAATTTATGCATTCTAGAATCTAAGATTATTTGAACACTTATGGCCAGTGAGAAAACGCAAAGTGATAAAAACTGTTGCTAGACCACATTTTTACCACTTGATAAATGCTTTGTAATTAAAATTTCTGGTACGTAAGTTGGTCTTGTTAGTGTTTAGAAAATGTTAATAAATGCTATAATACAAACCTCAAAAAGGAGCTAACTCTACTGGAAGTGTAGATGCCCATAATTCATAAATCATTCTCCACCACACTAAGTTACAATTTTCTAAAAAGGAAAGAAAGCTCACAACATTTGACCTACCAACAGGAAACACCAGGGGACAGTGTGGAGTAGTGCTAAGGTTTGTGGAAGCAGAACAATCTCAGTTCACATTGTGGATCACAAATTCCACCACCAACTGTCTGGCCTGCAGACAGCACCGCTCGGTGCACGAGAATATAGCTGTACCCCAGTTCCAGATGTGTGGGCACCAGCACCTCTGGAGAGTTTACCAGTGTTGGGGGGGCACACAGCTGAAGGGTTCACCAGTGTTGGGGCTGGAGAGTTCACCAGTGTCAGGGGAGCACACAGCTGGAGGGATCACCAGTGTTGGGGGGCACGAGCACCTCTGGAGAGTTCACCAGTGTCAGGGGAGCACACAGCTGGAGGGATCACCAGGGCACACAGCCAGGCACCAGGTGAGTCTTGCAGTCTCAGATCCCCCCTGCTGACCCGCCCAACTTCTGAAGGACATCACTGTCACCTGAGGCAACCCCAGGAGGTGGATTGGACACTTTCCACATTCTTAGTGGGTTTTTTTAGTAAGAAAAAAACAAAAGAGGTGGAAACGGTGTGCAGGAGAGTGACCGCGGAGTCCAGACCGGTATGGGAGACTCACCGCCAGCCCAGAGGGTCCTGGGGGCCCGGGCTGCCCTGTGTTTCCGTCTCGTCCCGGGAATCCCTGCAGGCCCTGCGCACACAGAACATACACAGCAGACGTGGAGTCATGCCAGGGAGGGGTCCAGAGGGAATTTCACAGAACTGCAGTAAAGCACTTCAGAGAACAGTTTCACATAAGTGGAGGCCAAATAGCCCATCCTCTCAGGATTCAGGTGGGCACAGTGCCCCTCTTACCCTCTCTCCCAGGGGTCCTGGGGGACCGGGCTGCCCTGTCTCTCCCCTCAGCCCTGGCAGCCCAGGGTTCCCTGCGATGCCTTGGGGCCCTGGGGGACCAGAGGGACCAGGAAGTCCTGGGTCACCCTGGAAAAACACAACAGCAGTACAGTGCAGGAGTACTGTGGTATCACTGTCCGTCCATTAGTCCTAATCAGGAACAGTACAGAGCTCCTGTAATGACTCAGGAACAGTACAGAGCTCCTTGAATGACTCAGGAACAGTACACTGCTCCTGTAATGACCCAGGAACAGTACAGAGCTCCTGTAATGCTTCAGGAACAGTACAGAGCTCCTGTAATGCTTCAGGAACAGTACAGAGCTCCTGTAATGACCCAGGAACAGTACAGAGCTCCTGTAATGACCCAGGAACAGTACAGAGCTCCTGTAATGCTTCAGGAACAGTACAGAGTTCCTGTAATGACCCAGGAACAGTACAGAGCTCCTGTCATGACTCAGGAACAGTACAGAGGTCCTGTCATGACTCAGGAACAGTACAGAGCTCCTGTAATAACTCAGGAACAGTACAGAGCTCCTGTCATGACTCAGGATCAGTAGAGTGCTCCAGTAATGACACTCACCTTTAATCCCTGAGGTCCAGGTTGGCCTGTGGGTCCAGGCAGTCCCACTCCCCTCTCTCCCTGGAACACACCCAGGAACAACAATGTCGCGTCACAATATATCGCACTATTGCAACACAGAATGTCCCACTGTGACATGACAATATACTGTATCACAAGAAGCCTGAACCATCCATCACTGACCTTGTCTCCTTTGGGTCCAGGCTCTCCTTTTGCTCCCTGAGACACAGAGACAGGCTCATTAGCTCACATCACAGCCACCTCTCCCAGTATGCCAGTGCAGGCACCAGCACAAGTCCCAGCTCACAGCCCAGCAACAGGCACCACCTCCGGCAGCCCTGGGCTCTCAAACATTTCTAAAACTGTGCAAACCTGTGTCCTTTTCTGTATCGTTACCTGGCTACTGGCAGCTTTACAGTATGTTGTCACCAGCATGTACGTGCACACACTCGAATGCTCTTACCTGAGCTAAGAGCATAAGGAAGGCTAAAAAGGCTATTCGGCCCATTATCCTGTTCGGCAGTAATAAATGCTGTTGTCCTGTACTGCTCCCTCACCTGCGCTTCACTGTGTAACAGGACTGGTGAAGCTTTGTGAGCTTTGTAAAAAAATTCAGATTGTTAGTTATGTCTCTAAAATGTTTGATTTATTAGTCAGTCCACTCACATCTTCTCCCGGCTCTCCAGCTTCCCCCGAGTCTCCCTGAAAAACACATAAGCAGACAGGTTTCAGACACCCTGACACTGAGCTTCCAGAAGAGTGCCAGTCAGACAGGAAGCAAGAGCATAACACCATCCAAAAACATCCAGCTGAGTAACAAGGAGAGGCTGCTCAGAACCCAGCACTGCTTGTCGCTTACTGGCTTGAGAATCTCATCTAGCGGTTTCCTGAAGAAGCTGGACTGTTGATTGCAGAGCTCCATAACTGTAAAGAACAGTGCCTCCTCTTCACAGGAGAGGCCCTAATCCTAACCCTAGCCCTGAATGCACACCCTGTAATTTCCAATAGTGATCCCGGACCTGTGCTTTTCTGCAGGTTCTGACTTTGTCAATACATTTAATTTTAAAAACTGTGCAGTCTGCTCTGTCACAGACTAAGAGCTTCAGTTTGTTTAGCCAGCCCGTGTGTGAGAAGCAGCTGTCCTGCTCACTCTTCTCAGATCTCTGGACAGCTCTGCCCTTTCAGAAATGTGATGCACAGTCTTCACAGCAAGGTCTTACTAAAGCTCTGGATAATTAAAGTAAATAAATGACTTTGTTTATGCTAGAAGACAATAACAACAGTGTTAAAAGCCACCTGTCTTCACACTGTAATTATAATGACTTTTACCATCAGCATCATTGATATTGGTAGAGACACTGTTCTTACCCTCTCTCCTTTGTTCCCAGGAACTCCTTTATCTCCCTTTTCACCCTGAAATTAAAAAAGCAATTAACAAAGCGTAACACAAAAACCGGACTAATGAAAACTAGTTACAGGACGGCACAGTGGTTTGATGGGGAGCAACGCTGCTTCTGTGCTCTTGGATGTGGCTCCTGCCATTTCAGAGTTTGGATGTTCTCCCTGTGTTCTCAAAGTCAGTGGTGTCTCTAAACTGCCCTTGTGTGTGGCCTGTGGTGGACCGGGCCTGTGGTCCTGCACTGTGTCCTCTGTCTGCTGTGCTCTTGCCAAGCCAAGCATAAAAAACCAGAAGCCTTTGACAAGCAAAGCTGGCAGCTGAGCTTTTCCCTTCACAGCACTGGGCGCAGTTTAAACAGGTTGGTCCAGTTGCAGGAATCACTGCAGAGTCCAATCATGAAGGGACTGGAGGCCTGCTAAGATCAAAGTACAGCAGCAGAATGGGATGAACATGGCTGCCTACCCGTGTGCTCGGGAGACAGCTGCTCTGTCCTTGGCCCAGCCCCCCTTTCCCCACTGAACTCTCACCTGCTCCCCGGGGAGACCCCTCTCGCCCGACAACCCTGGCAGAACCAAACCTGCAGACCCCTGGAAAGACAAGCCCGTGTTTATCACATGTTCATGTTAAGTCCAGTATCTTTCATAGTGGCAGTAATCTGTGATCCAGTGCCATTCTAACATGCTCCTGAGGATGAGGACACCAGCTGCGAACGTCTCACTCTTACCTTCTCTCCTTTCGGTCCCTGAGGGCCCACTATGGACTGCAGAGAAAGGAGAGAGCAGGAAGGGAGTGTTGGTTAGATGTTTGCCTGTTATATTCATGAATAACTCCTTCTCCTGCTGCTTCTCCTCTTATTTAGATCTGCAGATGCTTTTCTATGTGGAAGGCGTCTGGGGCAGCACTACAGTATGTATCTGGTTACAGTCTGGCCACGGGCTGGCCTGCCGAATCAAATCAACAGCACCAAGACCAAAGCAGCAGGAACCCAGGAACAGGCAAATCCGTCTTTTTCTTCACGAGGGTGTGGAAGACAACAGGCAGCTCTAAGGACAGTGTCTTTCCTTCAGCGCAGTGACATTTCTAAAGCAGCTGGACACATGCGTCACCCACCTCTCCTGGAGGACCAGTGTCGCCCTGCTCGCCCTTCAGGCCTGGAGTACCCGCTGGGCCGACCACACCCTGGGAGAGGCAGAGAGTTAGGGAGAGACAGAGAGAAGGACAAAGCGCAGGAAAGCTCTCTGCACTGGTCTCTCCTCCTTACCGGCTTCCCTGACAGACCAGGCTCTCCGTCTTTCCCTGGCACGCCGTCTCGGCCGGGAACGCCAGGCTTTCCCGATTCTCCCTGAGGAGAGCAGAGACACATGGGCCTGAGAGTCCCGCCTCACACACCTGAGAGCCCCTCCCCTGCACCTGCAGCAGAGCTCTGTACTCACCACCTGGCCCGGCAGCCCGGGGGGGCCCGGAGGACTCTGGAGAGAGACAGAAAGAATCACTCGTTTCGGACTTCCGCTGCACCTCAGCTTCCAACATTCACGTTTTATTTTCAAATTACTACAAGCATCACATTGATCAATATAAAGAGAGCTACATATATTAAAGTTACATACTGTATATTGCAGTTAAAGTTACACATACTACACCATGATGTAGACAAGGACATTTAAATGCATAAACTCAAATACACTTACAGTAAATATAATATTCTGGGTATATATGCGGGATGTGTGTTAAAAATATTTGCTTCACCATTCTTCTGCTTCACATATCGTTTATAGTTTTCACACCTGAAGAAGGCTCCACAGCCAAAACGTGTTTCTTTTCTTACCTTTTCAGCACGGAATAAACCTTTACTTGTTCCCTTGTTTATGTGTGTACAGTATGTCACTTACTAAATAACATTCTGCTTTGGTAAAACAAAGTCTGGTCTCAGGACAATAATGCAGCTGAATGTGAGAGAATGAGACCTGGACAGTGGCGACTCCAGAGGAGTGAGGGCTAGCCTTCAGCCTCCCGTATTGTGCTGCAGCTTCCTAAGGCTGTGGGAAGCCTGCAGACTGTGGGAGCTGCTCACTGGATTCAATCAGCTCTTTCAGCTCCCAGCACAGCCCAGACCCAAGACCCAAGTGTGGCTGTGGGGGAACCGTTGAGACATGCCCGTGGTGGGCTCTGATGCCCGTCAGGGGAATTCAGTGCCACTTACTGCAGCTCCTGGAGGCCCTGGAGGACCTGGCAGTCCCATGTTGCCTTGTGGCCCTGGCAGTCCCTGGCACAGAAAACAAGAGCAGTCAGAATGAGCTCTGTGGTCTCAAGGCCTCCTTCTTCCATACAGTCAGATACAGCACCACTTACAAACCTGTTTGGCCTAAATTCATTTTACATACTTGTAAGTTCAAAACAGATTTCTATCTAAGTGGTATCTACGACTGTTAAACAAAATGTCACCACTAACCATAACAAGAATGACATAATTAGAGAGGATACTGGATCCCAGTATCTGAACTACTGTATGCTGCGGGTAGAGGTGTGTAGAATATTACTGGTCTTACTGGAACAGAACATTTCATTCCTATAGGCCTTACCTGAATCCCAATGCCTGGCTCACCCTGGTTACCCTGCAGACAGAGGACAGGCAGAATTATAGTAAATAAGCACAGATGCCAGATGTCTTAAGCAGCACACGACAAGCAAACTGAAGTACTCTAGTGCACTAGTGTAAAGGACAGCACACCATAGCTCAGGACATTCTACTAACATACAGGTCAGCAGACTACAGCACTGTAGAAGACAGCACAGTGCAGCACTGTACAGAATAACACACTACAGCTCATGGTTGTAAACTACACATTGCTATTGTGCAGCAAAGCACACTACTCTATACAGTACTGCTGGCACTAGTAGAATCTAAGCTGAATGAGTCTGTTGAGCAGAGGGATAATAACACTGAAAAGTATTACCAATAAACTGATTGTCATTCCTGTTCTTCCTGTTTGGCTAGAAGCTCAGGATCAACAAGAAGAAAAAGCAAACCAACCTTTAGTCCAGGGGGCCCCTGTGGACCGCTGGGGCCAGCAGGACCCTGCAGAGACAAACAGAATCTGTATCAGCTGGGAGACACTGTCCCACCTGTTCACAGTCCACTACTCCACAGCTGTTCACCAACATTCACCACTGGAGCTGGAGCAGTGTAAAGAAGTGGGCAATACAGACAAACTGCCATCAAGCAGCTCAGTGGATTGCGCTCTCTCCTGGCGCTGGAAAGACCCAGCCCTGCAGGAGCTACAGGGAGCCAAGAGGCTCCTGATCCAGAATCAGGGAATTCAGGACAATTTAAGTCACTGATTGATTTAATGAAGCTATTAACAGCTCAAATTGAGTGGAAACCAGTGGAATATATATGTAATGTAAAACACTTTGTCAGAGTGACAATATTCATGGTATAAACAGGACAGTGGGCAGCTCTGATCCCCCTGATGGTATTAAGTGGGCAGTGGGCAGAAATGCTGATCTTTGTAGCCATTCAGTGCTGCTGGCAGGTGCTGCAGAGACCGTGTAATCTACTCACTGGGGGTCCTCGAGTTCCTGGTTCTCCCGGGTTTCCCTACAAAACAGATCCAAGTTAATCTCAGTCCAGCAGTGAAGAAGTGTCAACAGAGCACAGTGATACTGACACACTTACACATTCACACTGACATCGCATGCACACTCACACTGACACGTTCACACCGTCCCACTGGCACACACACATGTACACATTGACACTGCATACACGCTATCCACTGACACATACACACTGTTACACAGACATCTGTGGTGCACAGTGTTGGCAGGCTATTTCAAGTAGCACTCTGTATGCTACTTACACTATAGCAACACACTTGCAATTGTTAATAACGGTGCTGATGCATGTGCAGAGAGCTCACAGGCAGGACTGGATGATTCAGCAGGGCGGCGTCTCTCAGATGAGCTTGCATGGCTCAGGTGCAGCATGCAAGGTGGAGCCGGTGCAGGGTTCGATTTAGAAAGATGTTCTGCCACTGAGAAAAACAGTCTTGCAGCTCTGGTCTCGGTCATGTGTCCCTGTCCTCTCGACACCAGAGGGAGTCTAGTGCCAGACCTGCCAATCTAACCCACTGCTGGTGTTTGATACAACCTGCTGCTTATTTACACTATTAAACTTGATCATCAATTAAGGATACCTACTTCTTAAAGAAACCATTAATCAGATTAATAATTATTTTACACAAATATCTGAAAGTTTTATTTAGAAATAATGTGATTTTTTCAAAATAAATGAATAACCTGCTGAGAGGTTAAATAAGACACAGAGACCAAGGCTGCAGCCTCTGTCTGCAGTGTGATGCTTCACAAACAGCACTGAGCACCTACCGGTCTGCCCAGCACTCCGGGGAACCCAGGCAGGCCCTGCGAGAGAGAGGGAGAGAGTGCAGCCACAGGGTCAGACAGCGCTAGCAGGAGCACAGGCTGCGGACAGAAGCAGTGCGGACCGTGCTACAGAGACCGAGCAGCCCCGCGCACCAGTGCGCTTGCAAACAGACCCAGGCACAGGCCCAGCGCGCCTACTGTTACTCACTGGGCGGCCCTGGGGTCCGATCTCCCCCTGCCAGCCCTGGACGTGAGGCAATGAGAGAGTGTTAGAGGAGGACTGCCTGAGCCCTCATCCTGCCCCCCGGACCTCCGTCCACCCCTGTCCTGAAGACTCAGAAACATTCCCTCCCCCCCACTGGAGAGAGTCTCCACCTACACCCCCCCCCCTGGAGAGAGTCAAGAGTCTCACCTGCCCACCGCTCTACCCCATTGGAGAGTCTCCCCTAATTCTAAAATCTAATCCTGCAGCAGTTTTACCAGTTTTGGCAAATAGAGAGTGAAATTTCCCCCAATTCCCTCTGTCGGTCTTGCTCCTCTCATCAATTCTACCACCACCCTCAAGTACCCCCAAGTCATCCCCTCCCACTAAGGAGAACACAACCATTGAGGTTCCATTTTTCCATTACTAGCTCCACTCACCCATTCTACAGCCACCCCATTGGTTCCTAGTGTTCTAATCCCACCCTTTCATTTAACCACACCCCTCATTTCCAATCTCCCCCCCTCGTTGTCACCCTTCCCCACAGCAGCAGCTTCCCCACTTGACCATGTAACCTGCACCCAAATTCTGACCCCAGCTTGTCCCCTACTCACTGGCTTCCCATCAGGTCCAGGCTGCCCTGGTTCACCAGGAGACCCCTGAAAATAATCAGATATTTTTAAATTTTACACTTCATCCTGTTAGTTGAAGACAATGAGTATACACCAGATTTACTATAAACAAAATCACAATCCATTCAATTCTATGTTCATTCATATTAATCACCCAGACCAGCCTGTTAGCATAGGTCAGGGGCAACAAGCTTACCGAAAACCCATCTCGTCCCTTCTCACCCTGGTCACCTCTCTCGCCCTTATCCCCACGTGATCCTTCTGCCCCCTACAGGACAAACATGAGCACTGCATGAGCACACATCTGCACATCTCAGTGTGAGTGTAAATACCCGAGGGCAGAGATAGGACCACTCACCTTGTCTCCTTTGGAGCCTGCTGGTCCCTGGAGCCCTGGCTCCCCCTGCAGGAGACCAGAGACACTGCGTGAGGCACATATCACACACACTGATAACACCATTGCAATCATCACTCATACTGCTCCTGCCACCATTCCTGGTATTATAAAACTGTAACTGCTTCTCTTACTGATCACACTACTGCCACTGTTACTGCTGATAATACTCTACCTACTGCTAATAATAACAATAACTGGGTCATGAAAAACCTTTTGCATTGGTCATTGAATGTTCAAACTACAACTGTCTGAAAGCAACACCCTCACAACAGTCCATCCAAGAACTGCCCCTCCTGCCCCTGTCCTAAGCCCAGTGAATGACTCTCACCTTCTGTCCAGGCAGTCCAGGTAGCCCCCTCTCTCCTGGGAGCCCTGCACCTGACATATCCACAGGATCCCCCTGGAACACAACAGGCAGAGAGGACAACTGCTTTCAGCTCCCTTGCCTACATTTTTACAGCAGAACTCTGATCAGTCAAACCAATGGGCACTGACAGCTTTGTGTAACTCATGTCTCAAGACATCAGTTATACACTGTAAGTCACAGCATGTATATTTTGTAGAACCACCGCAGAGGGATGTGTGTGACATGAGGACCACTGCGTCCTACAGGTGCCAGCTGTGATAAAACTCAGGTTTGACTTCTGTCTCCAGCAGCTCAGCCCCTCATGCAAGGAAGCGACCAGACAGAGAAGACAGAAAAGGTCTACATTAAGTGGTGTTTCCGTTTTCTAAAATGATGCTGTCACAGAACAACTTTCAGATGAGCGATTTCCCCAAACTAGGGAATTGTGCAATGTGTTGTGGGTTGCATATTCATATTGTCTGTTCCCATTGTAACAAGGCCCCTTTCACTAACAGAAAACTCAATTTGTTGTCTTTTTCAATTTTTAGACACAAATTCTCCTGAGGCACCGTTAGACACACTGGATTCCCCTGGCTGTGTCACAGAGCTGTAGCTGCACAGCGCAACTTACTCTTCTACATTTCACAATGTCGACTGCTATCTCTACAAGTGCCGGTCACCAGGATGGAGATTCTCGCTTTACTGTTTGCAGACCAGAGCACCTATTCAATATGATGATGAAAAGGTGCACGACAGGCTCTCTGAGGAGAGAAAGTATAACAGGCAGAGGACAGGCTCAGACTGCTGGACAGAAAAGGTGTTTAGGGTGCAGAGGGGTCTCACCTTGGGTCCTGGGAGGCCAGGGGGCCCAGCCTGGCCATCTTTTCCCTGCAACACAGAAAGTAATCAAGTCCTGCATTTCCAAACATAGAAGTATGACGACAGACAGCACAAGCAGGAGTTTGTATAGCTGTCTTAGTCCCAGGAGCCACCTTCATCATTCCGGTGTTTGTAAAAGTACAGTACAGGAAATTCTACATAAAATCTCCCAAATTTCAGACAAAACTTGTTTTTGAAAACTGAGGTAGAATGTGTAGAGTGCCACATGAAATTGCTCATAATGTCCCTACTGGTGATGTGTCCAACTCTGTCTCCCATGATCAGTATAGCCCTCTCTAATGTGCCATTTGTCTAATGCAATTTAACTGTGCCTAATGACATTCCATTGTGCTTAGTATATCAGAGTATACCTAGTATAGCAGAGTGCATCATGTCTCCTGTCTGGGATAGTTATAGGTACAAGCTATCCTGTGTGGGACAGTTACAGGTGTAGTGTCTCCTCTCAGGCTGCCTGGGGTGTGAGTGCGCAGTGGCTCAGTCCAGGCAGTCAGAAGTGAAGCAGCTGTACTCACCCCACTGCCTTTCTCCCCTTTCTCTCCACGCTCCCCCTAAAAACACACATAGACAAACACACAGCACCGTGAGGATACACACACAGCACTGAGAGAACACACACACAGAGCTGTGAGGATACACACACAGTACTGAGAGAACACACACACACAGAGCTGTGAGGATACACACACAGCACCGAGTGAACACACACACACAGAGCTGTGAGGACACACACACACACACACACACAGAGCTGTGAGGATACACACACACAGCACTGAGAAAACACACACACACAGAGCTGTGAGGACACACACACACACACACACACACACACACACACACACACACAGAGCTGTGAGGATACACACTCAGCACTGAGAAAACACACACACACAGCACCGTGAGGATACACACACAGCACTGAGAGAACACACACACACAGAGCTGTGAGGATACACACACAGCACTGAGAGAACACACACACAGAGCTGTGAGGATACGCACACAGCACCGAGTGAACACACACACACAGAGCTGTGATGATACACACACACAGCACTGAGAGAACACACACACACAGAGCTGTGAGGATACGCACACAGCACTGAGAGAACACACACACAGAGCTGTGAGGATACACACACAGCACCGAGTGAACACACACACACAGAGCTGTGAGGACACACACACACACACACACACACACACACACACACACACACACACACACACAGAGCTGTGAGGATACACACACACAGCACTGAGAAAACACACACACACAGAGCTGTGAGGACACACACACACACACACACACACACAGAGCTGTGAGGATACACACTCAGCACTGAGAAAACACACACACACAGCACCGTGAGGATACACACACAGCACTGAGAGAACACACACACACAGAGCTGTGAGGATACACACACAGCACTGAGAGAACACACACACAGAGCTGTGAGGATACGCACACAGCACCGAGTGAACACACACACACAGAGCTGTGATGATACACACACACAGCACTGAGAGAACACACACACACAGAGCTGTGAGGATACGCACACAGCACTGAGAGAACACACACACAGAGCTGTGAGGATACACACACAGCACCGAGTGAACACACACACACAGAGCTGTGAGGATACGCACACAGCACCGAGTGAACACACACACACAGAGCTGTGAGGACACACACACACAGCACTGAGAGACCACACACACACAGAGCTGTGAGGATACGCACACAGCACTGAGAGAACACACACACAGAGCTGTGAGGATACACACACAGTACTGAGAGAACACACACAGAGCTGTGAGGATACACACACAGCACTGAGAGAACACACACACACAGAGCTGTGATGATACACACACACAGCACTGAGAGAACACACACACACAGAGCTGTGAGGATACACACAGTACTGAGAGAACACACACAGAGCTGTGAGGATACACACACAGCACTGAGAGAACACACACAGAGCTGTGAGGATACACACACAGCACTGAGAGAACACACACACACACACACACACAGAGCTGTGAGGATACACACACAGCACTGAGAGAATACACAAACAGAGCTGTGATGATACACACACAGCACTGAGAGAACACACACACACACACACACACACACACACACACAGAGCTGTGAGGTAAACGCACAGCACTGAAATAACACACACACAGAGCTGTGAGGATACACACACAGCACTGAGAGAACACACACACACAGAGCTGTGATGATACGCACACAGTACTGAGAGAACACACACACAGAGCTGTGAGGATACACACACAGTACTGAGAGAACACACACAGAGCTGTGAGGATACACACACAGCACTGAGAGAACACACACACACACACACACACACACACACACACACAGAGCTGTGAAGTAAACGCACAGCACTGAAATAACACACACACAGAGCTGTGAGGATACACACACAGCACTGAGAGAACACACAAACAGAGCTGTGATGATACACACACAGCACTGAGAGAACACACACAGAGAGAACTGTGAGGTACACACACAGCACTGAGAGAACACACACACACAGAGCTGTGAGGATACACACACAGCACTGAGAGAACACACACACACAGAGCTGTGAGGATACACACACAGCACTGAGAGAACACACACACAGAGCTGTGAGGATACGCACACAGCACCGAGTGAACACACACACACAGAGCTGTGATGATACACACACACAGCACTGAGAGAACACACACACACAGAGCTGTGAGGATACGCACACAGCACTGAGAGAACACACACACAGAGCTGTGAGGATACACACACAGCACCGAGTGAACACACACACACAGAGCTGTGAGGATACGCACACAGCACCGAGTGAACACACACACACAGAGCTGTGAGGACACACACACACAGCACTGAGAGACCACACACACACAGAGCTGTGAGGATACGCACACAGCACTGAGAGAACACACACACACAGAGCTGTGAGGATACACACACAGTACTGAGAGAACACACACAGAGCTGTGAGGATACACACACAGCACTGAGAGAACACACACACACAGAGCTGTGATGATACACACACACAGCACTGAGAGAACACACACACACAGAGCTGTGAGGATACACACAGTACTGAGAGAACACACACAGAGCTGTGAGGATACACACACAGCACTGAGAGAACACACACAGAGCTGTGAGGATACACACACAGCACTGAGAGAACACACACACACACACACACAGAGCTGTGAGGATACACACACAGCACTGAGAGAATACACAAACAGAGCTGTGATGATACACACACAGCACTGAGAGAACACACACACACACACACACACACACACAGAGCTGTGAGGTAAACGCACAGCACTGAAATAACACACACACAGAGCTGTGAGGATACACACACAGCACTGAGAGAACACACACACACAGAGCTGTGATGATACGCACACAGTACTGAGAGAACACACACACAGAGCTGTGAGGATACACACACAGTACTGAGAGAACACACACAGAGCTGTGAGGATACACACACAGCACTGAGAGAACACACACACACACACACAGAGCTGTGAGGTAAACGCACAGCACTGAAATAACACACACACAGAGCTGTGAGGATACACACACAGCACTGAGAGAACACACAAACAGAGCTGTGATGATACACACACAGCACTGAGAGAACACACACAGAGAGAACTGTGAGGTACACACACAGCACTGAGAGAAAACACACACACAGAGCTGTGAGGATACACACACAGCACTGAGAGAACACACACACACAGAGCTGTGAGGATACACAACACAGCACTGAGAGAACACACACACAGAGCTGTGAGGATACACACTCAGCACTGAGAGAACACACACAGAGAGAACTGTGAGGTACACACACACACAGAGAGCTGTGAGGTACACAAACAGCACTGAGAGAATACACACACACAGAGCTGTAAGGATCTACACACAGAACTGTGAGGATACACACACAGCACTGAGAGAATACACACACACAGGACTGAGAGAACAGACACACAGAGCTGAGAGGATACACACTCAGCACTGAGACAGAGGAGGCAGACAAACAAAAAACACCAGATAACAGATGACAGAGAGGAGAGAGAAAAGGGGAACAAGAGAGGAGGGAGAGAGGAGACAAGCAGGACAGACGGCAGGACAGAAGAAATTAAAAAGTCCCAGAAGAAAGGGACAAATGTGTAGTAGAAAATAAAGAACTGCAGGCTTTACCAAGTCACTCAGAAAATAATGAAGATCTCGGGGATATAAAGGAGCTGAAGTTAGCAGGAGACTTAGAGGAGGAGAGCAGCTCCCCTCTCACCTTGTCGCCTGGTCGCCCCGCCTCGCCCAGCTCCCCTGCCCGTCCTGGGACCCCAGGGATGCCTGGCTTGCCTGGCTCCCCTGCCTGTCCTGGGGGCCCCTCTGGGCCACGCTCCCCAATAGCACGACCTGGGGGTCCCTGTGGCCCAGCCGGCCCGGCCTCACCTGCCTCCCCTTTCTGGCCTCTTTCTCCCAAGTCACCGCGAGGACCCTGAAACACAGACAGCAAGCCTGGTCTGATCTCCACCTGGCCTCTCTGACCAGTGGATCAGTACCACTCAGCCCGGCCCTGCCTGATCAGTACCACTCAGTCCAGCCCAGCCTGATCTCCACCTGACCTCTCTGACTATCGGATCAGTACCACTCAGTCTGGCCCAGCCTGATCTCCAACAGACAGAACCATCAGTCCAGTTCATCTGGCCCCTAAAACACTCCTGCACTGAAGGCGCTGGACAGTATGCAGTTTTCTATATACAGTATATTCATTCACAGAAGACTAGTAAAGGAGTTTTACCAGCTGCAGGGCTCTTGAGCACACTGTACTGGCAGGGCAGAGAGAGAGACTGTGCAGAACCATTACTGCAGTGTCCGCGTATCCGAGTGTCCGCTGCTGTGACTGGACGGGTCGGGCAGGTCCAGGAGAGGAGGCGCTCACAGAGCACACCCGGCTCCGTCTGCCTGGCACTGCAGCGGGATCGGAACGGATCGGAATGCAGTGACGACGAGTAGAGACCTGCAGTCAGCAGCTCGAGGACGCACCTGGACCACTGAGGACTGACCACGGCCGGAGCATCGGCGCATCTCTAACCTGTGGCCCAGGAGGACCTCTGTCTCCTGTGTTGCCCTTCTCCCCCTTCGCCCCCTTCTCCGCTTCCTTCACCCTCTCTTCCCACTTCTCCTTCTCGTCCACCACCAGCTTCAGATGCAGGATCTGGAATGAAGGAGAATCCATCACAGACGCCAGCTTTAACACAGATGGTGGCAGAGCAGCTGGGTTAGCAAGCCGGTCTGGGGGCTTCTGGATCCACAGAGTTATTTCAGGAACTCCTAAAACAGAGGAACCTACCTCAATTCCATATTCAGACAGGGCTTTTTTGACATCCTGAAATAAAACAGAAATAAAACCGACTCAGAAAACTGACAAAAGACAATGCTGTCTGTTTAATCACCCACCCCTTCCGTTTTCCCTGCATCAGGGATTTCCTCTTACCACTGGTGTCCCAGGCCGGCCAGGTGTCCCATCCTCACCGGGGTCCCCCTGCAGAGCACAAGCATCCAGACAGTGAGCAAAGACCGCAGCGCTGGCCTCGCCGACAGACCGCAGCGCACACGGGGCACAGTTGTTTATGTTTTTGGTGATTCCTTTAATGTTTTTGTATTGAAGCATACATGCAATAAGCATTTCATTGCACAGGTTCAAGACAGTAAATTAGATCTGTCTTGCTGCAGGTGTGAGGCTCACCCCCCGCAGCTGGCACAGGCAGAGACACCACACACCACACACACCACACACACCACAACGCACTGTCTCTGGGGGCTCAAAGGCAAACTGCCCACCTGCTTGACCACGGACCAGGCCTTTGAAGAGCCGTATCTGCTGGGAGCTCTATGGCAGAGGTAGGGACTAGTGTCAAGAGCTAAGAAAGGACTGACAGATGGACAGACACTCACCGCGTCTCCCTTGGGACCTGGGGCTCCCTTTTCACCCTGAAAACACAGAGACACCCGTCAGCCAGGCCTGGCCACAGCGCCGTCACTGGACATGTACTGAACCAACATTCCTCTTGCATGAGAAGCACAGTCACAGGCAGGCACTGCCGAGAAATGGACTCAACGTGTGACAGGCGGGTGCCCACAGGCACAGACTTACTCTGGGACCGGCAGTGCCAGGAACTCCTGGGATTCCCTGCAGGACGGAGAGAGAAGAGGACAGTGGATGAGACACAGGCTCAGGACAGAGCCAGAGAAAGAGATGGAGGGAAACAGCAAGGAAGGCAAAGCAGTGCGGTCCACCTTGCTTGTCCGCGTTCTCCGTGTCTAATCGATCGAAGGATCTGATCCAGCAACCTCATGAAGGGCTGCAGAGAGCCAACAGTTTTTTGGGTGACTCACCGGAGTGCCAGGAGGACCCTGAGGTCCTGGGATAGATGTGGATTCCCCTCCTTTCACATAGACTGTCTACAGGGGGAGACAGAGGAAAGGACAACAGTGACACCTTCACAGACAGGCTCGTTAACTGCGCTTAGATCTCTCACTCAATTAGGAGACAAAAAGGGGCAGGGAGAGAGAGAAGAAACAGACAAGTAAGGAGAGAGATTTGCGGGGCAGCAGGCAGGAAGAGATGGACAGAGAGACTTGAGGCACAGGGACGATGGGCAGAGAGCAGAGACTTACCTGTCCGGGAGGTCCAGGATTGCCAGGGACTCCAGGGAGACCAGAGGAGCCCGGAGGACCTGCAGGCCCCACCTCCCCCCTTTCTCCTTTCACCCCGTCCCGACCCTGAAACAAAGACACTGATCACAGCCTGCACACCTGAGAGAGAGAGGAGAGACAGGAGAGAGCGGAGAGAGGGGAGGGGAGAGAGACAGGACAGGAGGGAGTGGAGAAAGAGTGGAGAGAGACAGGAAAGAGTGGAGAAAGAAACAGAGAGAGAGACATGATGGAAGAGAGAGAGATGGGAGAGAGTGGGTAGCACAGGGATTATAATCTGCAGAAAGGAAAAGAGCAAAACAGCAAAGTAGTAAAGAGAAAGGAAGACCATCTGATAAAGGCAGAGGGAGAATGAATCATTCTTAAGCAGAGAGAGAAGACATGCGTGAGGAATAAAGTGACCAAGATCAGGAGTGGAGGAGAGACTGACCACAGTGCTGAGAAAGAGAAATGGAGGGAGAGGGCAGTCTGTCACCGGATAACACTCACATCTCTCCCAGGGCTTCCTGCCTCCCCTTTATCACCCTGAAAAGACACAACACAGGGTTCAGACACTGCTTCAGGGCACAGAGCGCAACACAGGGCCCAGACACTGCGTCAGGGCCCAGAGCACAACACAGGGCCCAGACACTGCTTCAGGGCACAGAGCGCAACACAGGGCTCAGACACTGCATCAGGGCACAGAGCGCAACACAGGGCTCAGACACTGCGTCAGGGCCCAGAGCACAACACAGGGCCCAGACACTGCGTCAGGGCCCAGCGCACAACACAGGGCTCAGACACTGCTTCAGGGCACAGAGCGCAACACAGGGCCCAGACACTGCGTCAGGGCCCAGAGCACAACACAGGGCCCAGACACTGCATCAGGGCACAGAGCGCAACACAGGGCTCAGACACTGCATCAGGGCACGGAGCGCAACACAGGGCCTAGACACTGCATCAGGGCACAGAGCACAACACAGGGCTTATTTAGCTATAGTTTAAAGAGATGGAATGATTAAAAAAGAACGTGTTTCACCCTCAGTCCAGTAAACCTCTGGAGAAGCACTAACCTTCCTTCCATCTTCCCCAGGAGTGCCGTCCTCGCCCTGCACACAGACACACGTGTTACACAGGACAAACAACACGCAGCCTCCTGAGACTGTCCCGAGTCAGAGGGCACAGAGTTCCCTTGTTCCCAAGGTCCACAGCCCAGCTATCTCACAGCTCACTAGTGGTGCTGGTCCCAGTCTACTGGAACCCAAGTGCTGGTGATGATGTCTGAGGGGTGTAGGAACGTGACTCCTGTGTCTTTGTTGGTCAGGCTTAAGGCCAGACACACAGACTTGGAAAGGACAGGGTAGGAGCATCAGGGCACAAACTGGACCTCTTTTCCTGCCTCCGAGTGCACACATGGGCTTGACACTGAGATGTCTGCATGTACTGTATGAGCAATAAACATCAAACACCTAAATATAACCTCTTTGAATGAAAATATATATTTATGAAGATGGGCAGGTCTGGGTTCAGGTCTGGGGCTGCTGGGCGCTGGTGCCACTCACACACCTGCACATCCTGCTGTGCCCAGAACCAGCCTCCAGACTTTCTTAATGAAAACCCCAGAGAGGCGCGAGTTGAACTGACTCATACGCTACAGCAAGAAGCAGCCCGTCAGTGGTGCTGCCCTGGAAAAGGTACGAGGAACGTGCTGACAGCTAGGAAACAAGAGCTACAGCTGTGCCAGACTGTCTTTCCTGTTTCCTATGTGACACACCCCAAGATGTTGTGTTTCTTTTCTTCTCTTTTCAGCAGGGAACAAACCTTTACTTTACAGCAGGGAATAAACCTTTACTTTACAGTCTGTGCACACTGATACAGCTCCTGCTTGAACTACTGTCTTTCCTGGTGCTGTTTAACAGCTGAAGCAGCGACACAGAAGAATGGACAGGCCACCGCGGCCTCATGCTATATGTGTTGCCTAATAAACTGGGTTTATCAGAGAGCAGAATTTATTCCAAATTTGGCAAAAGAAGGTGCACCACTGATCCAGGACTGGTGCTGGAACAAGAGGCATTAATTCAAAGCAATAGAGAAGACCAGGAATCTGGAATAGAACAGGGATCTGGAGTAGAACAGGGGTCTGTAGCTCAGTAGATCAGGAGTCTGAGACTGAGACTGGATGTGCCTTTTGGAAACTAGAGGAGTAATCAGGGCTCAGCAGAAATCACCCCTGCCTCCATGACAACAGGACACAATCAAAAGGTTGAAGGAACAGGAGCTGTGAGACTCACATTCTTCCCAGGCTGTCCAGGCTTCCCATCCTCACCCAGTTTTCCCTGGAAACATAACAAGAATAAAGATTAACCGAAGAGAAGCAGGAGATGTGTTTTGTCCTTCATTGTAAGAACATAAGAAAAAAAGAAGAATCAATCTTGCCAGTTCAGAAATTTGTACTTAATTGAGCCGAGGAAAATAAAGTAAAAAAATAACTTTGTATTTGATACATTTTTTAAACTGCATGTGTTTCCCTAGCTGGGAAGGGCCAGTGTCCCAGCAGACGACACCAGGTTCCCTGCTGGTGACAGGTGGAGATGAGCAGGCAGCTGTGTGGGTCACAGCTCAGGAGTGATCAGGGGTACCAGGGATTAACAAGGGTGTCCAGCCAGCTATACTCACAGGTGAGCCCTGACTCCCAGGGGGCCCCGCAGGCCCAGGAGGTCCCTGCTCCCCCCGCAGTCCTGGGAGACCCTGAAAGAGAGTGAACATGCTCAGATCAAAGTTCACAGACACAAACTTTCAGACAGCGATTATCATGTTACTGATTGACAGCTCCAGTCAGCTCCGGGCCTCAGGAGCTGCAGGAGCTCAGGAGCTATAGGAGCTGCAGGAGCTGAGGAGCTGGGGGTCTGTGCTCCCCTTAGCCCTCCGCCCCCTGGCTGTCAGGGATGGACAGTAACGTCAGAGAAAGCCAGAGGGAACTCCACTCACATCCCGACCAGGGTCCCCCTGCTTCCCCGGATCTCCCTGGAAAGAGAAAGAGAGGTCAGGACTGTTCAGTCTGCTGTGCCGTAGTGACCGCTCACTCTGGTCACAGTGCACTGTACTTACCCTCAGGCCTGCGGGTCCCAGAGAGCCTGGCTTGCCGTCCAGTCCATTGCGCCCATCCAGGCCTGGAGGCCCGCGATCTCCCTGCAGAGACACACACACTGAGCACCTGATCACACTCTCATACACACCGGCAGACTGGCGTGGGCCGGCCTCAGTCTCATCCACAGTGTGGTCTGAGAAGGGCTGTCGCAGCCCCAGCAGAACGCCAGCCTGTCACATCTGTCACACCTGTCACAACGACAGGAACAGCCAGTTGCTCTCAGCAGGTGGCCTGCTGCAGGGATCCTGCGGCCCAGGACACTGCTGTGCAGGGTGGTGCTCAGTCAGGGGGCAGACTCGCTCCCCGGAAACAGATGGTGCACAACAGCCTGGCTGGCAGCTGCTGTTGCTCAGCGCCCGCCATGCTGTGCCTCATCCCACTGGGAATCTGCAGTCAGGGAACAGGATCCGGTGGAATGAAGGACAGCAGGAAGAGCCGATCAGCCAGCCAGTGTCGTGGCAGCTGCAGAGCACGCAGAGGGTGCACAGTCTGACGGCCTGCTGGCTCTGGTAGGACTGTAACCTCACGACAGGCAGACACAACACAAACAAACTGCAAATCCTTTAATCAAGTGTATCCTGCTTCCAGCACATGGTGCTAAGCTGTGCTCCCCTGTCTCATTGCACCTTCGCTAGGCTTTACCATAATCTTCAGTATGTAAACATATATAGATATGCATGAACACAGACAGGTCCTAATGCCCCAGTATAGTGATGGGGACACTATACTGTAAACAGGCGCCGTCTTTCGGATGAGACGTAAAACCGAGGTCCTGACTCTCTGTGGTCATTAAAAATCCGAGGGCATTTCTCGAAAAGAGTAGGGGTGTAACCCCGGCATCCTGGCCAAATTTCCCATTGGCCCTTACCAATCATGGCCTCCTAATAATCCCCATCTATGAATTGGCTTCATCACTCTGCTCTCCTCAACACTGAGAGCTGGTGTGTGGGGAGCGTTCTGGAGCACTATGGCTGCCGTCGCATCATCCAGGTGGATGCTGCACATTGGTGGTGGTGGAGAGGAGTCCCCATTACCTGTAAAGCACTTTGAGTGGAGTGTCCAGAAAAGCGCTATATAATAATAATTATTATTATTATTATTACTACTGCATCCCCTGAGTGAGAAAAGACTGTGC
Organism: Lepisosteus platostomus; assembly: GCF_059453375.1. Classification (NCBI taxonomy): domain Eukaryota; kingdom Metazoa; phylum Chordata; class Actinopteri; order Semionotiformes; family Lepisosteidae; genus Lepisosteus; species Lepisosteus platostomus. The sequence goes on along the minus strand of NC_142616.1, from coordinate 68,074,585 downwards.
TGCCTCTAAAGGCAGGGAAACAGAGACCTCCAGTGGCACATTGCAGAACTGCAGGTGTGTTGAGCCGTGTGTTTAACCAGTCAAATATTTTCAAAACTTATAACGAACAATAATCATCTTACCTTCTCACCTGGGCTACCTCTGTCCCCTGTGTCACCCTATAATAGAATGTAATAAGAATACAATGTAAAGTCACACACAGAAATCTTTCAAGAGCTGACCTGTGCAAACACAGCAGATAAAGTAATATGGAAATATGGAATATATGAACAGATAGATAGTGTCAGGTACTCAGGAGAAGCAAAACATGCAGAAGATCAGAGAAGAAGATTGAGACGGACAAAGAAAACCGGACAGGTCCAGATCTGTAGAGAGAGAACCGGAGAAGTCCAGATCTGTAGAGAGAGAACCGGAGAGGTCCAGATCTGTAGAGAGAGAGCTGGTCAGGTCCAGATCTGCAGACAGAGAGAGAGCAGGACAGGTCCAGATCTGTAGAGAGAGAACCGGAGAGGTCCAGATCTGTAGAGAGAGAACCGGAGAGGTCCAGATCTGTAGAGAGAGAGCTGGACAGGTCCAGATCTGTAGAGAGAGAGCTGGACAGGTCCAGATCTGCAGACAGAGAGAGAGCTGGACAGGTCCAGATCTGTAGACACAGAGAAAGGTGGACAGTGGAATAATCTGTAGACACAGAGAGAGTTGCTACTCTCTCTTGCTCTCACAGTTCAGTGTTTACTCACCCTGGGCCCTGGCTGACCTCTTGGTCCTTCAAGCCCCTGCAGAAACAAACAGACTCAGTTCAGACCAAAGCTCACATTACAATGTAATAACACCTCTCACCTTACAGCACACACAGCAATAGGTAAACTCACACGCCACACCTTACAGCACACAAGCTTCACAAACCTCACCATAAAGGACAGCACACACAGTTACACACACTTCACCACACAGCACACAAGCTACACATGCCACACATTACAGCACACACAGTTACACACACACCACACAGAAGAGCACAGATAGCAATAGGTAAAAACGCACCTCACCACACAGTACAGCACACACAGCTACAGGTATACACACAACACACGTCACCATAGAGCATACAAACTGCACACACCCCACACAGTTACACACACACCACACAGTACAGCACACACAGCTAAAGGTATACACACAACACACCTCACCTTACAGCACACACAGCTACAGGTATACACACAACACACCTCACCTTACAGCACACACAGCTACAGGTATACACACAACACACCTCACCTTACAGCACACACAGCTACAGGTATACACACAACACACCTCACCTTACAGCACACACAGCTACAGGTATACACACAACACACCTCACCTTACAGCACACACAGCTACAGGTATACACACAACACACCTCACCTTACAGCACACACAGCTACAGGTATACACACAACACACCTCACCCTACAGCACACACAGCTACAGGTATACACACAACACACCTCACCTTACAGCACAGAAGCTGCACACACCCCACACAGAACAGTACACACAGCTACATACACTCGCCACATAGAACAGCAAAAAAAAATGATAAAGATTATGATAATTATAATTATTAGGATACTAAAATTATTACTTTGTATTACAATATTCATTGCACTGTTACTCATTTCACCGAAGTCCCGCCAGACTGTGGAAATGAAGATGCGCACATGCCGAAGTGACTGTTTGGCTCATTGGCTGGGATTTCTTTGGACTGGAAGGCAGGCCGGAGTGAATAAAGCACAGAGATCACAGAAAGGTGCAGAGGCCTACAGCCATACAGAACAAGACAGAGAGCGCTCACTCGTTCACCAAGTTGCCCAGGGGGACCCGATTCCCCCTTCTGACCTTTGGCCCCATGCTCCCCAGGATCACCAGGGTCGCCCTGGAAGAAAAACATGAAGACATACAGGAAATGACATTGTGGTAGGTGTGCAAGACCGGAATAAAGATCATGGTCTGGCTTTCTTTTTCCTCCTCCTCTGGGCCAGAAGCAGGAGTTTCTTCATTTCTAGTGCAGAAGACCGGCTCCCCTACCTTTTCCCCCCTGTCGCCCCTCAGCTCTCTCTCCAGGTCAATCTGCCAGAGAGGGGAGACACAGTGGGTGAGTGGGGAGAGGAAAGGGGAGACACAGCAGGTAAAAAGGAAAAGGAAAGGGGAGACACAAGAGGTGAGCAATGAGAGGAGAGGGGAGACACAGCTGGGGAACAGAGAGAGAGAGGCGACACTCAACAGGCAGCAATGACTTAGTCCAGCTTGTCTTGCTGTGAATCTCATGCCTCCACAGTAGGTCTGTAAGCATTTTATTATTTTTTTTCTTTCTGGATAAACCGGGGTCTCTGCTGCAAGAGAGCCCAGATTAGAGGGGTCACCCAGACAGAGCTGAATGAGAGCCCGGGGCAGGAGAGCTGAACACAAAGGTCTTGACACGAGCGAAGCGGGGGACTCACCACCCTGCCTGGGGGGCCGGGGGGGCCCTCTGGGCCCTAGGAGAGGGAGAAACGAGAGGGTTAATTAATGCTGAGCATCCCTACAGCCGTTCTGAATAAAGGCTGTCCCAGACTCCACCACACTGTGTTTCTTTTACTAAAGGTTTTCAACTTTTAACATCGTCCCTGGACTTGTATTCTCACGCCAGGAAGGGTTTAGAATGAACGTCCTGTGGCTGGGCTTAGGCAGCAGCCCTGCACGGCAAACGGAGCAAGCGCCCCCTGGTGCTCTGGAGGTGCAGTACTTGGGATCCCTGAATATCTGCCTCTCCAGATGAGCTTGCTGTGGAAAGGCTGATTCTCACCCGGTCTCCCTTATCTCCTCTGGAGCCAGCAGGTCCTGGGCTGCCCTGTGGGGAGAGACAGGCAGCAGGTAGTTGAGGTCATCGCTGGCACTACTATGACTAACTGTCTATCAGCATTCGTATTTAAGCCAATGTCTGATCAAGGGCTCACATTTCGTCCATTTTCTCCAGGGTCGCCTACGTCACCCTTCTCTCCCGGACGACCCGGCTGTCCTCCCAACCCCTGAAAAGGCAGAGGAGAACCAATCAGAGCAGCCCAGGGGATGCAACTGTCCAATCAGCAAGCACCATGCGCCACAGAGAGGTCGTGGTCTTTTTGTCTGACATGAAATACGTTGTCATTCGACAGAATCCTCACTTCGCCTAAAATCAGACGGCTTTCCCGATTACACTTTGCTCTACACACACAGCCCCTGCTTGGCGCATTCCTTTTCAGGCACTATGGCCTCAGGACCTCAGAGCAGGGTGCGAGCTGGCAGCGCGAGGAGACACCTGGGCACGACTATGGACTCCTCTCACTCCCAGGCACGGAGGCGAAGCAGAGCCGCTGGGAGGAAGCTGAGCTCCCCAGGGTGTCCTGCAGTGCCAGCTGGAAGAGGACATGGCACAGGCTTCACCCTGCTGTGCACGTGGGCACGACAGCTGACTCCCACTGACTCCGTGACCCTACAGCTCTCTGGATAAACCCGTCAGCTGAAGAGCCGTGCTGGAGGAGAGAGACTCCTCTCAGCCGAGGAGATGAGCTCTATGGACAGACGTAACTTCGACTTCAGTCCCTGGATGTGGCGGAGGTTCCCAGTGAAACGGACCCCTCGGCATGGAGAGACCTGATGAGTGAACTGGGAAGCTGGTTCTCGTACCGCAGTGAGTCTGTCAGATGTACCACACACCCTCTAGACCCAAACAGCCTCAGACTTCTACACCATCCGAGACTACAGAATGAGCTCAGGAGTTCTGCACATGCGTCCAGCTCATTTATTTCTTGGGCAAACAGGAAGACACTCACCCTCAGGCCCCTCTCTCCTGGCTTCCCTGGCAAGCCCATCTCACCCTGGAAACAAAGGCACAGCGGTTAGACAGCAGAGCTCAGGACAGCCTGGCACTGAGGCCCCAGCCAGCAGGGCCAGAGACAGAGCCAAGCTAAATGTAGAAACCCCAGACCAGATCTTCAGCGCTGCTTTTTTACCCCTCTGTGTGAACATCGCTCAGTCCACGAATGGCCAAGCCCTTGTTTTGCTTTACAAATAAACACACAACACATAGCAAAGAAGCAGGGTGCTTACCGGGGTGCCCTCGTCCCCCTTGTCTCCTTTCTCCCCCTTCAGAGAAAAACAAGACAGCAGTCAGTCAGCTGGCAGGCAGGTCAGTGTAGGTGACTCAGAGCACACAGAGGTGGACAGAGGTGACACTTTCATGGCTGCAGTGGGAGAAGCTGAGACTGACGAGCTGACAGTGGTTTTTCCAGAGGTCTGCAGTAGGACAGTATCTCTCACCTCTTTTCCTCTGAGTCCAATCTGTCCTGGAGGACCTGCCCTGCCTGGGTCCCCCCTCTCTCCTGGATCTCCAGGGTCACCCTGTAGCACAGCAGCAACAGACGGAGATACACTGAGATAAACTCATACAGCTGCAACACACTGATACAACAGCAACACACTAAGACAAACTGACACAGCAGCAACACATTGAGACACACTGAGACAAACTGACACAGCAGCAACACACTGAGATATTAATACTGACACTACACATTCTCGCACAACGACACACTGGGGGCACACTGGGACAGTACTGGGGCACACTGGGACAAACTGACACAGCAGTAACACACTGAGACACAAACCCTGACACTACACACTCTCGCACACTGGTACAGGCCTGCACACACTCTCACACAACGACACACTGGGGAACACTGGGACAGTACTGGAACAGTACTGGGACACACTGGGAGAGTACTGCACACACTCTCTCACACAACAACACACTGGGGCAGTACTGCACACACATACAATTCCACACAGAACCCAGGAAACTCACCTTCACTCCAGGTCTCCCTGTCAGGCCGATGTTCCCCTGCAGAGGGATGGGATACGCACAGATTACACTCTGTATGGGTGTGGCACTGAATTCCCAGCATATTCCCAGTAATATAAACCAGCAAAGCACTGGAAATCATACAGCAAAGCACTTTATTTACACACTGCAGCTATGAGGCTTCAGCCTCTAGCACAGTTCTGCTTGTGCACCTGTCTCCCCCGAACACCTCAGGAGACGCGTGTTATCTTTTCCTGGTGTATAAACAGCATGCTGATTCTGTTCAAGTACCAGTATAGAGACAAACTCACCCTCTCTCCCTGTTCGCCTTTGGGTCCAGGCTGTCCTGGGACACCGTAGCCTGGTGAGCCCTGCGTTCACACAGACAGGAGAGTCAACACCATGCTGCGCTGTTCGTACAACATAATTACTCTAATTACTTGGCCTCCTCTTCTTTGAAAACGTATGATTTGCAAGCAAAAGAATTCTGCCCGACAGGCTTACTTGAGTTGCATTATCTAACAGATTTAAGGATTTCATCAAGCCATTTATTGAAGAATCCCAGAGTATGAGCTTCAACAACATGGCTGGGCAGTTTGTTCCACACACCCACAACCCTTTGTGTAAATAAGTGTCTCCTATTCTCAGTCTTAAAGGCACCTTCTTATGGCTTTCTCTTTTTTCCATTCTTACATGTTCTAACTCATGGTCAAGCAAGCACAGCTGCCACAGAGAGCAGCTCCTCTCCTACTGACACTCTTAGCTCGGAGAGCAGTGTCATCAGACAGGAAGTTATACTGAAGAGCCGAACTCTCACACTGCTGCTGCTGAAACACAGAACTCATGTCCTTAGAATTGAACCAAACAGAGAGCCAGAGAGCAGAGCTCTGAGTTATCAACTTCTAAATCAAGTGAAACTCAGAAAATCCCCCAGCACCTCCATACCCATTGGATAAATAAATATCAAGCTCCTCAAATACCCCAGAGCGCCTGAGCAGCGGCCCTGAGCTCTGGGCTGAAATACCCCAGAGCCTGACACAGCAGGGCAGGAGGCCGTGACGTTGTCAGCTCTGTCAACATCTTCCAGCAGAGGGCGGCACAGAGCACATCAACCTCAGGGACCAACTCACTTTTTCACCTTTCTCCGCGGGGTCACCCTTCACACCTTTGGGGCCCTCTGGCCCTGGCAGTCCCCGTTCCCCCTGAAAGAGAGGGGGGGGGCAGAGAGGGAGTGTGAGAGAAAGAGGTGGAGGCAGAGGCGAGCAGAAAGGAGGGAGGGAGGCAGATATGTGCTTTCTCTTGTTTTCTCAATGAGCACTAACAGGGTGAGACAACTGCTCAGAGCAATGAAGAGTGTAGAACAGGTCAGTACCTTGTCTCCTTTGTTCCCTGCTGGCCCTTGAATCTGTGAGGACAACAGATAACACCAGTGTGAAAATGACAGAAAAAGCACTTTCCTTATTCGAGAAAAACAATGAATTCTCCAGTAGACTCACAGTTCTTCCAGGCTCTCCACGAGCTCCTTCATTACCCTGGAGACAGGACAAGGAAGAGACAGAGGAGGAGGAAGAGGAGGGAGAGAGGACATGGTCAGTGTCACTTTGTGACAGACATGTGCTGAAACACTAGAGCAAGAGCTCAGCAGATCATGAGAAACACGACACAGTCTGGCCTGAGAGACACACTGGAAATAAAGCACAATCTCATCACTCCTGCGGGCTCACGCCTCACTGAAGACCCATTGGTCACCCTGTCGCCCCTGGCTGCCTACCTTCTCTCCCGACTGGCCTCCGGGCCCAGGCAAGCCCTGGACAGGACAAAGACCACAGAGCATCGTTAACACACAGAAGACAGCTCTGGAGCACAGACACTGAGCCGCCTCAATAATAATAATAATAATAATAATAATAATAATAATAATAATAATAATAATAATAATAAACTCACTCTGAGTCCTGGAGGCCCAGGTGCACCAGCTTTTCCTGAATCCCCCTGGAAGAAACAGCACCACCCAGTGGTAACTTGCGGTATTGCACCCTCCTACTTGCCCACCAGCCCAAAGCTCAGACAGATGCCCCAGACTCACTCACAGGCCTGTGCACTGAGAGCTGATTGCTGTAATTCCATATGAGGGTGCATTTTACATTCATCTTCAGTTTTATAGGATATTTATTGTGACACAGAAAAGTTTTCCTCTTGATCCAAAAACACCACTAGACTTGTTTCATTCTAGCTGAGCTCTCAGTTAATTCTAATTCAATTGTTTTTATTAGCTGTCTACCATTAAACGGGCATAGGTTTTAAGATAAATACTTAAAAGGTTCAATTCTTAAAAGTGTTTTGCAATCTGTCTCTGTCACGGCATAAAACCAATGTTTTTTTTAGTCTTGACCTGGAGCTGCTGGATGAGTTATGCAGACGGAGTGGGCAGCGCTGGGCAGTGTCCTTACCTTCTCCCCGGGAGGTCCAGAGAGGCCCCTCTCTCCCTGGAACACACACAAGGCAACAGGGTGAGCCTGAGCCCCACTGCCGCCCCACCCCGGACACGCGGGACAGCAGCGGAGGAGGAGACCCTGTCGGTCTCTGAAACACGGGTAAGAGGAGGGTCTGGAGACTCACTCTGTCGCCCTGGATCCCTGGCTCACCCGCCTGCCCTCTGTCACCCTGAGCACGGAGAGAGGCGAGTGGTGGAGGTTAGTGTGGTAAGATCATACACTGTCGAGCTCAGACACACAGACATGGACTCTGCACACAGACAGACATGGACTCTGCACACACACACACGCGCACACACACACACACACGCGCACACACACACACACACACGCGCACACACACACACACACGCGCACACACACACACACACGCGCACACACACACACACACGCGCACACACACACACACACACGCGCACACACACACACACACACACACACACACACGGAGCACTTCTCTCGAGGGGTAGTAACTCACCTTAGGGCCGCTGTCTCCTGGAGGTCCCCGCGGGCCCTGAGGAACAGAGCACACTGTCAGCACAGCAGTGTGAGAGAGGACAGAGGACAGAGTGTCACAGCAGTGTTAGAGGAGTGTCACAGCGGTGTGAGAGAGGACAGGGGACAGAGTGTCACAGCAGTGTGAGAGAGGAGTGTCATATCGGTGGGAGAGAGGACAGGAGCAGACAGAAGGAACAGGACTAGATCAGCAGAAGGACGGGAGAAGAAGACTTCAGAAATGCTGAAGACGGCTCGTACCCGGTCCCCTGGGTCTCCTGCACGCCCTGCCATCCCTGGTAACCCCTCTCCTGCATCTCCCTGGAACAGACGGGCACAGAGGCAGCAGTGAGTCCAGGGCACCAGCAGTGGCCACCCAGCCCTGCTACAGGACTGCGGCAGAACCACACCGCTTTACCAACAGCAACACTGCAGCCCTGTACTGCCCAGGCCCGGGTCTCCAGGGAGCAGAGTCCCAGCCCGACGGTCCGGCTGGCGCTCGCTCACCTTGTCTCCTTTCGCCCCTGCCTCTCCAGCGGGCCCACGGGGTCCAGGGCTTCCTGTGGCTCCAGGGGGCCCCTGAGGAACAGACACGAGTCCAGCGTCAGTTAGCAGCCCTGCCAGCTAAGGGGGCGAGTCAGCTGCAGGAATCGCTCGGCCCCGGGGCAGCGGTCAGGCTGCGGGGCTCGATGAGAGAGGAGGTCAGTACTCACAGGCAGTCCGCGCTCCCCCTTCACGGCCTCGCCGCTCCCCACGCCCGGGGGGCCCTGCCACACAGGGAGAGACGCTCAAGACACAATCCGCCTTTCAGGGTGATACAAGCTTAGTGTGGTGATCAAACCTGCTGCAGTGGACTGTAACAGTGTCATTGCCCAGAGAAACTGTAGGTGGTAAAGATTTCACACACTTAATAATATCTAATTGTTCCGGATTGTGGGGAGGGTCACGTGGGGTTTTGGTATGTATAAGAGTGTGTCTGTACACCAGAAGGGTAGCAGCTGTGTCAGTTACCATCTGAGCCACAGCTTTTTTTATGAAGGAGACAGTTTTGATTTGTTTATCATTTTGTGTCACATCTTAATAAATCCAGGAACTGCTCCAGGATCCCTGGGAATCTCTCCTGGAGTCAAGAGACTCCCAGGTGTATAGGTGTGATATTCCCCAGTGTGGGATCCTGCACACCGGCCAGGAGCGGAGAGATCAACTAGGGCTGATCCTGCAGATGCTGTTTCTTAAATAGCTCATGTATTGTTGTAACCACTGGAAACCATTTCCACATCAGCTCTACAGGGACGCAGTACAGCCTTGATTGCTATAGCCTGTTATAAACTGACTTTTACTAACCTTTTTGTGACTAAAATATTTTAGGGCACATTAAGGCAGATATCACAGCCTTCTACTCAGACAAACCAAGAAGGAAAATTCACTTCAAAAACATCTAGTGAGCTGATTAATAAAACACTAGTAAAAATGAGAAAAATCATAAACACAACCCTATCTTCATGTGGGTGAATCCCTTAATTAATCCTGAAAAAATCAACGTCCCAGTAATCCTGTCATCATCAAGAAATCTGTCAATCCCTCACTGCAATAAAGGTCTAACAGCGCCCCCTGCTGAGGGCAACGAGAACTGCTGCTCCTCGGATCACACAGACGAGGGCGGCCTGTCTTGTTCTGGGGGAGCCCCAGTTTACTGGCAGCTCCCCCAGGTTTCCACCCTGTCCTGTGGGCCGCTGAAGGCGGTGAAGGTGCTCGCCTGGAGGCACAGGCAGCAGCCCCTGCAGAGAGGAGCCCGAGAGGGACAGGCTACAGGACAGGGCTGGATTGTGGATCATTTTCAATATCACAGGTGTAAGATGCAGTTTATTTATTTATCATGAAAAGATTTGTTTTTATAATTTGCTGGTGGTCTTGCACTTTTCCACATTTTTACTGACTTATGCAACAAATATCAAACCTTCTCTAAAACCAGCTTTCAGTTACATTGTGCCGAGGGCAGAAATAAATCTGAAGCCGACTGTATGTGGCCGACATGAGCAAAATAGTTACTAAATTATCGAGATTATCCATCACACAACCCACACACACAAGGGGGAAAACCAGGAGAAGATTCCCAGTTAATAAAACAGAAAAAATGTGCTCACCCTCTCACCCCTCTCTCCTTTCTCTCCCTGCAAAGACAGGAAAGGCATCAAGTTCACTGGTGCCAGAAACATTCCATAACACACCAGCACTGGGAATGAAGCAAACTCTGCTGGCTCAGACCTCCAACAGCACACACCCCCCAGAGCCCAGAGCTGCAGCACATCCCCCCTCACACTCCCTCACAGCTCCTCAGGGTCCCCCAGAGCTGCAGCAGACACCCCCTCACCCCTCGTCACAGCCCCCCAGAGACCAGCAAATGTTTCCAACCTTGACTGAGACCCCTGGGCTGCCTGATAACCCTGGCTGGCCTGGCGATCCTGGAGGTCCCTGTGGCCCAGTGGCCCCTCTTGCTCCTTCAGCTCCTGAGCGCCCAGGAATGCCCTGCAAATTCACGACTCAGAGTCACCCAACACAGCCAGTGCACTGCTGCTACACAGCCAGGCCACACTGCAGCCAGTGGCTGCAGCAGTCACATCACACTGCAGCCACCTCACAGTCACATCACACTGCAGACACTGCACAGTCACATCACAATACAGGCATTACTTGTGCAGGCAATCTCAAATACATTTTCTGCCATGCTGTTCGATGTACCTGGCCGAATGAGCACAGTGCCCAGCTAGGCTCCACATGTGCTTCCCTGTGTCCATCCGGGACTGGTCACTCACCTGCAGGCCTGGAAGTCCAGGTTCTCCTTTACGTCCAGGCAGTCCACCACCAATTGCCACACCCGGATCCCCCTGCAGGAATCCGGAACTCCGTTACAGCAGTGGACAACCTCACTGGGAATCCAGTGGGATACTGGGAGCACTTGGATTGCGGCCAGTGTTCCAGCCTCTGGAAAGTTACTGTGGCTCAGGGGATACTGATAAAGCACTGGTAGTCAGGCTGCATGTTTTCAGAAACACCAGCATGGGAATATAGCTAGATATACAGCTTCACCTCTAATGTGATGAGATTATGGTAACTGTGGGAACACTGGCACAACCTGCAGGAGAAACAACATTAAGGACACTGCTACAGTACAGCTCTAGGAAAAGTTCATAGGACATTACTATCCAGCCTAGAGTGGGAATGGTACCAGGATACTGGTAAGTCATTACCAGAATGAGGGCTTTAGGAAGTTACAGAACAGAACTGCCCACGGGCCTGGTTCTGACCCACTCACCCTTTCACCCTTCTCGCCCTTCAACCCCACTGGCCCTGAAGCACCCGGCCCCCCCTGTAATAACAGAAAAGAAGAGCACAAGAACATTGTGTTTTAGTGCACAGTTACAGCAAAGCTAACAGGCTTGAAATATCCACCTGTAACCAGCAGCAGGTAAAAACAATCTCAAGCAGATCAAAATCTTTTGGAAGATGTAAATTAATAAATATGGCTAAAACTCACAGGGTCTCCTCTGCCTCCAGGCAAGCCCTGACTGCCCTGCAAACAACAGAGGTAAAGAGTCACCTTGCAGCCAATAGAAACAGAGCAGGCATGAAGAGATCCCACCCACTCATATCTGGCCCCGCCCTCAGCCCAGCCCCGGTCAGTACTCACAGGAAGTCCAGGTGGCCCCGGATTCCCCGGTCGTCCAGGCGAACCAGGTGCCCCACTCAGTCCCGGGAAACCCTGACGAGAGAGGGAACAGTGTTTGCAGTGATTCAGACTTCGCTGTACAACCCCCCCCGTAAACTCACTTGAATGCTGTCGTACGGCTGACATAATGACATCTAGTCGGACTTAGATGCAATGTGCTGTACATACTTAGAAGTAATGTACCCTTTCAATACTGCCTCTACTATGCTACACTTTTCATTCAAACACTCCGCTGGTATTAAAACACACTCACCCTCTCTCCCTTCTCCCCAGGCTGCCCGGTCTGAGACCCCTCGCTGTTCCCTGGCAACCCTGGGGGCCCAGGGGGTCCACGTGTTCCATCCCTTCCTGGAAGACCATCTCGACCCTGAAATACAGACAGGCAGCAACACACAGACACAGACAGGCAGCAACACAGCACAGACACAGGAGGCAGCAATACACATACACAAGAGGCAGCAGCAACACACAGACACAGGCAACAGCAACACAGCACAGACACAGGAGGCAGCAACACAGCACAGACACGGGAGGCAGCAGCAACACAGCACAGACACAGGAGGCAGCAACACAGCACAGACACAGGAGGCAGCAACACAGCACAGACATAGGCAGCAGCAACACAGCACAGACACAGGAGGCAGCAGCAACACACAGACACAAGAGGCAGAAACACAGACACAGGCAGCAACAACACAGATACAGATACCCAGTCAAATACACATAAAAATACACACACAAAAATAGAACTATGTTAATGAGGTAACTGCTGTCCATTAAGAAATTCACAGTAACCCCAGCTCCATGTCTTTCATGTACTTGTGTATTTTGTTAAAACCACTGTTTAACTGGGAGACGGACGATCACTCACAGGCTCTCCTTTCTGCCCATCAATCCCATCTCTGCCTTTCTTTCCCTGAAGGAGAGATCAATACAGCCCATCACTGATCCACAGAATCAATTAAATCCCCAAATCAGGAGGTGATCGACCAATATGCTCCACGTTCCAGAATCAAAACACTTTTAATAATCATTTTAACTGCAGTGTCGTAAGAGCAGCAGTGGCTGAACACGGGCAGCTTCCGCCTCATGAATCAGTGATTCTGAACGTGGTTTAAAGAGAGAAACAGGAGAACGGGGCTCCTTACCTTTTCACCTGGTTCTCCTTTCTCACCCTGCAAGAGCAAAGGGGATAAAGAATGTCAGACAGCAACAGACAGGGGGCGCTGTTTCCTTTGCAGCACCTACAGAAGAAGTACAAACATCCCGGCAGAACACAATACTTGACGTGACGCCACAACACAGACAGCCAACACAACACACAACACAATATACTGCATTTTACAGCCTGGCCACACGCACCAGACATCCAACGCACTTTCCGAAATGGGACACTGATGACTCCATGCTCCAACTCACCTGTGGACACTGCACTGTGCACTGCTCCGGCCTGGGCACCTGCAACACAGACAGCCTTTACTGCAGCCTCCTCCCCCCACCTGGCCAGCTGCCCCCTTCGAATCGCCCCTCTCTCAGGCCACATCCGTCATTCTACTGTCACGTGCCTCCGCCAGCCGACCCCCTCTGCCCCCCTTGAACTTATAACCCCCTCTAGCCCCCCCTCAACAGCCCTCCAGCAGGATGCTCCCGCGCTCAGGTTCGAGTGCAACCAGAGGGTAAGAGGGGGCTTTGCAGAGTTCAGCTGCTGTGGAAGTAGGAGTAACAATGGAAAAAGTGTCTAGAAAATGAAACAATCAGACTCTCCCTTGTGGGGGTTGGGGGTGATAAAGCCAGTTTATTTGAGGAAAGGTCTCCTGGGGGTCCTGGAATCTGGAGGGTTAGTTTGATGCTTTTCTACTCTGTTTCCATGCACTCAGATACCCAGCCCGTCAGCCAATCAGATCCCTCTCCTGCACGACCTCCCTGAGAGGTCACTGGGACGCGGAGAGTGTGGGCAGCTCCCAGTTCCCGGAATAAATCCCGGCACATGGATCCCAGCCAGGCAACAGTGCAGGGAGGGGCTCTGGGTTGCTCAAGGCTCTGGAGCAAAAGCAAGTCAGCCTTGCAAAACCAGCTTCTGTTCCTCCGGAGTTAGGAACAGTGAGAGAATGGCCGTGGAGACCGAGTGAGGACAGAGGCTATGTGAGCTGTCCAGCTCGGGGTGGACTTCTGATGCAAAGTGGCCCAAAACGCGGGAGAACACAGGCCTCACACCAGGCTCACACCAGTCCGGGACCTGCGGTCACTGTGGTCACTTAGGTCAGTGTAATCACCGCGGTCACTACAGTCATTGAAGTCACTGGTGTCATCATAGTCACTGTGGTCACTGCTGTCATCATGGTCACTGCGGTCATCATGGTCACTGCGGTCACGGCGATCATCATGGTCACTGCGGTTACTGCGGTCATCATGGTCACTGCGGTCACGGCGGTCATCATGGTCACTGCGGTTACTGCGGTCATCATGGTCACTGCGGTCACGGCGGTCATCATGGTCACTGCGGTTACTGCGGTCATCATGGTCACTGCGGTCATGGCGGTCATCATGGTCACTGCGGTCACTGCGGTCATGGCAGTCATCATGGTCACTGCGGTCATGGCAGTCATCATGGTCACTGCGGTCACTGTGTGAAACTAACCTGTCCGCCACCCTGCCCCAGGGAGATCTTGCACACCAGCTCTGCCAGGTCGCTATGGAGACGGGCCAGCTGGGCCGTGTCGCGGGCGAACAGGACGTTGCTCGGGCTGCCGCCGGTCACCGCGCGGCGCAGCTCCTCCGACTCAGCCTGGCCCAGCCCCACGGCCAGCACGGTCACCCCTGCCACACCAACACACCCACAACAGTCTCAACGGCACGATCTGGGACGCCGGACGGCAGACAGAGACTCCGGCGGCAGGGCGGGGGAGGCCGGCTCGGCCAGCGGACTGACCGGCAGCCCTGATGGCCTCCGAGGGAGCACCGAGGTCGTCCGCTGATCGTCCGTCGGCGACGATGACGAGGACACCGGGGACTTGGAGACGGCGGCCCGCAGAGGCAGCAAAGACAAACTGCTGAGCGAACTTTACTGCCTCGCCTGCAGGGGGCGACAGCACACTCACACATGGCTCGTATCCCACACGAAGCTACACAACGCTGCAAATCTTGACAAGGCAAGGGAAAGCATCACGATAAGATACCAAACAGCCGGGTGCCTCATTACAAGACAGTAAACACTAGTCGGCTCGGTACTGCACCCAAAAGCTCTGTACAGTGACACAGCACAGCTCTGCGCTGTAGAATGTGAGCAGCAAAGTTTAATACAGCCCAGAGCAGCTGAGTAGATGGTGTCCATGGGGAGCATGCTGGGGTACCACATGGCATCTGGGGGGACGTGCAGGGAGTGTACCCTACCAATGCTGTTGCCGGGGGTGTCGTCGAAGGGCACAGCCTCGATATCCTGCAGCAGGGTCTCGCGGTCGCTGTGTCGATTCAGCAGGAACCACACCTTCCCCCGCGAGCCGTACACTACCACCCCCACCTGGCCAGAGACAGGCAATGCAGATAATTACGACAATGTGACATGAGCGTTGTAACTCTTTCCATTATCGTCATCATTGGTTATTACTGTACAAGACACTAAGAAAAATGTAAAAACACAAGCACAATTAATTAACAATGCTCTTTTTGATCTAACATTCAGGGCAGCAGGAGCACATTTCCCAGTGTTTGGGACACATCTGGATTTCCCAGGATTCGGAGGGGCAGGTGTGAGCTCACCTGTGTGTCTTGCACTCCGATCCGGGAAAAGGAGGCAGCAGTGCTGTACAGGAGAGAGCGGATGGCCTCTGCATACTGGACACTGTCTCTCGAACCATGGACCAGAAACACCAAATCCACCCGGCCATCAGTGCACGCTGAAAGAGAGAGATGGGAGCAGTCAAGGAGGCAGAGACAGACAAATGGGAACCAGGTGAGAGAGGAGAGAGTTCATTCCTATGATGCAGTGTGACTGACCTGTTCTCCCCTGGACAGTTGTCTCTGGTCCCAGGTCTGAACCGAACACAGGCTGGATGGTGACGCCGTACTGCTGGCCCAGGCGCAGCCCTGTGATCCGGTACGACCCCACTGACCCAGGCAGTGTGATCCTCTGCTGGTCCTCTCCATCTGACCCAAGAGAGACAGCAGTGAGGTCAGTCAGCTTCACTCTCTCACCGATCTCTCCCTCACTCTCCACACTCTTTCATTCCTGATCGTCCCCACTTTTCCTCCTCCTCTTTCAACTTTTTTTTCCCTCTGGTCCCAGATCTGAGCCAAACACAGGCTGGATGGAGACAGCTGTACCATACTGCTGGCCCTAGTCTTTTTATATCCAAAGCAAATCAAGGGATTTTTAAATACCAATGAGAATCACAGCCACCTCTGCCCTGCAGATTTTACTAGCACTAATTTGTCCCAGTATCTGATACCTGATCTGACTCTGCTGTTTCCTGCATAATTAAGCCACACAATCCAGCTACATCCAGCTGTGATGCAACATGGACTCACCTCGGGAATCTCTCCAGCTCAGGACGTACCCGCTGGCACTGGGCACCAGGCTCCAGCTCAGCAGCATTGATGTCTGGGTGACGTCAGACACCTGCAGTCTGGAAGGAGGCTGCAGGGGGGCTGTGGGGCAGATCGTACCACACCAACCAGTCAATCAGCACAAACGACTAATGCTGCCGATCATGCCGCCTACCAGACTGAAGATCAAAGCAGTGAAAGAGAAGAAGAAGACAACGGCAGTGTCGCGGTACCTGTGCTGGCCACGACAGACACTGCATCCCCCTCTCGGTTCCCCAGAACCGCTGCAAACCGGATCGTATAGGTCAGCCCTGGCTGGAGCCCATCCAGGTCCAACGAAGACGCGTCTCCACCAATCAGACGGCTCTTCTCTGGCTCCCCTGCCAATCACAGACAAGGTCACGGGGGGCAGGTCTCCCCAGTCTATCCAGTAAAAAAACGCTCCATTTTCTCACAGCAACTGTGAATATTCTGAAGTACAGAACTGCAGTAGCCACTACTGCTGCCTCAGAGATCTAGGTTTTCCTGGACTTTTATTTTCTTTACAATATTTGAAGCTTTAAATACAAGATTTTAGCAAGAGTGACTAGGTAAATCGCTCAGACTGAGAAAACAATCCCCTTTTATTTAATCTCTTAAATGACTGAGGCACTGCTCTGTGAAGAGTCTGCATGTTCTCCCCAGGTTTGCTCCAGTTTCATCCCAGAGACAGGGTGACTGGCTTTTCCCAGGTCAGCCAGCTACTCTGAACTGACCACTCCATGGGGATGGTAGCTGGTTACTCTGCCCTTGTCACGTCACCACGCAGCTGTTCCGAACCAGAGCGATGGCTTCAGGCACAAGAGCCACAGCCGCTTCAGTGCGGATCAGAACAGCTAGAGTGAGCACACTGACACTAGCACATTACCTGCAGAGGATCTCCAGTAGATGCGGTATCCTGTTACCCCAGGGACTTGTGTCCAGATAAAGCGCAGCCTCCTCATAGAGGTCTCCACCACTCGGAAACCCCCCACCCTGTTGATCTCTGGCTCCAGGGCTGCAGGACAACCAGCATCAACACACCATGACATCAAACACCACCTCTATACAACATGCCATCATCATCAACACAACAGAAGCACACCATGACATCATCATCAACACACCATGAAACAACATCTATACAACATGAGATGACATACACAACATGCCATCATCATCAACACAACAGAAGCACACCATGACATCATCATCAACACACCATGAAACAACATCTATACAACATGAGATGACATACACAACATGACATCATCATCAACACAACAGAAACACACCATGACATCATCGTCAACACACCATGACATGAAACAACATCTATACAACATGACATCATCATCATCAACACAAGAGAAACACACCATGACATCATCATCAACTCACCATGAAATAAAAACACAACCTCTGTGCAACATGACATCAATATCTACCTCAAGACTTCACAGTATCAACAAAATATGACAGCATCACAGAGTCAGAACAGTATGTCAACATCATCACAACACGACACAACACCACCAGCATAACACATCACAACAAATACATCCACACATCACAACATTGACACAAGCACATTGCAACATACTGCAATACCGTCAGCATGCACACAGGTGCAGTCCCACCCCTCCTGCGGGCGGCGGCTCTGACTCACGCGTGGTGACGCTGATGGTGACTGGCGGCCCCTCGCGGTTCTGGACCAGCGCCGTGACGCGCACCTCGTAATTGGAACCTTCATCCAGACCTTCGAGGTCCACGGCTGTGACATCCCCTGGAACCACCCGGCTGGACTCTGGGCCTCCTGGCCGGGCGGAAACACAGAGAGGAAGTGAGGGACCTGAGGCAGACTGCAGTACAGAGGCACTGAGGCAGACGGGAATACAGAGGGACTGAGGCAGACGGGAGTACAGAGGGAGTGAGGCAGACTGCAGTACAGAGGTAGTGAGGCAGACTGCAGTACAGAGGCAGTGAGGCAGACTGGAGTACAGAGGGTCTGAGGCAGACTGGAGTAAAGAGGGAGTGAGGCAGACTGGAGTACAAAGACAGACATCAACAGAGAGAGGGAGAGACGAACTGGGGACACAAGGGCACCATGCCCACATACCATCGGTGCGTTGCCACACTATCCTGTAGGAAGTGGCTCCCTGCACTCCAACCCAGGTCACCCTGGCAACATTAGCGCGTGACTCCAACACCTGCAGCCGGGTCACTGTCCCCACCGTGTCCTGCTCCTTGGCTGGGGGCACAGCAGAGCACAGTCACAGAGCAGTCGCAACAAGGCAGCAGACCAGCCCAGCTCCCCGACTACTTGGCAAAGCATCGCCCACCAGGCGGGTGTGAGATCGCGTGAGCGCCAGCTTCAACATGATGACACCACATCGGACTTTTGAAGCTTTTAATAATTCATCTGTTTCAGGTGGCATGTCCTGAGACAAGTCCTTCTGCCCAGTGTTGTCTGTGTGCCCGTGTGCGAGCAGGTGGCCACAGGACTGACCAACATGTCTCCCTGACCTGTGCGTCCAGAAATGGTGGCTGCCGTGCCGTCCCGGTTTCCAAACACAGCGGCGACACGGATGCTGTAGGGGGTGTCTTCCTGGAGATTCTCGATGGAGAATGTAGTGGTGTCAGCAGTGACCACACGAGAGATGTCCACTCCTGATGTTGGGAGAGAAGCAAAACAATACAGCCAATCACAGCGCAGAACTACAGCAGACCAGCCAATCAAAAACCAAGCAATACACAACCTAACCAATGCCAGCAAAGATAAGAAAAATATCTCACCAATCACAGCACAACATCCCCAGTTAAAACAATATGAGAAACCATGTGTTCAGCAAGATCAACAATAATCTCACCGATGACAGTGATGACAGTGATGCAGTAAGGTAGCAGAGCAGTGGTACAGTCGCCTGTGACTCTGTGTCACCGACCTTCCAGAAGAAAGATGAAAGGCAGAAAAAAAAAGGAGGAAAGTGGAAACATTAACACCTTGAGTAAAGGAGAGAGAGGCAAAGAGAAATAAAGAGGAGATACAAAAGAGAAGAGGGGCAAGGAGCGAGACAGGGCTATAGATAAGTGAGTGAGAGGAAGTGGTGTTTGCTTGTCAGTTTAGGAGTGCTACCATCTCTCTTCCTCCAGGTGATCCTGTATCCCGTTGCCCTGGCGACAGGTGTCCAGGCGATGCGGATGCTGCTGCTGGAAGCATCCAGGGTGCTCAGCTTAGTCAGTGTCCGTACTGGCTCTGAACAGAGAGCGAGGGGGAGGGAGAAGGAGACATAAAGGGGGCAGAAAGAGAAGAAGAGAGAAAGGTGTAAGTGTTGGTCACCACACACTCACTGCCTCAAATATTAGGAACCCCTCAGGCTGGGCCTGCAGGCAGAAAGATGCAGTTTGTATTCCAAATGATTCTAAAACACATCCCCCCCAGTCCCAGTCCTGAGTTTCTGAAGAGCTGTGAAGGTCTCTAGGACTGAAAACACCTCCTGTGCCACTGGTTTCCAACAGAACTGAGGTCAGGGCAGTGCTCCAGCACTCCTCTGGCTAGGACAGTGAGGAAAGTCACCCTCCTGCTCCCAAAACAATCATATTCCCACTGACAGTCTGATCAGCTGACCCAACTGGAGATCCTAATATTTTGGCCAGGGCATTTCATCACACCAACAGCAGTAGGAGCTGCGAGTGTCCTCTGCTCGGACCCGGAGCCAGAGAGCGAGCATGCTGCTCACAGCGGTCTCCTCACAGGAGGGGCAGGGCAGACAGGGCCTGACAAGCCCAGCTCAAGTCATGGAAATTCCAAACCACAGCAGATTAAACACTCGAAAGTGAACTAAGCATCTAAAACCAGCTATCTCCTTAGTCACCAATTCCCAAAATCCTCCTTATTCTTGGATCAGGTATCAGACATTCTGACTTCTCTTCTGGCTACAAGATGTGTTGGAGAGAAAATGTGGGATGAAACCCTACCTGTCCTGGCATTTAGAGAGGCAGGACTTCCTTCCCTTGAGCCAATTAAGGCAGAGACTGAAACTCTGTAGGCGGAGTCTTCCTGAAGTCCATCAACGGTAAAGGAAGTGACATCACTGCCTACCCTGCGGGAGGACTCCTCTCCTACAGAGAGAGCAAGAGAGAGAGACTGAACAACAGGGGACAGATTTATTGGGCAAGAGCGTGACATTCACAAGCCACCACTTCTGAATTCCACCTTCCACCAGTGACTGTCTGCATGTCCATGTGGGAGCTAAGTCAGGTTAAAGAACAATCAGGCAGTATAAAGGGGAAACATGGCAATTTTAATTTAATCTGAGTAAGTATGTCCTTGACACAGCACTATGGAGGCCCATGCTGTGCCTACCGTCGTCACGACGCCAACTGATCTTGTACTCTGTTGCCCTTGGCAGTGGAGTCCAAGCTATCCGGATCCTCCTGTTCCCCGTGTCCAGTACCCGCAAGCCAGACACCCTGCCCACCAGCTCTGGAGCTGTCCTGGAGGACAGAGTGACCGCACTGCTCTCACGCTGGCCAATAAGAGTGTAGACAGCAATGACCAGGGACTCGTCAGCCACCAGCCCCTCCATGGTGAATGAGGAGGAGTCGCCTGGCAACAACCGGGACTGCGCTTGTGCTGGAAAAACACAAAATCTGTCAGAATCCACTGCAACAGTGACTTCGCCACTCCAGCATCAGTGACATCACTGCCACAGCACTGCCACAGCATGAGTGATATCACTGCCACAGCATCAGTGACATCGCCACTCCAGCATCATTGACATCACTGCTACAGCATCAGTGACATCACTGCTACAGCACTGCCACAGCATCAGTGACATCACTGCCACAGCTTAAGTGACATCACTGCCACAACAGCCTTACTACAGCTTCAATAGTCACACCAGTGTTTGAATTGTATTGTATTATTAACACTGCACCAATATACTATATATAGTTTATAGAAAGGTTTGCACTCTCCAAAAACACACCCAGAAATAAAAGACGCCACCTACCACTGCCCTGCCTCCAGGTGACCCGGTAGCCTGTTGCTCCAGCAGCCCTGGACCAGGCAATGCGCACTTGATTGCTGCTGGTGTCAGTCACCCTCAGGTCTGTGACCCCGCCCACCGATTGCTCTGCCAGCAGGAACAGGAAGTGCTTCACACACAGGGAAATCCACAATGCCCACAGCCCACTGGCTGAACAGCAACACACTGGCTGAACCGCAGCCCACTGCTTGTCACTCCACTGCAGCCCTCTCCCTCTCACTCCTCTACACCTCACTCCCTCTCACTCCCTCCAAAATACTGCCTCTCACTCTCTCACACCACTACACCTCACTCCCTCTCACTCCTCTACACTGCTGCACTCCCTCTCACTCTCATTCTCATTCATTCCCACTCACACCACTGCAGCCCTCTCCCTCTCACTCCTCTACACCTCACTCCCTCTCACTCCCTCCAAAATACTGCCTCTCACTCTCTCACACCGCTACACCTCACTCCCTCTCACTCCTCTACACTGCTGCACTCCCTCTCACTCTCATTCATTCCCACTCACACCACTACAGCCCACTCCCTCTCACTCCTCTACACTGGCGCACTCTCTCTCGCTCACTCCCTGCCAGCTGCGCACCATGCCTCCTCACGTACTTGTACCTCAGTATCTCACTCCACCAGGACCCCCTGACCCTGTCCGTCCCCTCCCCCAGCCCAGCTCACCGGTCCTGGTGCTGACAGTGGTGGGGTTTCCTTCCACCCCCCCGACCAGCACCGCCACGCCCACTCGGTACCCCTCGTTCTCCCGCAGGCCCACGATTTCGTAGGAGCTGGCGTTCCGGGGTAGCGTCTGACTGAGCTCCCTGCCTGCAGCACAGAGGCAGAGAGACATGGGAACCGGGTCAGTGGCCACGGCCAGGGGAACCGCAGCAACAGTGGCAGGACCGGGACTGACCGTCACCGCTGCGCCAGGTGACCCGATACCCCGTGGCCTGTGCGATGCCAGTCCAGCTGATCCTGATCCGGTCACTTCCTCTCTCCAGGATTCGCAGGTTGGTTATGATGGGCTCGGAGACAACCTCCTCTGGAAAAGGACACAGGATTGCAGTGTCGCCGCATCGCAGGAGGGCTGAAACTTGTCTGAGCGCTCCATCCCAGAGAGCCTTTAACTGGAGTGATTCTGCAGTTTCTGCTGCCTCTTCCACACTCTCGTTGCTCCTACTGAACACGTCCCATCTGTCCTCTCCTGCATCCCACACCACTTCCTCACTCCCTGCACAGCTGCCTCTGTCCCTGCTTCCCTCCTCTTCTCTCCATCCTGACTCCCGCTGCCTCCCTGCCTCTCAGTGCGTCTCTCCAGGCTATGATCCTTCATCCCTCACACAAAGTTCCTCCTTCTCTTATTCTGCAAATCTCTCCTTCCTGTCCTACGATTCCTGTTCCTGCTCTCACCAGTCCTGATGCTGACAGACACGGGGCTCCCCTCCTGGCTCCCCACAAGCGGTGTGACAGTGATAGTGTAGGTCACCCCAGATGCAAGGTCGCTGAGGTCGATGGAGGTGCGGTCTCCCAGGAGTTCAGACTGCTCTGTCCCATCTGGAGTAGAAGACACAACCACAGCACAGAGTTACAGCACAGAGCTGCAGCAACAGCACAGAGTTACAGCACAGAGCTGCAGCACAGAGTTACAGCACAGAGTCAAAACACAGAGTCAGAGCAACACCATAGAGGTACAGCACAGTGATAACTCACTGAGTTATGGTTCTCTCACAATCAGGAATGTACTCACCCTGTGTGTTGAGAACAGTCACTCTGTAGCCTGTGGCTCTAGACACTCTGGTCCAGGTCAGTCTGACCCGGCCTCCTCCCAGATCCTGGACCTGGACATCCCCCACACTCTGCACCTCTGTAAGGACACACAGGCTGGGGGTCAGACACACAAACACTCACCAGTGCACTCCCGACAGACACTCCAGAGACACGTGTGTCAGACCCCCCCTC
This sequence comes from Lepisosteus platostomus, assembly GCF_059453375.1. Lineage (NCBI taxonomy): Eukaryota > Metazoa > Chordata > Actinopteri > Semionotiformes > Lepisosteidae > Lepisosteus > Lepisosteus platostomus. The sequence goes on along the minus strand of NC_142616.1, from coordinate 68,051,443 downwards.
CCCAGAGACACGTGTGTCAGACCCCCCCTCCCCAGAGACACGTGTGTCAGACAGACAGTGGATGTGATCCCCCTCCTGGTGGCTCGCGGTACTGTGAGGAGTCCCACTCACCTGCCCTGATGGTGACAGTGACGGGGGTCCCCTCCCTGCTTCCCACCAGCGCGGTCAGACTGATCCTGTAGGACACCCCCTCCTGCAGGTCCTCCAGGTCCAGGGTGGTCTGATCGCCTGGGATGCTGAGAGAGCGCTCCTTCCCGTCTGCAAGAGCAGAGAGCGGTCAGTTACAGCAGCCTCCTCCCACAGCCCAGAGCAGACCAGGCTCCAGCTGAAAGAATCTTCACATGAGGCTTACAAGCTTAGCAGCAAACTTTCTGGGGACAATGAAGAGTCAGAGCAGGCAACAGGAAGAGAAGTGTGTGTGTCCTGATTAAAAATATTGAGCACGCGCACGGACACTGGTCATGTCCAGGTGGTACCCACCCTCGGTGTTGATGATGCGAATGAGGTATTCGGTCGCCCCGGCAACGCCCGTCCAGCCCAGCCTGACCGTTCTGCCCAGAGTCTCCAGCACCCGCAGGTTAGACACGCTGCCCACAGGCTGATCCACTGCACACACACACAGCAGTTAACACCACAACACAGGGAGCAGAAATCATTTTCCTCAATGATAACTTCACTGCACTGTCTTAAGACAGTGCAAGTGCTTAGCACACCGGGGCAAGCTCCACAGAGAAGACACCAGGAGTCCCCCGGCTGGGGCGCAGTGCTGGCCCAGGCTGGGCGGCTCGAGCTGTACAGGTCAGCTGTGCCACAGCGCCGTCGGGACAGCGAAGCTGCTCTCGAGAGCTCACCTGTCAAGGAGGTGGAGGCGGGCGTGGCCACTTCCCGGCCCTCGTACAGCGTGTACAGCGTGATGACGTACTCCGTCCCAGGCTGCAGCCCAGTGATCTCGTATCTGTTAGTGCTGGTGGGAAATGACAGCCTCTGCGTTTCGCCCCCTGTGGGCCGGAGGACAGAATTGCAGGCATTATTCCACAGGCGCTGACGAGACCAGAGTGACCTCAGGATTTCATTCCAAACCAGCTATGAATGGCTGAATTGATGGAATGATCAACTGACTATTCAACAATGATTGAGAACCATTTATTTAATTTATGTAATTAATTAATTTTATGTAATTAATTTTAAAAAATGTTTTCCTTTTCATAAGTTTTGGTCACTGTTTTTGATATATTATTGATATATTGATATACCAGACCGTCTTAATGGAAAGAATGATAATTCAATACACTTTCAAGGGGTATTAGTGACATGAGCATAGTTCAATAAATCACATTTATTATAATAATACATTAACGAGTCAGATTAAACGTGCTGTGGTATAAAAATATCCTAACTTTAAGTGTTCTTTTAATAAGAAATTATACTAACATCTTGCTTTTGTATAGTGTTTTTCCTTTCAAAGCATCCTAAAGCATTTCATCCACACTAAAGTGCAGCCATTCCGATCAGGTAGGGACCTGAGATATTGCTCTATTAATTGAATTGCGGGAAACTTTTAGGGAGGCTTGATTTTCATGTCCAGACTGGACTTTATCCAGGAGACCAGAGGAAACAGGGGCTTCCTTAATGACCAGTACTCAGGACGTCAGTCCAGAACAGCGCCTCCTACAGCACAATGTCACCACACTGGGCCACTGGTCTGCACAGTGGTCTTCCATCCCACAGCTGACCAGGTCCCTGCGACCTGCAGGAGGACAGAGCTGCTGCCCACTGCAGTCCACATCTCTGTGCCGGGACACTCATTTCCCCAGGTCACCCAACAGAACCTCACCTGCAGCCCGCCTCCACTCCAGCCGGTAACCCTGTGCTGACTGGATCACGTTCCAGGTGACCCGAATGGAGCTGGGCCCAATCGTGAAGGTCCGGAGAGTCTGCTGCTCTGATCTCTCTGAGGGGGAACAGAACCAGAACAGTGCTGACTTTCACACTTGGCTATGACATGCTGACGGGCAGACATGGGGTGAGAGGAGAAGCCGGGACACACGGTCCGCTGGAGGTCAGGGCACAGTATGAACAGCTCTCAGTCCGCTGGAGGTGAGGGTACAGTATGAACAGCTCTCAGTCCGCTGGAGGTGAGGGTACAGTCTGACAGCTCACAGTCTGCTGGAAGTGAGGGTACAGTATGAGCAGCTCACAGTCTGCTGGAGGTGAGGGTACAGTATGAGCAGCTCACAGTCTGCTGGAGGTGAGGGTACAGTCTGACAGCTCTCAGTCCGCTGGAGGTGAGGGTACAGTATGAACAGCTCTCAGTCCGCTGGAGGTGAGGGTACAGTCTGACAGCTCACAGTCTGCTGGAAGTGAGGGTACAGTATGAGCAGCTCACAGTCTGCTGGAGGTGAGGGTACAGTATGAGCAGCTCACAGTCTGCTGGAGGTGAGGGTACAGTCTGACAGCTCACAGTCTGCTGGAGGTGAGGGTACAGTATGAGCAGCTCACAGTCTGCTGGAGGTGAGGGTACAGTATGAGCAGCTCACAGTCTGCTGGAGGTGAGGGTACAGTATGAGCAGCTCACAGTCTGCTGGAGGTGAGGGTACAGTATGAGCAGCTCACAGTCTGCTGGAGGTGAGGGTACAGTCTGACAGCTCACAGTCTGCTGGAGGTGAGGGTACAGTCTGACAGCTCACAGTCTGCTGGAGGTGAGGGTACAGTCTGACAGCTCACAGTTTGCTGGAGGTGAGGGTACAGTCTGACAGCTCACAGTCTGCTGGAGGTGAGGGTACAGTATGAGCAGCTCACAGTCTGCTGGAGGTGAGGGTACAGTATGAGCAGCTCACAGTCTGCTGGAGGTGAGGGTACAGTATGAGCAGCTCACAGTCTGCTGGAGGTGAGGGTACAGTATGAACAGCTCACTGTCTGCTGGAGGTGAGGGTACAGTCTGACAGCTCACAGTTTGCTGGAGGTGAGGGTACAGTCTGACAGCTCCCAGTCTGCTGGAGGTGAGGGTACAGTATGAGCAGCTCACAGTCTGCTGGAGGTGAGGGTACAGTATGAACAGCTCTCAGTCCGCTGGAGGTGAGGGTACAGTCTGACAGCTCACAGTCTGCTGGAAGTGAGGGTACAGTATGAGCAGCTCACAGTCTGCTGGAGGTGAGGGTACAGTATGAGCAGCTCACAGTCTGCTGGAGGTGAGGGTACAGTATGAGCAGCTCACAGTCTGCTGGAGGTGAGGGTACAGTCTGACAGCTCACAGTCTGCTGGAGGTGAGGGTACAGTCTGACAGCTCACAGTCTGCTGGAGGTGAGGGTACAGTATGAGCAGCTCACAGTCTGCTGGAGGTGAGGGTACAGTATGAGCAGCTCACAGTCTGCTGGAGGTGAGGGTACAGTATGAGCAGCTCACAGTCTGCTGGAGGTGAGGGTACAGTCTGACAGCTCACAGTCTGCTGGAGGTGAGGGTACAGTCTGACAGCTCACAGTCTGCTGGAGGTGAGGGTACAGTCTGACAGCTCACAGTCTGCTAGAGGTGAGGGTACAGTATGAACAGCTCACTGTCTGCTGGAGGTGAGGGTACAGTCTGACAGCTCACAGTCTGCTGGAGGTGAGGGTACAGTATGAGCAGCTCACAGTCTGCTGGAGGTGAGGGTACAGTATGAGCAGCTCACAGTCTGCTGGAGGTGAGGGTACAGTCTGACAGCTCACAGTCTGCTGGAGGTGAGGGTACAGTCTGACAGCTCACAGTCTGCTGGAGGTGAGGGTACAGTATGAACAGCTCACTGTCTGCTGGAGGTGAGGGTACAGTCTGACAGCTCACAGTCTGCTGGAGGTGAGGGTACAGTATGAGCAGCTCACAGTCTGCTGGAGGTGAGGGTACAGTATGAGCAGCTCACAGTCTGCTGGAGGTGAGGGTACAGTCTGACAGCTCACAGTCTGCTGGAGGTGAGGGTACAGTCTGACAGCTCACAGTCTGCTGGAGGTGAGGGTACAGTATGAGCAGCTCACAGTCTGCTGGAGGTGAGGGTACAGTATGAGCAGCTCACAGTCTGCTGGAGGTGAGGGTACAGTCTGACAGCTCACAGTCTGCTGGAGGTGAGGGTACAGTCTGACAGCTCACAGTCTGCTGGAGGTGAGGGTACAGTATGAGCAGCTCACAGTCTGCTGGAGGTGAGGGTACAGTCTGACAGCTCACAGTCTGCTGGAGGTGAGGGTACAGTCTGACAGCTCACAGTCTGCTGGAGGTGAGGGTACAGTCTGACAGCTCACAGTCTGCTGGAGGTGAGGGTACAGTCTGACAGCTCACAGTCTGCTGGAGGTGAGGGTACAGTATGAGCAGCTCACAGTCTGCTGGAGGTGAGGGTACAGTCTGACAGCTCACAGTCTGCTGGAGGTGAGGGTACAGTCTGACAGCTCACAGTCTGCTGGAGGTGAGGGTACAGTCTGACAGCTCACAGTCTGCTGGAGGTGAGGGTACAGTCTGACAGCTCACAGTCTGCTGGAGGTGAGGGTACAGTCTGACAGCTCACAGTCTGCTGGAGGTGAGGGTACAGTCTGACAGCTCACAGTCTGCTGGAGGTGAGGGTACAGTATGAGCAGCTCACAGTCTGCTGGAGGTGAGGGTACAGTATGAGCAGCTCACAGTCTGCTGGAGGTGAGGGTACAGTCTGACAGCTCACAGTCTGCTGGAGGTGAGGGTACAGTCTGACAGCTCACAGTCTGCTGGAGGTGAGGGTACAGTATGAGCAGCTCACAGTCTGCTGGAGGTGAGGGTACAGTCTGACAGCTCACAGTCTGCTGGAGGTGAGGGTACAGTCTGACAGCTCACAGTCTGCTGGAGGTGAGGGTACAGTCTGACAGCTCACAGTCTGCTGGAGGTGAGGGTACAGTCTGACAGCTCACAGTCTGCTGGAGGTGAGGGTACAGTATGAGCAGCTCACAGTCTGCTGGAGGTGAGGGTACAGTCTGACAGCTCACAGTCTGCTGGAGGTGAGGGTACAGTATGAGCAGCTCACAGTCTGCTGGAGGTGAGGGTACAGTATGAGCAGCTCACAGTCTGCTGGAAATTCTCAGCTCATGCTGTAACTCACTCATCCGCCCACATCCTGCCAAGATCTGGCCATGTGCTGTTTACACAGGAGGATTCACAGCTCTGTGTGAAAATCTCTCCTGGACACTCACTGTTGAAAGGGGCAGGACTCTCACTGCAAGCTTGAACTGGTCGACTTCAAGGAGGAGTGTTCAAAAATTAAAGACTACAAAGGAAGAGTTTTCCAGGCATCAGACGTTCAGAGAATTAAACTCCTGATGACTAGAGATGTACTAGGAAAGTGAGATGTGAGTTTATCTGCCCTGCGGCAATCTAAATATACGCAATGGTGTGCAGGTACCATCACTCTACATACACAGCAGTTGTGCAGGTACTATCACTCTATACCAGAACTGGATGAAATAAGGCCCGCAGGCCGGTTCTGACTGGACCGCCGTGTCCAAATCAAACCAACTGTATTTTACAAATTTGACAAGTGCATAATTACCAAGGGCACAGTGTTAAAATTCAAAGAAAAGGTTCCGCTAATGAACACCAATTAATACTGTAGCGGTCTCCGTTTCTTCAGCTGACGAAGATGCGTTGCTGGGGCAGAAGGGGAGGTTGACGCAGTGAGCTATGTGTTTCATGCCAGACTCATGCAGGTAGAAGACTGTCCTGAACAACTTCTTTTCTTTTATGGCTTCTTCACCAGTTTGGTTTGTAATAAGATAATTGTACATCACCGCATCAACCTCAGTCACTCATGCTACAGTACTTTCACTGTCAGTCGCTCAGGGGACTTTTATTATGATACTACTCTTACACTGCCACCGCATGTTGCTATGGCTACAATACAGAACTGTTTGAATGGCAGGTTGACGTGTTTTTTGCAAACTCTAAAATGGTTCTGTCCAGAAAAAGAAAAGGAGACACTGGCTGCAGTGTGTTTAATCAAGAATGGGCAGTAAAGTATTTATTAACTGAGTGGAACACACTGCCCTTGTCCAAGCCCATCAGAGACTGCACTCCTCTGAGTACAGTTTTCTTTGTGTTACATTACAAAACTGAGCCTGAAGTGTGGTTGCTTTTCTCTGTAGTAAATAAAATGATTGAATATGACTGTCGGTAGAATATTACTAAACAGTAGGCTTATATGGACATGGAATATAGTTTGAGGATTCTGTGGGACACCTCCATTGACTCATAGTTTGGGATAAAAAGTTGCATGTGGCCCATGGACACATTGTGCATTCATCATGTGGCCCTCAAAAGAAAATAACTGCCCAGCTCTGCTCTATACACACCAGGAGTGCAGGTATATACTTTAGTGTACAGGTACTGTCGCTGTATATCCTGTAGTGTCAAGGGGTGCAGGTACTGTCAATGTATCCTGTAGTGTCAGGTGTGCAGGTATCGTCACTCGATACACACCAGCTGTGCAGGTATATACTTTAGTGTACAGGTACTGTCAATGTATCCTGTAGTGTCAGGTGTGCAGGTGTTATTTGGAGCCAGTGTTCTCGCTGGGGCGCTGTGCCTTACCTATCTTGAAGCGCGCGGTAGCTGCAGGCCCCTCTGTGGTGCCGTACAGAGCGATGACAGTCACAATGTACTCGGTGTCAGGCTGCAGGTTGGAGATGGTGTGGGCCTCCGTTCCCACGGGAATATTGAGCCGGTCCACCTCCCGGCCTGAGAGAGCAGGAAAACTGTTAGAACACACAGCAGGCGGAGCAAGGAGTTCGCCAAGGAGTAGAGGCAGTAGGAGGCAGCAGTCCTGCAGGGTGCAAATCCCATGAGATTTCACTACCTCCGCACTCAGTGACCTCACTGGGCTGATCATCATCTTAACAGCACCAGTTCCACACTTCTCACCATCCTCAGATGGTACCTTGAACCAGGCCCTGCCCCTCACCTGTGAACGGCCCCCAGACCAGAGGGGTCTCTGTAACCAGGCCCAGCCCCTCACCTGTGAACGGCCCCCAGACCAGAGGGGTCTCTGTAACCAGGCCCAGCCCCTCACCTGTAAACGGCCCCCAGACCAGAGGGGTCTCTGCAACCAGGCCCAGCCCCTCACCTGTGAACGGTCCCCAGACCAGAGGGGTCTCTGTAACCAGGCCCAGCCCCTCACCTGTGAACGGTCCCCAGACCAGGCGGTACCCTGTGGCTCCTTCTGCTGCCCTCCAGAGCACGCGGACACTGCGAGGAGACACGGTCTGCACAGAGAGCTGCTGCACGGGCTCCAGACGCACTGCCACACACAGAGACACATGGTAAGACGGCCTGATGCAGACCGCACAGCCTCAGATAAACACCTGATGCAAAATCGCCAAGATGTCATATTGCCTTTTTAAACTTCTGGGATACAGCAACATAAAAGGCAGAGGCCATAAACTGCAGTACAGACATCCTCCCCCAGGTGGCGGCATGACTGCCTTTGCACAGCGCTTCGGGGTCACTCACAGGTGCGTGCTGTAGTGGAAGACGGCGCAGCAGAGCTCTGGGTGTACAGTGGGTACAGGGTCAGGGCGTACTCAGTGTCAGCCTGCAGACCCTCCAGCGTGACAGATGAGGCATCGGGCAGAAGAGTCCGTTCCTCCAGCTCAGCGTCCGTGCGGCCTGAGACACACGGGCAGAGGAGAGACAGAGGGACAAGTGGACACACAGTCAGAGACATGCGGACAGGCCAGTGGGAACACACTGGGAAGAGACTGCAGGCGCCAGTGTGGTCCACCCTGTCAGTCTGAGCTCCGCGGACAGTGCCAATCTGCTGTCAGCTGGCATGAAGCACCTTTCACATTTCTGCTTCTGTGTTTTAGCATCGTTCGCTTTTGCTGGGTCCACTCCTGTCCCACAGCTTGTCGAACCCGTGTTCAGTGCTAAACCAAGAAGGAACAGTGTCCCCAGCAACGCAGATGAGATACAAAACAGAAGCAGGACTGAAACCTCAAACAGCCATTCCTGTCTTGAGTGGAAGATCTCTTTACCACTCGTTCCTGCTCGGTGGGAAAAACCCAGTAAAGAGAAACTCACCAGCCCCCGCAGAGAGGCTCACACAGCGGACCCCTGCCCCACCTACCCCCCTCAGCCAGACATGAAACAGACGTGCGCCTCTTTCCCGCGATGGGTTCAGGCAGGGAGGCCGGGACGAGACTTGCTGCGGAGCCGGGAGACGCTGCCTAGCTGTTGCTGTGTTCATGGCAGGCAGCTGGCTGGCCCGCGTGCCTCCAGGCGCTGCATTTTTCCCGGGCTGGCAGAGAACTGAAGCAGGGCGTGGCACAGGGTGGGGGCGGCCGGCTGGCACCCAGCCAGCGGAGCAGCAGCATGTGGGGCGGGGGGGACACGCGGACTGACACACCTGGAAACACCTGGGCACGTTCGTGCACAGCAGCAGCACACTCCTCGGCTCTGCCTGCTGCGCTCCGCTCCCACCGAGAGTGAACACGCACTCCTGACGCAGCTGAAGAGCTCACACTGCTCCCCGGGAGCGCAGTCAACAGGCACTACTGCACTGCTGCCGTCTCTGGCTGTTCCTTAGGAACAGCCCTGCAGTCAGCAAGAAGCAGCATAGTGCTGACAACAGTTCCACACTGCACAATAGGCAAGAAGACAAAAAGCAGTGACTTGCAATGCTTTTGTACTTGGTTTATGGTTGTTGTACACGACTGCATTTAACTCATATGCAACACTGCTGCACAGAAACTTGTGAGAGAGACGGGCAATATTGACAGGCAGACAGGCAGACAGGCAGCACTGTGGTCGCCAGCCCAAGCAGCTCACAGGGCCTGAGCTGAGGCTAGTCTCTGGGTCTTAGAGAAGTGAGGCTGGAAGGCTTGAGGGGTGGCACTGTGGCGAAGAATCTGTGCCTGGCGCTGCAAGGGTGCCGGTTCAAATCCCATGACCGGCAGAAGAATCCTACTCCATTGGGCTCCTGAGCAAGGCCCTTAACCCCAACTGCTCCAGGGGACGCTGTACAATGGCTGACCCTGCGCTCTGACCCCAAGCTTCTCTCCCTGTCTGTGTGTCCATGTCACATGGAGAGCAAGCTGGGGTATGCGAAAAGACGAATTCCTTACGCAAGAAATTGTATATGGCTAATAAAGTGATCTTATCTTATCTTCTGTGCAGGCACCCAGTGCAGAGACCCAGAGACCCATGTACACCATCTGGTTGAATGAAGCAAGCAGGCTGAAGTCACTAAAGCACCAGTCTGCAATCCTGCAGGCCCTGGTAGCCCCGGCACACTGTGCACTAGCACTCTCAGGCCTGTCTCGGGTCTCAGCCTCAGACTCAGCCCCATGCAGGCATGCAGCGATGGGTGGTCATCTTACTGGACTTGCGGCTCCATGATCATGAACCTGCCTACAGCACTGCTGATCCAGGCTTCTAAAACCCTCCCCTCCCACTTTACCATGTTCCCAGCCTTTCCTCTGGTTCTAATCCTCCCGGCTGTGAGCAGGGGGCGAGACCAGGGAAATGCCTGGGGTCAGGTGTCCCCCTGTCTGCAGGACCTCAAGGGGATTAACAGGGTTGTTCACTGTTTAAACAAGTGTGTTTTAAGCACTGTTTGTGAACACAAAGGGCTCTTTCATTCTCATCTGCCCTTTCCTGGGGCCAGAACCACATCCGGACAGGAGGCTCCAGTGAGCAGGGTGAGCAGGGTGAGCCCCCCAGCGCCTGCAGGAGTGGCCAGCCTGGCGATGTGCTGCCTGCAGTCCCTCCTCCGGACTCCCTGACTCCCGGACTCAGCTGAAGCCACAGTGAGAGCGGAGCACTGCCGGACCACCTGCGGAAAACCGTCCCTCACCTCTGGGCCCGTACGTCAGCCTGTACCCCTGGGGTCGGGAGGAGGGGGGGCTCCAGGACAAAGAGAGGGAGAAATATCCCCTCCGGACAACTCGGAAGTTCGTCGCGCCCGGCAGGGAGTCTGAGAGAGGAGACGAGAGAGAGGGATGTGAGAGAAACCGGGACACGAAGGAAAAACCAGATAAAGACGGAGAGCGATGGAGCAGCTCTCCTGCTGTCTTCCTCTCTCGGGCCTTGTACTGCAGTACTCACTGGTCCTGGTTTTTCCAGACACGGACTCGCCCACGCTGTTCGGATACTGAGCAATCACTGTCACCAGGTAGTCCGTCGCCGATTTCAGCCCCCGAGCCACATGGCTCCTTTCCGCGGATCCCACGTTCACCTGCGCACACACAGGAACCAGCAGGGGCGCTGTTACGGCTCTCAGGACTGAGGGTGGGGACACAGTGACCACAGCCAGAGAGCTGGACCTTCTGGATGCTGTGACTGGCCCTGGCAGAGCCCAGAGCCGCCTGGACTGCTCCGACAGAGGGACCTCAGAGCCCCCTCCTTCATGCATGACGTTCGCCACAATACTACGTAACTCTGGCTTGAAAACCTGGAGAATTAATTTCTTTTATCCAGATCTACACTGTCTCAGGTGTTCAGCACCTTCAGAATTTTACCCTTTTCAGAAAAATAGAAGCAAATTCTACTGTAAAATGAGAAACAAATCTGTCATTTTCCAGTCTTTACCGTTTTGCTGTCATACTGCTCATACTGTTGCACTTATCCGGTCTGTTGCCTATATCCAGTCTCCTACACTGCGCTAACCTGTGATTTATTACCTCACAGTCTACCCTGGTAAATCAGCCCGACCGATAACTCAGTGGTGTAGAAACAAGTCCTCCCCCACCTCTCGAAGCTCAGCTGTGATTGGCTGTCCCAGCCCAGAGAGGGGTGTGTACTGAATCCTGTAGCCAATCACGGGGCCTCCAGCAGGGCTCCACCGGAACCGCACAGAGTCGTATGTCTCCCCAGAGAACTGCAGGCCGGATGGCCCAGTGAAGACCTCTGAGACACAGGGAGGAGAGTCACCATCACAGCACTGTCACAGTCTCACACAGTAACACTGCTAAAGCCTAGCAAACTACTGCACAGCATCACTTGCTAAAACCTGCACGATTTTCCTGTTTATTCTGTTTGTTTACTGAACTACTCAAGGCTGTAGCTCTTTAATAGGGACATAACCCCCCTTGGCCCCCTTCATGTCCGACTGCCACACCACCACTCACTATCTCCCAGCAAACTGGCTTGAAGCCCCTTCTACACAAGGAAAAGGGAATGGCTCCAAACAACGTCAAAGCAGGTTCACATGGCAACCGGGCCCATACCGTCGCTGACGTAGGTGCCACCGGAGCTGGAGCAGACCCGCGGCGCCACCAGGGGCAGCAGAGTGTTGAGGATCTTGAAGTCGCCGATGTAGAAGGAGAATTCGTTCCGCGGCTGAGAGGCCAGCTGACCCAGCTCCCTGCGGTCCGCGTTCTTGATACCTGAGTGAGAGAGGCTGGGTTAGGCGTGGGGCTACAGGGCTGTGGCTAGGGTGTCTGGATTTGGAGTGGGGCTACAGGATTAGGGGTGGAGCTACAGTGGTGAGGTTAGGATGTCTGGATTAGGGGTGGGGCTACAGGATTAGGGGTGGAGCTACAGTGCTGAGGTTAGGATGTCTGGATTAGGGGTGGGGCTAAAGGATTAGGCGTGGGGCTACAGTGCTGAGGTTAGGATGTCTGGATTAGGGGTGGGGCTACATGATTAGGGGTGGGGCTACAGTGCTGAGGTTAGAATGTCTGGATTAGGGGTGGGGCTACTGGATTAGGGGTGGGGCTACAGGGCTGTGGTTAGGGTGTCTGGATTAGGGGTGGGGCTACAGTGCTGTGGTTACGGTGCCTGGGTTAGGTGTGGGGCTACAGTGCTGTGGAGAGGCTAGCAGTAATGTTATGGGATCAAAGTTGATGGCAGAGTTATGACCTGGCCTTTTAAACAGTCACCACTTCCCAACAGCCTTTGGTCTGCAGTCAGTTGTGGCCATTGTCGCAGTTCAGCCTCTGAGAATAGACAGAAGCTGGAGATACTCCTGCAGATATCTGAAGAGGACAGATGGAGAACCTGTTCCTCCAAACCCACCTCAGCCTCCAGATGAACTCCACGTCCCGCAGGGCCTTACCTACAGCGAACACCTTCACCCCCAGGTCGCGCAGCTTCTGGGAGGGCGGCTCAACGTTGTCCTGAGACTTGCCATCCGTGATGAGGACAGTGACCTGAAATACAGCAATTACACTACTCAGTCCACATCCCTACTGTCCACACCCCTACTCAACACTCATGACCCACTGTCCACAACCCCAGTGTCCACACCCCTACTCAACACCCATGACTCACTGTCCACAGCTCTGCTCAACATTCAACACCCACTGTCCATACCCCTGATCAACACCCAGCTACAACTGTCTACACCTTCACTGTTCACACACCTGTTCCAACACTCAACACCCACTGTCCACACCCCCACTGTCTACACCCCTGCTCAACACTCATGACCCACTGTCCACACCCCCACTGTCCACAGCTCCTAGTGTCCGCAGCTCTGCTCAACACTCAACACCCACTGTCCACACCCCCACTGTCTACACCCCTGCTCAACACTCAACACCCACTGTCCACACCCCTGCTAACAACCCAACCACAACTGTCCATACCCTCACTGTCCACAGCCTCCCCCCCCCGTCTCTACCTCACCTTGGGCACATCCCGGAGTGCCGCCCTGCTGAAGAAGTTGTCTGCGACGTACTTGAGCCCTGCGCCGGTGCGCGTGTTCCCACCCTTGTAGTTGAGGTTGCGCACGGCGCTGATGAGCTCGCTGCCATTCTGGTGCGTGGCGAAGGTGAACTCCTCCCTGCGTGTAGACAGACAGGCGTAACCACACTGGCAGAGGCGGGCAGAGAGGCGTCAGGCCCAGGCAGGGCGGGGCTCGCCGGGGACGGGGACGGAGTGGGGCTCGGCGGACAGACCTGGAGGTGTCGCTGTACTGCACGGCTCCGAAGCGCACTCCCGTCCTGCTCACCGCGCTGGCGAACGGGGCCACGATGCCCGCCATGAAGCGCTTGACTTCCTGGAAGTTCGATCGGCCGATACTGGAGGAGCCGTCCACCAGGAACACGATGTCCGCCGCTGCCACATTCCTACATGTCCCTGAGAGAGGGGAGGGACGGAGACGGGAGGAAGGACAGAGAAGAGAAAAAAGACAGAGGAGAAAACCGACAAGGACAGGAGGGACAGAGAAGAAGAGAAGTAAGGGGTCAGTTTGGAGGACAGAGAGGAGACAGAACAGGGTGGACAAGGAAAGACAAGGAGGAGATGTAAAGTGGGGATTTTCTTCTCCTTCCTGACTCCTTTCTTTTTTGCCTCCCTCCTTCTACTCTACATGCCTTAAACCCTCCTTAGCTAATAATAATAATAATAATAATAATAATAATAATAATAATAATAATAATTGCTTATATAGCACTTTTCTGGACACTCCACTCAAAGCACTTTACAGGTAATGGGGATCCCCTCCACCCCCACCAGTGTGCAGCCCCACCTGGATGATGCTCCAGTCCTCTCACACACACCAGCTCTCAGTGGGGAGGAGAGCAGAGGGATGAAGCCAGTTCAGAGAGGGGGGTTATTAGGAGGTCATGATGGGTAAAGGACAGGGGGATATTTGGTCAGGACACCAGGGTAACACCCCTACTCTTTTCGAGAAACACCCTGGGTTTTTTAGTGACCACAGAGAGTCAGGACTTAGGTTTTACGTCTCATCTGAAGGACGGCGCCTATTTACAGCGTAGTGTCCCTGTCACTATACTGGGGCATTAGGACCCACATAGACCACACGGTGAGCGCCCTCTGCTGGCCCCACTAACACCTCTTCCAGCAAAAGCCTTAGTTTTTCCCAGGAGTTTTCCATCCAGGTACTGACCAGGCTCACACCTGCTGAGCTTCAGTGGGCTGCCAGCTGTGAGTTGCAGAGTGATATGGCTGCTGGCACAATGTCTAATATTACAGTGTAAAGAGCACTTCCCAGAAGCACCCTTGTGATCAGGTGCAGTACTGTACCTTGGCCTTCAGCATGGGGTAGTAAAGGGAGCAGGACAGCCAGCACAAGAACCCACATCTTCCCAGCCTGTAGACACACAGACACAGACATGAAGAGACAGACTACATGATACAAATGAGGAAAATGTTCACTAGTTAATAAACAAGGTCTGCTGTTCCATTACTTAAAATAATCTTAAATGTAAATTTTCAGCAACTGTTTGTTTTATGTCAGTGGCAGGTGTTCTGTCCAAGTCTCAGGCTAAATCCCATCTCCAGGCCACATCCTGTGCCCAAACACTCCCACACCTGGACTCAACAGCCACCTTGCTGTGCCCAAACACACAGCTGTTGGGCTGTTGCTGTGCCCAACAGCCATCCTGTGCCCAAACACTCCCACACCTGGACTCAACAGCCACCTTGCTTCAGAACGAGGTCAAAAACAGATGAGAGGAGTGCTTTCACCCCAAGAATCTACAAGAATTCCATAGGGAGTCTGAAAGGGTCCCGGAGACACGCCCACACCCAGCAAAGTGTCTTGGGAGAATACTGCTCAGAACTGGAATGTTAGAGCAGCAGGACAAGGCTGCGGAGAGCCTCTTTCAGACAGACAGAAACTGGAGGAGAAGCCCCACCTGGGCCCGTTATTAAAAAGAGACAAACAGGTCCTGCAACTGGGAAAGTGACTCACAGACACACTGCAGAGAGCTCTCTCTTACTCCCCACACAGCAGAGAGCTCTCTCTCACTCCCACACACAGCAGAGAGATCTCTCAGTCCGACACACAGCAGAGTGCTCTCTCACACACTGACACACAGCAGAGTGCTCTCTCACTTCGACACACAGCAGAGATCTCTCTCTCACTCCCACAGCAGAGAGATCTCTCAGTCTGACACACAGCAGAGTGCTCTCTCACACACTGACACACAGCAGAGTGCTCTCTCACTCCGACACACAGCAGAGTGCTCTCTCACTCCGACACACAGCAGAGTGCTCTCTCACACACTGTCACACAGCAGAGTGCTCTCTCACTCCGACACACAGCAGAGAGCTCTCTCACCCCATCACACAGCAGAGTGCTCTCTCACACACTGTCACACAGCAGAGTGCTCTCTCACTCCGACACACTGCAGAGTGCTCTCTCACTCCGACACACTGCAGAGTGCTCTCTCACTCCATCACACAGCAGAGTGCTCTCTCACTCCCACACACAGCAGAGTGCTCTCTCACACTCTGTCACACAGCAGAGTGCTCTCTCACTCCGACACACTGCAGAGTGCTCTCTCACTGTCACTTGCCTAAATATTTAGAGCACCAGTTCAGCTGCAGGATGAGTGATTCACCAGCCCTGCAGCCCCCCACAGTCTGGGGACTCCCACACAGAGAGCTCCCCATGGCGTGCCGATCCAAACCACTCCCCCCAGAGACCACCCACTCGTGTAAGCAGACACTCCACGAGGAGACAGGAGATCATGGAAAACAAGGATCTTAAAACATGGGAAAGGCTACAAAAAGCACAGGCCAATAGGCTCTTCTTTCTCTAACTGATCCGAGAAAACTGATCTGAAAGATTCCAGCAAATCAGCATCATCAATATAGCTGGATAGATTGTTCCAGACCCCCACAACCCTTTGTGTAAAAAAAGTGCCTCCTGTTCTTGATCTTTAATACCCTTTTGTTTCATGTCTTCTTATGAACTTTTTGACTGGGCAGTGTGTTGATGGTAGTCTCAGTGGTCAGTGCTCAGTGTGCTGAGAGTAGATCTGTAGTCAGTGGTCAGTGTGTTGAGAGTAGGTCAGTAATCAGTGGTCAGTGAGGGTAGGTCAGTAGGCACCCGGTCTCCCTGCACTGAGGCTTCTTCAGTCTGTCCCTCCACACGCCTGACTGTTCTCTGCTGCTAACCCTGAGCCTGCCTGCGCCATAAACCCTGGGATTACAGCCCTCCATAAAGACACCGAAAAGGCGCGCGCCCTCTCACAGGCTCTACGGACTGTTCCTCTGACACTCCCATAAAACTGCTCGCCGCCTCTTGAAAGTCTTTGTTCCCTGCAGAAACGCCCTGCATGCAGCTCCATCGCAGCACAGAGAGGACCAGGATGAGTCAGAGTGCTTATCAAAAGGGTGAGAACTCATTCCCTCCTTCCTCACTCATCAAACCAAGCAATTTAGGGAACAGCTGAGTGCAGTGCAGCCACAGCCTCAGGGCACCAGAAAAATTCCTTAAAGAACGCAATAATACTAAAGCTTAGCGTAATTATACCAGCCAGTAAGTACTTGTACTCTCACCAGCGGCTGGAAGCGAACCCTGACTACACTTGCCTACACCTCACTGCAGCAATACCCAGAGTTTAACTCTCATCTCACCTTGTTCAAAACCACAGTCAAGCTCACCAAACACTCAACCAGCACAAAGGCTCCCTTTCAAGCTGCTCTCAGTGGTGTGTAACTCCTGTACCGGCTCCACTGCACTCGCTCACTGTGAGACTCAGAACCAGCTGGAAAAGTCTCAGAAAAGTCTATGTTCAAGGCACTGAACAGCTCTACACCAATGTATAGTGCTTTGAGCTGGGTGTACATGAAATTTTTCACACTCGAAGAAGGCTCTACAGTCGAAATGCTCTTCTCAGCATGGAATAAAACTTACTTGTACATGAAAGATGCTATATATGAGATTATACTGTAGAAAAACAATATCAATCACAAAACCATCAACTTCATTTTACCTAAACATCATTACTACATCAATAACTGACCAACCTGCCATTCCACCAAGCAAACTAACCACTCACCACAACCAACAACCAACAAAATGAACTCGTCTACCACCTGAATAACTAACCTGCTGGCCAACATGGTAGGTTCCCTTTTAACACCCCAAAACTGATCTTGCTTGGATAGGATGACCTAACTGACACAAGGACACCATGATGGACAGCCTGTGCAGTTTAGTTCCACAATCAGAGCTATTTCTCATGTTGGTGACCAAAGGTACATGGCTCTACTACAGCCTACAGGCTGGGAATCATTCATCCACCGAGCCTGAGAAACGTGGAATTGAACAGCCAACCCAGTGACCCACCTGGTGCATCAACACCAAGCAACTCAACAGCTGACCACAACCCACTCAACACTCAACTGGGCCATCACACCACAGCCCAGCCCCACTTTACTAACAAACCAGCAGATCATTCACCCAGCCAGCCACTAACTAACCCACTAGCCCAGTTCTGTCCCGTCCTGCCTCCAAACTCACTGACCCTCCTGCTCGCCAGCCTGCCCAGCCCTGTGCACCTCACCTCCTGACCCTTCTGCTGCACACTGGCAGTTCTCACCGCAGACACTAGGTGGTGCCAGTGAGTAAAACTGACCCCGACCCGACCTGCGGAAACACAGGATCCTCCCTGACAACCAGCACACCTGTGCTGTGTTCACTTTTGCTTCCTGGCTCCGGGATTTCCCAGAGAAAACAAGCACCTTCCCTCTCTGTAATTACTGCTCCCATTGTCTCCCAGCCGCTGTGGCTCTCCCCTGCGGCACTGTAACCTCACACCCGCATGCCTCAGCCACAGCTCCATTCGCAACCCCGTCCTGTCTTCACACAGCTGCTCTTCCAGGCTGGCAGCAGGAGAACCTCCCGGCCCGGGCTGGCGCAGGCCTGGCAGCCTCCACGCCCGACCCGCGTCCTCCCCTGTCCGTCCCCCAGGCCGCCGCTAAAGCTTCTCCTTCTGACAGAATGGTCCTGCGACTGGAGCTGTTTCTCCAGGCTTGGTGATCAGTGGCCAGCAATCGTCTGGTCTGCACAGCCATCTTCCCACAGTCCCCTTAACCAGCCACTGTGTCACCTGCAGGTCCACATCCAACCTGTCCCTATCTGTCCCTCCCTGTCCCGACCTGACCCCACCTGACCCTCCCTGTCCCCACCTGACCCCACCTGACCGCAACTCACTGCACCAGCGCATTGCTGGCAGTGACCTCCCATTGACCATGTCAGAGAGTGAGAATGAAGGCCCCCCACTTTATTAGGGAATCAAAGCACCTGTGCTAGAAGGACATCAGGAGTCTCTGAGTTTCCCCATCTGGCCTGGTTGGTATTGGTCTGAGATCTCATCCAGCTGCTTCTTGAAAGACGCCAAGATATTGGTTTCAACACCATGGTGGAAGCAGGAGTTTTCCAGGACCAGGACATATTGAACAGGAGCCCTGGTTTGGGATTCACCAGGCCCAGCTACAGGGCAGCTGCTGAGAAACACCATCACCAGGGACGGGCACAGAGCACTGATACAGGCACACAGCACCATCACCAGGGCTCTCAGGAGAGGGGCACAGAGCACTGATACAGGCACATAGCACCATCGCCAGGGCTCTCAGGTGAGAGGGCATGGCATGCTGATGCTGTACCCCCAGGACACACAGGATCCGGGTAACAGACCCTCCCAGAAGTGTCTCCTGCCCATGATGTTAAAAGTGACTTCACCGGCAGGTTTCAACAGCAGGACAGCAGCACAACTCCAATACTAATGGACCACAGGTCCTGCCAGCGCGTTTCATAACTGCAAATTTAAATGCATCTTATTATTTATCTTTAATGCCGGCCTAATGCCCATGTTGCGTGCCGGCCGCCCTGTTGCGCTTTCCCACTTCAGATAACGGAAACGCGACAGACGGACAGGGAGACGCGTAGGATAATCGCTGGTAACCGTAAAACAAAGTTCCTGCAACCCTTACATGTGGTGCTTAAATATCGTCACAACAACGACAATGACAATAGTAATGATCTCCCCTCGCAGCGGAATTGGTATGAACCCGCTGTGTACCCGCCGGACCAGGTGAGCGCCGGTCACTCTGACCCCTCAGCCTGTCCGCAGCCCAGTCTGTCCGGCTGGACCGCAGCGCCGCTTCCGAACCGACACCGCACTCACCGCTCAGATGCTGCTCATGCTCCAGACCGCTCTTCCTCGCTACCTTGGCCGCCTGGGAACTTTCTATAAACACGGATCTGTTCACAGCAGCGTGCGTCCACCCCTCTCGAGTTCAGCGCAGCAACAGCACGGAGCCCCGGACCATCTCCAGTCCACGCAAATGTGCAACCGGGCGGAATCTATTTTTCTTTCTGCGTCTGTTATTTTAGTATTACTCCCCCCCCTCTCTCTGTCGGCTCAGGCTCTCCGCTGCAGTCCCAGGCTTGCCCGACCGCCTGAAGCGACTTTTCCTCTCTGTCTCTTCTCGGCTCTTTGAGCTTCTTGTAAGGAGGTCGCGTTCCTCCGCACCCCCTCCTCCCGGCCGCCTCGCAGCCAATAGGAGCTCCGAGCTGGGCCGCGCGCCCCCCGCCCTGCAGCGGCCCGCAGGTGAAGCTTCCCCTGTTTGCCAAAATCCCGGATTACAGAAAATGCGAGTCTTCCCGAGGATGACGCCCAGCCCCGCGGGGAGCAGACACGCGCCCAGCCACTCGTCCTTTACCAGGATTTCCCCGACCCCACGCGTGTGCTCCTGGCCCCGCACGAGAAACATTGCCGGCACGTCTGAAAGTGGCCGTTCAAACACGAGGCAGAGAGCGGCTTTCCGGGGGGAGTCACTCTGCGGGAAGAGTGTTGCTGTCACCTCTGAATAAATTAACTCCAGCTATCCACTGCCTGTGCATAGCTGCCCAAAACACAGCCTGGACACACACACACTCCTGACCTGACCAGAAACACAGCCTGGATACACACACACCCCTGACCTGACCCGAAACACAGCCTGGATACACACTGCCTGCACCCCTGTGGACACACACACACTCCTGACCTGACCAGAAACACAGCCTGGAAAAACAATGCCTGTACCCCTGTGGACACACACACACACACCGACCTGGCCTGATCTGTGCCCCAGGTACCCCTATTCTGACCAGCAGTTATAGAGGTGTTCCTCAGGCTGGTGCAGGTCTGGTCCCTTTACAACCCATAAATATACAGCGACACAACAGAGGGTCACTGGCAGCTGAGATCAGTTTCCTTGGACATCGTTTTCCTAAACAAAGACAGCTGATGGTGTTACAGCTGATACCCTGGCTTCTTTCAAGAAACAGCTGGATGAGATCCTGGGATCATTTAACTGCTATCTACCAAACAGCCCAAGTGGGACAGCAGACTCCTGTCCTCTCTCTTTCTCTTTCTTCTGTTTATATTTCAAGTGTCGTGATCAGGCTGGTTGAAGTACTGTCCACCTCGCACTGCTGTCTGAACAAGCTCACAGGCGACACTCTCCATCGGTCCTGGGCTGCAGGATTCCAGGCCCACAGGGCGCATCCCGCAGAGGAAAGCGGATCTGGAGAGAAGTTACACTCACTCAGTCTGCTCAAGACAGGTTCTGTGATTACACCAGGTGCTCCCGATTTTAATGACTTAATGACGTCATTTTTCCTTCCCCTTTCCCCCTGAGCACTTGCACCAGGCAATCTCACCACTGAGCATTAAACCCTCTCTTCTACCTTGATCTCTGTTAGTGTCAAGGACAGGGACACACTGAAAAGGCTGCAGTTATCCAACCCATTCCAGACTAGAGCGGCTCAGCTCATTCGGACCAGAACCAGAACCAGGCCCAGTTGTCCTGCTCCTACAGCAGCAGTGTCTTTCCTGTAGCATGGGGACCTGAGCTGAGCTCATTGCTCCATGTGAGGTCTAACCAGCACAGAGTATCATGATTAGAAGATTATTCCCTTGATTTGAACGCCACACTCCTCCAGGCTCTTACTTGTTTAACCAAAAGCATTGTTGTCCCTTGTTGTGCTGCTTCTTCTAGTTCAGTATCACCCAGTATCTTCTAGTTCAGTATCACCCATCTGGGTTTGGACATTTTGCAGCTGAAGCAGTTAGTTTCTCTGCCAGTGTGGCAGCAGGGCCAGATCTCTTCTTGCACACAGGCAGCGCAGTGAGGCCACATCTGTGAAATGAGGGAGTTCCAAGATACTCCTTTGATGCTCTTTTTCAGACAAAAACAAAACACAAAACTCTCAGTATCTATGAAAGAATTTGAGGTCCTGACCTCACAGTGACCCCCCATAACCACCACCTTCTCTCCCAAGAGGCTTCCTGGGTCAGCTGACCCCTGACAGGCTTGTGCTGACCAGTGCTGACCCTTGGCCTGGAAAGGGGGGTGTACAGGGGTGTTCCTCAGTTTTCACTGGGACATCCTGCCACTTTCTTCCTCCTGGAGCTCAGCCTGCACTGTCCTCTCCTCCCAGAGCTGAGGGTGAGAGGCTCGTCCATATTGAAGTACTGTACATCTGCACACTGTGTCGAGAGCAGCCAGTGTTTGGCACCTGCAGCACAGAGCGCAGATGAAGCTGTCAGTGTCCTCCTGCAGCGACGTGCTCACACTGGTCTGTCGAACTGCACTCTGTGATTTTCCTCAGACAAGTCTTGCTCTCTCTTCTGCAGTCGGGCTTCCCGAGCTGCTGTTCTTCAATAAAAAGGCACTGAGTGTGTAATTGTCTGATATCAAACACATTGCTGCTGTACTGGGTTGCCCTGTAATTAAATTATTTAAATACCATTTTCTTCTAAAATAGTTCCACAACACCAGAAGGCATAATCAACATGAATTGCTAATATGAACATTAAAATCACGATTTAGGAGCTGCATCTCGGCGCTCAGTGGGAGATTATAACCTGCTGCAGCGTCTGTATGACATTGATGGTTCACAAACAGCACTTTCGCTGTTGTGTCTGCTCATCCTGCAGGACATGAGTTCTGCCCGGAGCTGGAAGACTACAGACTCGCTTCAATCAGTCACTCATTGTCTGGAGCCTCCTCCCTTTAACGCCAGCGATCCGTGACTGCCACCAGGCTGATCCGTGATTCCAGGGAGGATGGACAGATGGATGCAGGGAGACAGGTCCAGGCAGAGCACTGGCGGATGTGTGCGAGACTGTTTTCCAGAGTTCCTCAGTGCAGGCCTGAGGCAGCGTTGACAGACTGGGCTTGGAGGCAGCTGGCCGCACTATAAGAACTCTGACCCAACGGAGCTGTTGGTTTCCCAGTCTTCATTCTGGCTTCTAGGAAAAAACCTGGGCTGCTATGGGCAGGGGCCTGGCCAGCTCACACCTGAGCACAGAGGCACCACTATCAGGCAGAGCAGTCCAGGGTCTCCCCCTGACTTTAGGCTCTTCTTCAGGGCCTCTGTGATCCTGAAGCACCGTGCATGATAAGTGTAGTGTCAGAGGAGTGGGGTCAGTGTCCACAGTGAGTGTGTCGAAGAGTGGGGTCAGTGTCCACAGTGAGTGTGTCAAAGGAGTGGGATCAGTGTCCACAGTGTAGTGTCAGAGGAGTGGGGTCAGTATCCACAGTGAGTGTGTCAGAGGAGTGGGGTCAGTGTCCTCAGTGTAGTGTCAGAGGAGTGGGGTGTTAGAGTGGGCTGCTAGAGCAATAGGATCCTATGCAGGACTCTAGAGTGGAGAAAACACTGAGCAGAATCGCAAGGCAAAAAACGAAAACCAGGAGGCAGGTGAGTAAGTCGGTACACAGGGTGGCGAACAGGAGGCAACAATCCAAATCACTAGGCAAAAATCCAATCCGGGAAGCAGGCGAGACGATCGAAACACGGAGGCGTAAACGGGGAAGCAGCAATCCAAATCACAAGACGAAAGAGTAAACGAAAGACAGACTAGGAATTCGAAAACCTGAGACAAACCAGAAGTAAACCGCGCACTAGGGAGCTCTAGGAGAATCCGCAATAGTGAGCGGGGAAGTGAGGAAAAAGGAGAACTAAAATAGAGACGGAAGAGAAGGTGATAGGCGTTACTTGCGGCGTGAGCTTGTCTTACCGGGTGTGTGCGTGGGAATGCGAGAAGGGAGAGCGGCACGAGTGGAATGCGTAACAGTACCCCCCCCCACAGGGTCGGCTCCTGACGACCGGATAACCGGCGCGGGATGGGTGTGAAGGAAATTTCGAATAAGGTTTCGGTCCAGGATATCCACTTCAGAAACCCAGGAACGTTCCTCTGGGCCATAACCCTCCCAGTCAATCAAAAACTGGCGGATCCCTCTACGCCATCGGGTGTCCAAAATCTTATTCACCGTATAGGTGGGAACTCCATCCATCAGTCGGGGAGGAGGTGGGCGAGGTTGCCGAGCAGAGAGTGGGGATCTGTGGTAGGGCTTCAAGAGGGAAACATGGAAGGTGGGGTGAATCCTGAGGGTGGGGGGGAGGGCGAGGCGGTAAGAAACAGGGGTAACACGGGATAGAATTCTGAAGGGGCCAATGAAGCGAGGACCCAGCTTGCGGGAAGGTTGCTGGAGTGGAATATTCTTGGACGACAACCAGACGAATTGGCCTCGACGTAGACGGGGAAAGGGACGTCGCCGTCTATCAGCAGAAAGTTTCTGTCTCCTAAAGGTCTTGAGCAGAGCAGTCCTGGCCTTTTTCCAGAGTTCCGGGAGGGAAGAAAAATATGCCCGAACAGCGGGGACATCAGAATCGGGAATAGTGTCGGGGAAGAGCGATGGTTGATAGCCCAGTGAACAGAGGAACGGAGACATATTCGTGGAGGAGGTATAGAGAGAATTATGGGCATATTCAGCCCAGGGGAGGAGGGAAGCCCAGTTATCGTGGGCGGCAGAGACATAGGACCTGAGGTAAGTCAGCAGGTCCTGGTTAATCCTCTCCGCCTGACCATTGGCTTCGGGGTGGTAACCAGAAGTGAGGGAGGAGGATGCCCCTAAGGTCTGACAGAAAGCCTTCCAAAATTTAGATATAAACTGCGGGCCCCTGTCAGAAACAATATCCTTGGGAATGCCATGGAGGCGGAAAACATGTTGGACAAAAAGGTCTGCCATTTCCCGCGCTGATGGGAGGGCTGGAAGAGGAACAAAATGCGCAGCTTTAGAGAAACGGTCGATGACCACCATGATAGTCGTTTTACCGTGGCTGTTTGGGAGATCCGTCAGGAAGTCGACCGAGAGATGAGACCAAGGCCTTGAAGGAATAGGAAGAGGTTGTAATAGACCCGCCTTCTTCTGTCGAGGGGTCTTGCTCCTAGCACAGGTGGGGCAGGCTCGTACGTATTCGGTTACGTCAGACCTAAGAGAAGGCCACCAGAAGTCCCTGGAAATGAATTCGATGGTACGACGAGTGCCAGAGTGAGCAGCGAAGCGGGAGTCATGGCCCCATTGAAGAACTGCGGAGCGCACTGCATCAGGAACAAAGAGACGGTCTGGGGGGCACTGGGGAGGGACAGTGAGGTTCTGGAGAGCCCGTCTCACTTTGTCTTCAATGTCCCATCGTACAGCTGCGAGAAACCTGTCAGACGGCACAATAGGCGCTGGCGGGTCTTCGGAGTCCAAGGGGTCGTGAATGCGGGACAGGGCATCAGCTTTGATATTCTTGGAGCCAGGAGTATAGGTAATGAAAAAACGAAATCTGGAGAAGAACAGGGACCACCTAGCCTGGCGGGGGTTGAGGCGTTTAGCAGATTGCAAGTAGGCCAAGTTCTTGTGGTCAGTGAGGATAGTAAAAGGATGGATGGCCCCTTCCAGCCAGTGTCTCCACTCCTCCAAGGCAAGCTTGATGGCCAAACGTTCCCTGTTCCCAACATCGTAATTCATCTCGGCAGAGGATAGGCGTCTTGAAAAAGAAGCGCACGGATGGAGCGTGCCCTTAGGACCATAGCGTTGAGATAAAATGGCGCCGACCCCAAGAGCGGAGGCATCGACCTCGAGCACAAACGGAAGAGAGGGATCGGGGTGACGGAGAACTGGGGCTGAGGAAAAGTTCTGCTTGAGACGACGAAAGGCCCGATCAGCCTCTGGGGTCCACCTTCCCTGTCCAGGGCCTTTACGAGTAAGGGAGGTGATGGGTGCTACAACAGAACTAAAGTTTCGGATGAAACGGCGATAAAAGTTGGCAAAGCCTAGGAAACGCTGCACTTGTTTCAGGTTCTTGGGTGTGGGCCAGTCCAAGACAGCAGAGACCTTAGCAGGGTCCATCTCGACGCCCAGAGAGGAAATTATGTATCCTAGAAAGTGGATCCTGGACGCATGGAAAGTACACTTCTCCAACTTGGCATAAAGACGGTTGTTGATGAGTCGGGTGAGTACTTCGCGGACATGAAGGACATGATCATCCATGTTGGGAGAAAAAATTAAAATATCATCGAGGTAAACCAAAACATACTTCTGAATGATGTCCCTAAAAATGTCGTTCATAAAACCCTGGAATACAGCAGGAGCATTAGCCAGGCCGAAGGGCATGACCTGATATTCATAATGACCCAGAGTAGTAATGAAGGCAGTCTTCCACTCGTCACCTTCACGGATGCGAATGAGGTTGTAGGCACCCCGTAGGTCAAGTTTGGTGAAGACGGAGGCTCCCTGAAGAGATTCCAGTGCAGAGTTAATGAGTGGAAGGGGATACCGGTTCTTGATGGTGATCTCATTAAGACCTCTATAATCGATGCAGGGCCGCAGGGATCCGTCCTTCTTCTCGACAAAAAAGAAACCTGCACAGGCCGGAGAAGTAGACGGGCGAATGAAACCGGATTCCAAGGAATCACGGATGTAGGACTCCAGGGCGTCAGATTCATTAATCGACAAAGGGTAGATACGTCCTCTCGGAGGGAGGGTTCCAGGCAGTAGGTCAATGGCGCAATCGGAGGAACGGTGTGGCGGCAAGGAGAGTGCTCTTTGCTTGCTGAAGGCGAGGTGCAGGTCCGAATATACAGAAGGGATTCCGCTGGTGTCCTCCTGGGCGAGGTGCACAGAGGAGCATCTGAGAGGCAACTGCAGACAGCGATGATGACAATTGGGTCCCCAGGCGAGTAGTTCACTGTTGGACCAGTGAAAATGGGGGTTGTGCATCTTCAGCCAAGGGTATCCGAGAACCAGGGGGTGGGAGGGAGAGTGGAGGAGTAGGAACTGGATGCTCTCAGAGTGGAGGGCACCAATGCGGAGAGTGAGGGGAATAGTTTGCCATTCCACAAGAGTGAGAGGGGATCCGTCCAGGGTGAGAAGGCGAATAGGGGGAGAAACAGGGACGCGAGGAATATTCCAAGTGGTGGCGAGTCCGGAGTCTAGGAAGTTTTCTTCTGCGCCTGAATCAACAAAAGCCAGAAGAGATTCTTTGAAACCATCCCCAGAAACGAGAGCAGGCAAAAAGAGGCCAGAAGGGGCAGCAGAGGAAAGAATACCGACCTTGACAGAGGGCAGGGAAGTGCGGGGGGGGCAGAGAGGGCATGAAGCTCGGAGATGGTCAGCAGCCCCGCAATAAAGGCAACAACCCTGGGAGAAACGGCGGCGTCGCTCCTCAGAAGACAGCCTGGAGAAGGTGGTCGGGCGGGGGGTGGCAGGAGGGGGAGGGAGCCGGGAACGTTGTTCTTGGAGCCTGATGTCAATTTCAGCCAGACGGGAGATGAGGTGCTGTAAGGAGGGAAAGTCCAATGGAAGATATGTGAGGTGGTCCTGTAAAGCAGAAGACAAGCCCTGGCAGAACTGGTGAATAAGAGCCTCTTCATTCCAGGGAACTTGGGAGGCCAGGAGGCGGAATTCCGTGGCATATTCTTGGAAAGAACGGGAACCCTGAGTGAGAGAGGTGAGACGGGAGATGGCAATGTGGTGGGAGTGGAGCTGACCAAAAATGGACTGCATGGCAGCAGCGAACTGGTTGACATCGGCAGTCACGGGGAGATTCTGAGCAAGGAGGGAGGTAGCCCAGTCCAGGGCGCGACCGGAGAGGTGGGAGACCAAGAAGGCAATCTTCTCTCTGTCAGTGGGAAAACAGTCTGGTCGAAGGTGGAAGGCCATCCAGCACTGGGTTAAAAAGTTCTGGAGCTTTGCTGGGTCACCCTCAAATTTCTCCGGGGTGGGAGGGGGCAAGGGGCAAGCAGCAGCAGCAGCCAGGGGTGGGACAGGCACGGGTGCCACTGGAGGGGGTGGCGGCCGGGTGGTGTGGTCCACTAGGCGTTGAACAGCAGAAGTCAGTTGCAGAAGGGCGTGGGACTGCTGTTGCAAAAAGGTGGCAGTGGAGTTCTGGTCCGCTGGATCCATGTTGGCTCACTATTCTGTTAGAGTGGGCTGCTAGAGCAATAGGATCCTATGCAGGACTCTAGAGTGGAGAAAACACTGAGCAGAATCGCAAGGCAAAAAACGAAAACCAGGAGGCAGGTGAGTAAGTCGGTACACAGGGTGGCGAACAGGAGGCAACAATCCAAATCACTAGGCAAAAATCCAATCCGGGAAGCAGGCGAGACGATCGAAACACGGAGGCGTAAACGGGGAAGCAGCAATCCAAATCACAAGACGAAAGAGTAAACGAAAGAGACTAGGAGTTCGAAAACCTGAGACAAACCAGAAGTAAACCGCGCACTAGGGAGCTCTAGGAGAATCCGCAATAGTGAGCGGGGAAGTGAGGAAAAAGGAGAACTAAAATAGAGACGGAAGAGAAGGTGATAGGCGTTACTTGCGGCGTGAGCTTGTCTTACCGGGTGTGTGCGTGGGAATGCGAGAAGGGAGAGCGGCACGAGTGGAATGCGTAACATGGGGTCAGTGTCCACAGTGTAGTGTCAGAGGAGTGGGGTCACAGTTCTCATGGAAGAGACCTGGACTGATTAAACATTCGTCATTTCAGCAGACAGAAGAACAGAAGAGCTCAGTCAACCAGCTGGACTCCTGAGCTTTTCCCCAGGAGCATTTTACAAGAAACAGATGTGAGCTGTAGCAGCGAGGATGAGAACTGACACAACAGAATAAAGACTTGAACTTGAGTGACACTGGTCCATCCTCACATCTGTAGGAATGAGCACTGACCAGCCACACCCCAGACCTGAGCACAGACTCCTGGCCTAAACAAGTCTCCTGGCCTGAGCACAGACTCCCGGTCTGAGCAAAACACCAGACCTGGAGCACAGACTCCTGTTCTGAACGAGACCCCAGAACTGAGCACACCAGCATAGCCTGAGCAACACACCAGACCTGAGCACACCAGCCTAGCCGGAGTGACACACCAGACCCACAGACTCCTGGCCTAAACAAGTCTCCTGGCCTGAGCACACCAGGTCCACAGACTCCTGTTCTGAATGAGACCCCAGACCTGAGCACACCAGCCTCCTGGGACGGAGCTGTCTGTGGCAGTGTGGGACAGCTGTGGGAGAGGCAGGCCTTTGAAGCTACTGGCAATTAAAACACACAACATATTGCAACAATTGAGTGCACATTCCAGCGCCGAACATACTATTCTGGTGAGTGAGCTCGTCTGCGGCCGGGGGAGAGGAGAACTGTGGGTCTCTTTCTCAAGGAAACGGCCTGCCTCCTGGCCAGAGCACACCGGCCCCCAACCGCTGCTTCACTTATTGGTCCAGGACTGACGGACGAGAGGGAGTCTCTCAGGACAGGATTTTGTATCAACAGATATCCTGGGGTCTGCTAACATCTAACATCTCTCCCCGGGTCTCTCCGGCCAGCAGCCCCGTGGCAGGGCTCTCTGGACTGCACCGGGCTCAGCTTGGGCTCCGATGGAAAGCCAGTCCAGGCTGAGCCACCTGTCCGAGATGGGAGACACGGTGACGTCACAGCGGCAGCAGAGCAGTATGAGGCTGCAGAGTGTTTCCCACACAGCTCGGATTGCTCTGCTTCAATGTGTAAGGAGAGAGCAGAGGGGCTCCTGTCATAGCCTGGTACACACTGCTACTGTACAGTGGCACACACTGGGGCAGATCTGCAGACTGGCACACAGTGGGGCAGTGGGGCAGATCTGCAGTGTGGAACACACTGGGGCAGATCTGCAGTCTGGAACACACTGGGGCAGATCTGCAGACTGGCACACACTGGGGCAGTGGGGCAGATCTGCAGTGTGGAACACACTGGAGCAGATTTGCAGACTGGCACACAGCAGGGAAGATCTGCAGTCTGGAACATACTGTGGCAGATCTGCAGAATGGAACACACTGGGGCAGATTTGCAGACTGGCACACAGCAGGGAAGATCTGCAGTCTGGAACATACTGTGGCAGATCTGCAGACTGGAACACACTGGGGCAAATCTGTAGTCTGGCACACACCAGGGCAATGGGGCAAATCTGCAGTCTGGAACACACTTAGGCAGATCTGTAGTCTTGCAGACAGTGGGGCAGGTCTGTATTCAGGCACACATTGGGGCACTGGGGCAGATCTGCAGTAGGCCACACACTGGGGCACTGGGGCACTGGGGCAGATCTGCAGTAGGGCACACACTGGGGCATTGGGGCACTGGGGCAGATCTGCAGTAGTAGTAGAGGGTTGGACTGGGCTGGACTGAGTTTGAGAGGTCTGTAGAGGGGTGGACTGGGCTGGACTGGGCTGGACTGGGTTGGCATGTCTCTGCAGCTGCTTTAACAGAGGAGGTGTGTCCCAGATGTCGGAAGGGACGAACTGTGGAATGGCAGGAGAGCGGAAAAGACCCTATGCGAAGCAGCGGAACGGGGACTAAGCCCGGGCTCAGCAGTGCAGGAGTTCAGGAGTGCCGTATAGAAACCTGTGCCCTCAGGCCACAGACGGAGCGGCGGCCTGGTGCTAGGTGGGTCTCAGGACAATGCTGAGCAAAGGTGAATGAGTGATCCGGAAATATATAGCCCCAGAGAGAGAGACACCGGAAAGACAGCAAAGCACAGGAAACTAGGGACAGGACAGAGTAGGAGCAACCTCTGGCTGCAGAGGGCGTATCAGGTGGAGTCCAGAATCCCACTGCCCAAGGGGACAGGTGCATCACAGGGGGTTATAGAATCCTCTTAATCTTAACTGCCCATCCTGCTTTTTACCTCTCTTCACTCCCCCTGTCCCCCAGACCTGCCCGGCCCGGGGGAGAATGACGTCACTGCCTGCGTCTCTCCCTGTGTGTAAGTTTGGGTGTGTGTGGATGACTGCAGGATACACCTGGGTAGGAAACCCAGGCACAAGCAGTGCAGTACTGAGCACTTTATCTGCCTGCCTGGCTGTCTGCATGTCAGTGTGTCAGTGTGTCCTCCTGCCTGTCAGCCTATCTGTGTGTCTGTCCATGTGTCAGTCTGTCCTCCTCCCTGCCTGTCTGTTAGACTGTGTGTCAGTCTGTCCACCTGCCTGTCTGTCTGTCCAGCCATCCATACACCCATTAACACAGCAGCTGTGATGGAAACTCTTTCCATCCAGTGACTCACACACACACACATCTGGCCACTGGCTAAATATTTAGTCTTCATTGAAAACAAGTGAGACACCTTGGGCCTGGGTTAACAGCACAGAGCTTTCTGAATGAAGAGTCTGGGGCTGTAAGAGGGGCGTGTCTGTTAGGCTGTAAGGAGTGCTGCCTAAAATGTAAAACTATGGAAAATAATAAAAATACATTTCCTCTTTTTTCAAAACGGAGAAGATCTTTGCAAAACACAGACTTGTGGTTTGTTTCATGTAGACTATAATTAATCTAGTTTTTCTCTTTTCCTGAAGGCAAATCTAAAATCCTTTTACATTTCACTTAGTAAAAATAATAATTAAGAGCAATCCTTTGGTTTTTTTTAATCTGTTACAGTGGCTATTGCTGTCTCATGGCACATTGTGTGAAATAAAGGACTTCAGCTCCAGAATTAGCAACTGGCAGAGAATATGAGAATATTTAATCTTTAATTTCAAGGAAAACTATCTCTAATGTTACCCCACAGGAAGTCTGTGAGTGGAGGGTAGTGTATGCTGTGTGTGTGCTGTGTGCGTTGTTTGCATGTGTCGTGTGTGTTGTGTGTGTATGCTGTGTGCATGTGTTGTGTGTGCGTGCCTAGCTGTCCTTGCGTGCTAGTGTAGAAAAGACATGCCTCAGCTGAGTCTCAGGCTCAGGACTCCTGACTGAAAGCCTGAGCTGTTCGCTTTCCTTGACGGGGAGACACTGATTCCCAGATGGACCCTACTGCCTGGGGATCACAGCTCCTGTAGTTTTATCAATAATGACTCAACACTGTTTATACAACAACAAAAACCACCCTGGTTTGCGATAGAAGACGCAGCTGTGCTGCAGATCGCCGTGTGGGAGAAGTCTCTGCTTCACTCTGTCAGGGCAGCCAGCGTCTGAACCCCAGAAGCACACAGCGCACCTGGAAACTGCTATCAGATACCAGTCGTTTCGTTAACAGGGATGAAACCAGAGCAAGGGGCATCACGGAAAGCTACAGAGACAAGAATGAGCAGGTAACGTCCTGCTGCTCCAGTGAAACAGGGGGACTTATGGCACCCCAAGAACCCCACAAACCCCAGCGGGCCACTGCTGACACACACACAGATCAGGAGGTGACCCCCTGCAGAGAGAGCCTGACCCACTGCTGTGTGATGGGGTCTTATTCCCTACCCTGCAGCTCTGGAATTGGAGCTTCAGGGTCTGTGGAGACCCATGGATTTGAACCTGGACCCTCACCAGCTACTGCCCAGCACCCTACTGGAGGAGCCACAGCTCTGGAACAGGAACGCTTCACAAATTTGTGTGCCATCATTGCGCCCATTCCTGGCAAAAGAGTATTTTTATATACACTGATTACTTTTTACAGTACTTGCATTAATAGTATTATTTTGTATAAAGATGTTAATATGGATAGATTTATTTATCATTTATAAATATGTACATACATTTGTGTGGGATACATGTAGGCAGAGTTCTAACACACACCTATTCTTGATGTGCAATATATATTTCTTTACCTATTTATATCTTGTATGTTATATGTTTCTGTATATCTGGTTTGTATGTTTGTACATGTTGTATGAGTAACAAGTCTAATTCCATGTATGTGAAAACTCGTTTGGCCAATAGAGTGATCTACTGTGTGCAGTTCTTTATATTTCATTTTTATTGCACTTTTTACTGATTGTACTTATTGTATTACTGTATTATAATATTACATATATTATATTTACACTGTGCTAATTGTGCCTTGATGCTTGATAAAATAACTTAATAAAGCAGATTGCTGGAATCAAACCTGTGCACTTCTGTGCAAGGCTGCCCTCTCGCTGTCCTCTGCTCCACTGGAGCCCCTACCTTCCCTGACTAGGAGATTGCTCCCCATCCTCCTCTGCAGCAGCCCGTGCAACTCAAACCTGTCCTGTTTGCTGTACACGAATGAAAGAATACTGCATTTCAGAGAAAACAATTAATGCAAGGCACAGTCTCAGATGTCAGCTCTTGTTTCTGAGTATAATTTAGCCATTTGCTGTGTTCAATCCCCCATTTCAGGAGAGCATAAATCTGCATGAGGTCTTCCCCAATTAACACATCAGCTGGAGCATTTCATCAGCTAACGAAGTGGTTGGAGATTAGATTCTTTGTCGTTTTGCTGGAAAGATTCTCAGTGGTTTTGCATTAAGTCCTGAAGTGTAGCAACACTGAGAGCAGAGAGCAGGACAAGACCTGCTGTAGCAGACTAATCTCTCATCCAGCACTGGGCAAGAAATCAAGGATTTGCAGGGGAGCTGAGCTGGGAAAGTGAAAGGTTTTTTTGCTGAAGTGCTGCTGGCGTTTGGAAATAAATCCTGATCACATGCTGAGTCTGTGCTGAAAGAAAGAAGCACGCAGGACAGACCAGTCACAGCCCGAGCAGGAGAGAGGTGATCATAAAGCTCTTCCTTTATCTCTGCGAGGTCAAATGAGATAAACAGCAGCTTCTGGAGAGATCAGAATTGTATCTCTCTGTCAAACCTTGTGCTGGTGCTCCATTCTCCATCATTATCATTAAAAAATTCTGTTTTGGTTGGATGTTCTACAGTATCGGCTAGTTAATAGTGACTTTATGCATTAAGTTTTGTTTTTTTAATTTTACTGTCAATTACTTGAAAGGTATACTCAATTAAAATTAAAACTAAACTACAAGCATCAGGACCAAATCATTTTGTGTCAGGGCGTATTTTTGTTAAAATCTGTTATTCTAAAGCATGTATGACACCCACTACAATCCCACTCTCATGGCTGTGTACTGTTATACCCATTGATTACCTAACTGCTGACCAAAAATGACCAATT
This sequence comes from Lepisosteus platostomus, assembly GCF_059453375.1. Classification (NCBI taxonomy): domain Eukaryota; kingdom Metazoa; phylum Chordata; class Actinopteri; order Semionotiformes; family Lepisosteidae; genus Lepisosteus; species Lepisosteus platostomus. The sequence continues at coordinate 68,018,524 of NC_142616.1, read as the reverse complement.
GAATATTCTAATTGATGAAAAGCCCTAATACAGATACATACATTTGTTCTTATACTCTATAGATATGTAGTCATATGTGAGTAGATATGACACACCACAAGCAGCAGCTGTTGAAGTGACCATACAGGTAACTGGTTTAATCTCCAAGTAAACCAAGAGTCTAAATGAGCAATTAGCAACAGTAGCTGGAACAAAGTCTAGCAGGCACAGGGATCCTCCAGGAGTGGGGCTGGTAACTCCTACAGTTGACCACACTCTGAACACCGGACATTCCTACATCAGCCTGCGACTCTGTTAGACACAGCAGAAGTGCAACCTGGCTGACCCTGTACTCATACACCATCTCCGTGTACAGCGTGTACGAACACGGGCTGCGCTGGAGTCAGGTAGAATATCTGAGTCATTATTCACTCCGTCTCTCCGGAGAGGGCGAAGACATGATTCACTGGCCCAGCCGTCTCCTTCGCTGTGGGCTCCCCCTCTCCTCTCCCGCCGGGTGTCCAAATATTTGCAGAAGGGAAGATGTGCAACGACAGAGAGGGACAGGTTTCTGCGAGAGAACCGTCTGAAGAACCCAGACAGTCTGTGACTCAGGAGCTCAGGAGCTCAGGAGCAGTGAGAGGAGCCCGGCGGTGTGGTGCACGCTGCGGGGCGCACGGGACTCCCCCAGTTTCACTGCGTCTCTCTGGGGAAACATCCATAAGACCATTCGGTCATCTGGCCTGTCTGGGTAAAGAGCTGTCACCGATCTCGCTGGTAAATGCAGAGTCCGGGTGGCTTGTGCTCACACCCCTGCAGGGTTCACTGCGGACTCTGGAGAAGCCCGCTGGGCATCACTGTTCCTGGGGGCTTTCCAGCTCTCGGATCAAAACCCCTCGCAGTCGTGCCCACTCGCTCCCTCCTTCTGGTGCCCTGTGATCCTGGGGACCATGAGCTTTGGAGAAGCATCTCTCTGGGCTTTCCCACGCCGTCATCGTGCGCCCCAGCTCCTGCTGCGGGGAACCCCGACACAGCCGAAGCCCAGAGAAGAGGCAGGAGGTGTGCTGTGCAGCTGCAGACTCCTCTAAAGCCTGTGTTTCTGAGGAGCTGTCACTGCTCTGGGCAGACAGGAGGCCACAGTAAGGGAGAGGCCAGAGCCTGTCTAAAGGGAGGACTGCTGACCCGTAAAATGCCTTTTGCAGATCTGTGAGATGGAAAGTGTCCAGCTGGCGTGTGAAGGAAGGAGATGAGGAGGGAGAGTGGTGGACAGAAGGTCTCAGGTGAAAGGGTTTGGGCCCACATGGCTGCAATGTCCTGGGCGTGGGCGGGACAGAACCCTGCAGACACTCTGGACGGGCTGAACTGGACACAGAAGAATAAAATCAGCTGCCCTTGCATTGCCAGAGCCCTGGCCTGTGCACACAGCTGACTGCCACCGGCTTCTGCCAGCGGCGCTAATTAAAAAATAATAGGTACTTGTCTGCTCCAGCAGGCCTGTACACTGACGCAGGCTTTCAGAAAGAGTTGCCATAGCAGCTCCCAGAGCACGACTCAATGTTCCAGCAAGGTCTGTCAGGAACAAAACACTGCACCTCCCTACTGCAGCTCCCTCCCAGCACAAGAGCAACACCTCCTAACTGCAACTCCCTACTGCACCTCTGTCTCAGCACCGGAGCAACACCTCCCTTCTGCACTTCCCTACTGCAGATTCCTCTTCTCCTCTCCCAGAACAGGAAGCAGGTCACTTAAGCAGAAAGCAGGAGAGTATGGCCTCACTCCCACTGCCCAGCTGTTCTATCACTCTAGGTCCTTTTAGGGATCTGAGGTGAATTGCAAGAAACAGCAGATCAGGCTCATTCTTTTTAAACACTGATCTGAATAAGTTTAACCAAAACAAGGTGACAAACACAACCTGGAGGTGACTTGTACTCAAGGTCTGCAGCTGGCGAAACTGCGCAGCTGCCTCTCCCAGGCCTTCTGCTGAGGAGATGGGCGGATGGGGCCGAGCTGCCCCTCACTCCCGCCACATTCCGCAAAAACAAGTCCTGGAGGCGACAGATTGCTGCACCCCAGAGCCACCCCCTCCTCCTCACCAGGCAGCTCTGTCTGCCTCCGGGGAGTTCAGACCGATCCCAGCGCCCTCTCCCAGGCAAGTCGTGACGGTCCCCTGCTGCAGAGCTCTTTTGTGTTGAATTTTATACGAGGGAGGGAGGGAGAAGACAGAAAATAAAGGAGACGGAATAGGACACATCTTGTGTTCTCTGCTCTGCTCCACCCAGGTGAACTCCTCCCGGGGTGAAAGTAGACCCGAGCAGCTTTAGTGCTTTTAGCTTTGAGAAGTTTGAAACAAGTCCTGCCCGCTGTGGGGTCTGGCCCCCCCAGACTCTCCTGCGGTGTGAACGAGCTCTTTGACAGGCTTGCAGGCTCGCAGGGAACAGTCAGAGGCGTGTGGGATGGGCATGCACCAGGCCTGGAGCTGGGGGGCGGGGGGGCAGGGCTGGCAGAGCGAACCTGAAGCTGCCGCCTGAGGGCCGGATCACGAGCTGCCTGTCTCTGGGACAATGAGGAGCTGATCTCCTCTGGGAACGAGCAGGGAGACGCCTCAAACCGCAGACTCACACTCTCCGCAGAGTCACAAAGCACTCAGACACGATCAGTCACACCTGGCGCCCCCCCCCAGCCCGACTCCTCGACAGCACCCCGTCATCCTGCAGAGAGGGATCGGGTGAAATTCCAACCGCAAGAGGGAGAGGAAGGGAGGGGTCTCCCCGACAAACACACAGCTCTTAAACCTCAGCGGCTGAGACCGAGCACTTCCACACGTCCAGGAGTCCAGCAGCCCAGCACCCTCGAATACGCTGTCCTGCATGTTTCCAGTGTACTGCTCTCCCCTGGGCCTGACAAGGGCACAGCAGAGCTGCACCAATGGGCTCCGGGTTCTGATCTGGGTTTCAGGGAAACTCCCGCACAGTGCCTCACAGGTTCTGCCCACACTGATACAACTGGATCACAGCTGGAGTAGACAGCTGGGACGGGGACACAGCTGGATCACTGACACATCTGGAAGGGGGACACAGCTGGAACAGATAGCTGGACCACTTGCACAACCGAGACAAGCGCCTGCCTTAACTACTGCCGATTTCTTATTGGATGATAGAGGCAGGGGGAGAAAGTCAATAGTTTTTCCAATAAACAAAGAAAGCAATCACTACTATTAGTACTCTTATCACAGTTGCTCATTTATCCTTGTCTAAAATTTCCTTTCTGCTGGTCACTGATAAATGAGTGTAAAACACTAAGATTCATTTTTATGAAAAGTAACAGTAAAATGAATCCCACGCAAACAAAGGTTAAACCTGGGGAGTACCACCTGTGGGAAATGTTTTTTGTTCCAAATTACTTCACTTAACTAATTACCTGTTTCACTGGTCCAAATGAAACAGTGACCCAGGAAGACCTGTGGAATTGAGGTTCAACCACAAAGTGCCGGCAGGGTGACTGTCACACTAGTGCCCCCTCGTGGTGAAGCTTGGCCACTTCATCCATAATAAACTCCCGAGACTGCAGTTCAGGTCCAAATAACCAATCTCAAGGAACAGATATCCTCCTGGTCAGAACCGAAGCAACACCCAGTTGTCTACCACGATCCGGTACATGCTACAGCCAATGCTGGTGCCATCATTGAAAGTGTGTGGAGGGGCTGCGCAGGAGCACATGGAGCTTCATGCCGAGTCTGCACTGCCAGCGACACAGGAGCTTGAGAGTGAATGAATCCAGCTGGGCGTCAGGGAGCCGAGTGCATCTCTGTCCCACAGAGGACCTGCGGACTCTGGTTCAACAGTGTCCCCGTCACTCTCTTCCTCCAATCGCCTCAGGGCTGTGTTTTGGCTGAGCTCTCAGGTACTCTGGCCTGCGCAGACAGCTGTGGTGGAGAACCGAGTTCAGCACAGTGAAGGGGTATCCTTCCCTCATCCAGCCTTCACTCAGACAACAATCAGTCACGCAGGGCCAATACAGCGCCCTCTGGGGATACTGTTAATTGATAACAAGTGCTGTGGTTTCAAGGTTGTCCTTGACCCAGAGAGCACGCAGGCCTGCTCTTCATGTGCGCACTAAAATACACAACAGCCCTGTCCCTCTGCCTGCTCTCCACCTCCCCTGTGCATGACCCTCGGGGCCTGAGAGCTTTCTGCAAAAAGCATTTCATGAACTGGTCTTCTCACTGCATGTCCTCGCATATACAATTATAACAAAGTGGGAAAATTCACACAGCACACACAGATTTCTGTCCACTTCACAAGCTTTTAATTCAGCCTTTCGCTTTCAATTTCTATATACATTTTATTTCTATGGAAACAATCCAGACAGTAAGGTAGCCCCCTCTTCTCTTCAGTCCAGCTCCCTCGATCTGCACTTTAACCCCATCAGCAAGACATCAAAGCAAAACCACAATTTCTCGCTTCTCTACACAACTGTGAGCAACTGTGAGAGACAGGACCTGCTTGTGCACCACAAAGGTGAACAGGATATATACAAAACAACACAAGGCGCCCAGGCTGCTTACAAAAGCTACCGAGCGACAGATCTGGACAGCCGATCAGCACACAGTGGACCTGCAGGCTGAACAGATGAACCTGGAAATGTTCTTTGAACAGGAAAACAAACAGCGTTCTGAACTTCTGTCTTTAATTCCTACGGTTTCCTGTTCCTCTTGTGTGGGCGGCTCTTGAAATTTTTGGGGTTTTACATTGTTTTAAATGACTAACAAAACAAGAAGAACAGAAGAAACCAGCAACACCCACTGCCCTCAAGACTGCAGAAGGCCCCTCGCTGAGGTAGTCTGGCAGAGGAGAGGACAGGGAGGACACAGCAGCAGGAGGAGGAGGATCTGGTGGAGGAGAACAGGGCGTCTGAGGAAGAGGAGGACAGAGAGGACAACACCAGGAAAGACGAGGGGGCAGGAGCTCTTCAGCTTCTCAGGGGTCTCAGAAGCGCAGCCAGTACATGGCACTGCGGATCCGGTTGTAATCGGGAAGCTGCTCAATGGGACCTGCAGAGGAGAAAGACATGAGGACAAAATACAGGGCTCCCCAGCTGCAAGTCTGTTTTCACACCTTATTTTAACAAGCAGAGTGAAATCACTACAAGACGTTTTATACAGATACAGTATTCCTGCTTCAGTGGTGTTCAGCCCCTTTAAAAGGTATCCAAGCTGCACGGCAGGTTTTCAGTTACTTGTAACACTTCTGGAGATCTCAGACGCTGCTACAGGTTAAGCACGTCAACAAGCTGTGTTTGCCTAAACAGACAGCCCTGGCCTGTGGAATAATGTGCAAACAAATCCGGTACTGCTGTTAAACAGGAGCTGAGCCTTCTCTCTTGCCACGTGCAAAACTTTAAGACCCAGAGAGGTCCGTGAGGCACGGCAAACCCAGCGGCTCCAACAGGGACTCACCCACAGCCGCCACCGCCGGGCACTTGTCGTAGATGTACTTGGTGCAGACGTCACGGAGCTGCCTCGAAGTCACCGCCTGCAGAGGGAGAAGCACCACCAGTCACACCACTCCTCTACCACACACTGTTCCGGTCCTGCATCATGGCTACAGGTCCACGCAGGACCCTGCTGTCAGAGCTGCTGCTCGCAGGAGAACAAGGATGGACGCGTCTTCCTCCGACGGCACTACAGGCTTCCAGCGGCCATGCGGGCCATGGGCCCGTCCAAGCCCACCAATCTCCAGAAGTGCTCAGCAAACTGCGCTCCAGCACAGGGAGAGTCCCTGTCACCGTGTGAAAACAGGTCAGCCCTTCCAGCCATATTCTGACAGATTTGTCCTACTCTGGGTCGCAGGGTAGCCCTAGTCTCTCCTGCAAGCAAGGAGTGCACACAGACACACACTCACTCACGCCAGGGCCAGTTTTCCCAGTAGCCAATTAACCCACCAGCATGTCTTGGACTATGAGATGAAACCGGAGCTTGGATAGAACAGCAGCAGCCTGGCTTTCCTTAGACGGCTCAAATCCCAGTACTGACCCGGCCCAGCGGAACTCCTTGGATGAGGCTACAAGGTGGCAAACCCACCAGCCTGCAGACTACCAGTGTCACAGATACAAATCCAGGAGACCCAGGCTGAACCAGCAGCAGCCAGTCCTGGGACCTCTGGGATAGGGAACAGCTGCAATTCCACTCCGGCAGCACTGAGCCCAGAGTCACACTTTTAACTAGGGGAAGAGCAGAATGAGGGGGGGAGGTACGCACGTCGATCCTGGCGTCCCACTCAGCTAACTGGATGCGACGACCGTAGCTGAGGAAATGGCGGCCGATCTCCTCGCACACTGGAGTCGTACCTGAGGAGCACAACAGCCCTGGGTCAGCACAGCACAGAACCAACAGTAGCCATCAGCACCGACAGACACACTGGCTGCACAGAGGACCAAGGCAGAGGCCACAGGAGCCACAGGAGCCACAGGAGCTAGGAATTGTTGTTGTAAGGTGGAGCAGACACACGTGCGGGAGAGAGAGAGAAGCACAAGTGGCATTTTGTTTTTAAGGGGGCGGACTCTTACCATCCAGCTGGCCAACGAGACTGGTCTTCAGCACATTCTTGGCTCTGGCCATGTCGCTCTCGGTCACCGTGGTGCACAGCATCATCCTGCAGGCGAGAGAGAGGGAGTCAGCACGGGGGGGGTGGAGAGAGAGGAGAGAGAGGAAAGGGAAAACAAGAGAAAGAGGCAGTAGAAGGGAAGAAGGGGGTGACAGTGAAGACACGAGAAACGTGTAAATAATGCCAGAAAATAAAAGCTTTAATAAAAGTCTGAACACTGCACAGCTGGAGGGAGTCAGACAGTTGCGCGCCGGTGCTTCTCTCATGCGCACGGTCCTGCGGCGCCCTGACCGTGACACTGCCCCCCAGGACGCAGCAGCGAAGCCAGCAGGGACGACGGGGGCACTGACCACTGGTTCTGCACCCAGTGCAGCATGTCCTCGACGTTGTGCTTGTCGGTGACGAAGTGGACGCCGAACAGGCCGGTGTCGGAGTAGCAGGTGTTGAAGGACTGGAAGCTGTGGCAGAGCTTGTCCTCCACGGCGAGCTGGGCCAGCCGGCCGCTGAGGTTCTGGACAGAGGAGACGGGACAGGAGAGCGCGGGCGCGTCAGAGGGGCCGCCGGCGGCAGCAGCTTCAGACATGACAGCCTGTCCTCTACCCCTCTTATTTAGTTATTAATCAGTTCCTTCCCGACAGTAAAGGGATAAGCGCTGCTGTTGCCCATTTTGATTTAGGGACAGCGAGACCCCCCGTGTGCCGGGCCGGAGCCACATGGAGACCCGAGGCCGGAGCACATGGACAGGCCTGTCGCACGCGAGGTTTCAGAGCTCTCACAGATCCTACAAGAGTCTGAAGCCTGCACCACCTGCAGCCTATTGAACTAGCCCTAGAGAAAAAATAAAACCGATATATATATTTACAGATGCATGCAAGCACTATGTTTGTCAGAAAACAGCTGACAGGAAGTCATTCTCACAAGAAGAACCGTGCTACCCCCCTGGGCAAGTTGTGTTGTTCCCATGAACACTCAGGAGGCCTGAGACACCTGGGCTCAGGTGGCTCCCCACCCACCTTGCCCCCCCCGTAGGTGATGTCGTAGTTGCCGATCATGGCTACAGCCAGCATCAGCGGCACGATGTCGGGGTTCGACCAGCTGGCGCCCTCCACCGCGATGGCGATGTGGGCCAGGGGGAGTGCGTCGTCTCGCACGCGGATCTGAGACGCAGAGAAAGAGGGAGATTGGAGAGCGAGGGACAGATGAGGAGGAGGAGAGAAACAAGACATTTGCATTACATTGTACCCAAACCCTTCCCTAAGCTAGCAGCCGCGCCCATTGCCCACGACGCCGTCACCCCACGACAACAGAAGCGTTGGTCAGCGTATGGACACCAAGTCAAAGCTCCCCTAAACAGGAGAGACGCAGCATTCCACGTCAGATGACCGAAAAATACAAATACAAGTACTTCATCAGCAAAACATCTCAGGGGTGAGACAGCACCAACCGTGCCCAGCACCATTAAGGACATACGAGACAGAAGGCATGTATTTTCACAACTCAAAATCGCCACAAGAAAGAGACATATCTGAAGTCTGAGTCCGGACACTTCCAAGGCGATGGCTGCTACCACAGCTACTGAGGACAGAGCTCTAGGCGGGCAGCTCGTCTCATTAACTCCTGGACGCCCCCCAGTCCCCGCCTGGCAGACTCACATCACTCCCAGTGAAGCGGCAGGGCGCCAGCACAGGAACGGTGTCGCCCTCGTACGTGAACCCCAAACCGCCCAGGTGCTGCTTGGCCAGACTGACCAGCTCACTGTGCTTCACGCCTGCAGAGGGGAGAGACAGCGGAGGAGAGGTCAAAGGAAGGGAGAGACATCGCTGCTCCACACGGACAGGGGGAGACGACTGGGGACTATGCTAGACTCGGCCTGCTCCCCGCGGGACAGTCCTGCGAGGCGAGCTCACCTCCTGCGGCCGCCAGCACCATGCGCGGGGCCTTGTAGTGGGAGCTGATGTATTCCAGCAGGTCCTGCCGAGTCAAAGTCCTGCGGGAGACAGGCGAGAGAGGAGCCCTTCAGACACGGTGGTGGAGGCTGCGCCAGTCTGTCTCGGCCGGCGGGGATCGACGCTGGCAGCTGTATTCAGAGCCCTGGCCTGCTTTCACAATCACTTACAGAACACTACGCACTGCAGCACCTGCCCTGAGAACACGCCATTTCATACAAACCGCAGATACACCCAAAATCGAAAAAATACTTTGTTCCCAGATTATGGCTTCATTGTTGGTGGAAAACAGGAGACCTTCTAACTGCTCAACCCCACAGTAACAGAACTCACTAACACAAAACGATACTATAGTTGTGCAGAAAATATATTCTTGGAAGATTTAAAATTGTTCCCCCCCCCACTTAAAATCAGCTGGGAACCGGAGCTGCTGCTCGAGCCCAGTCTGCTGGCTAGTAATAACCACGCCTGAGGAGAGATCTCTCCTGCTCGGCACGAGGCGAGTCTGAAAAACAGGCACCCACCCAGGACTGCTGGGATCGACTTTTTAATTAAACTGCTACTTTTCACCAGTTTTAATCACAGTGATTAACCTTAGTAGTCAGGTGAGACATCTACACTCCCAGTGCATCCCACCGGACAAAAATTCCGTCATCCGGATTATGTTCACCAGAAGCCATAAAGGAGTTTGAGTGGCTGGTGGCAAAGTTCAGACATGACCTGCCTGTGTACTGGTCCTGGTCAACTGAAAATGACTCGTTTTGCTCTCTAGAAATGACAGGTTTTTCCAGACCTCCCTGCCTCGTCAGGAAAGGGTTTTTGCCGTTTCCTACGACGGGGAGCTGATCCAGAGACAGGGAGTTAGGCAGCTCTGCCGGGGTGACCGTCTCTGCCTCTGACCTGGCGTTCTCGGAGGGCCCCAGGACGGACTGGCCCAGCGGCGTGCCCTGGTAGGCGGTGGTGTGCAGCAGGTCCAGGCACACGTCCTGCAGGCTGGACTCCGCCTCCTCCAGCTCACGCAGGACCACGCCGCGCTGGCGCTCCAGGTCTGAGTCAGCCAGCTCGGCGTTCTGCACCACCTCCGCCAGCAGCTCCACCGCTGCGTGCAGGGAGAGAGACGGGGACAGGGGAGTCAGTGCACCGTGCTCCTTCTTCTGTTCCCCCCCTCTCCCTCTTTCTCTGAAAGAGCAGCCAGCTCTTGAACGTGCTGGCGCACTCCTGCACAGTGAGACACGCGAGACACAGAAGCAGACACACGCACGCCGCTGAGCTCACCTCTGGGCAGGTCCTTGGACAGGGCCTTCAGGTAGAAGGCCGTCTGCTCGCGGGAGGTGTAGGCACTGAGGTGGGCGCCCAGACTCTCCACCTCCTGCTCCAGAGTGGACTGGGGGAACTTCTTCGAGCCCTGAGGGAGAGGGGGGATTGGGGAGACACCAGCAGAGGAGGAGGAGTGCAGGAAAGGACAGACAGTGAGAGAAAGTGGGAGAGTCAGTGCACTGTTCTGCGTGCTCTCGGGCCGAGAGGTGGTGGAGCAGGAGCAGGTGCTGGTCAGTGTACCTTGAAGGCCATGTGCTCCAGGAAGAAGCCACAGCCATTATTCTTCTCGGTCTCGTAGCGGCTCCCGGCGCCGAGCCACAGCCCCACCTGCAGGAGCACAGACGGCACGGGCCGAGGTGAGGAAGAGGAGGGAGGGGCGGACGCCGGCGACTGGCACCACGCCTCCGGGCCTGACTGGCCGCGGGGGTGAAGGGCAGAGCAGGAGAGAGGCCACTCACGGTGCAGGTGGGCAGGTCCGTCTCCTCGGACGCGATGCGGAGGCCGGTGTCCAGCGTGGTCACCTGCGTCTCCGGGATGCTGCGCAGGCTCTCGGCGTAGGACACCCCGGCCTGGCCCCGGCGCAGGGACAGCAGGGCCGGCTGCACGGACACGTCCGCAAGCCAGGAGAGAGAAACACACGGAACGGGATAAGGGAACGTACAGAAAACAAAACCGACGTCCTGATTCCATGCTTCTCAAGCTGTGCAAGGCAATGGTTCGTCTGCCCAAGCTGTCAGAGGGACCACAGAGCAGCCGGTGGTCCCGGAGCAATGACAACGGGCAGCGTGGATGAAGCAGTTTTTACACCGCAGCCCGAGTGCCTTGGACCCTGATCTCCCCAGAGCTCCGCGGGGTCAGTACTGGGGCAGCAGGCCGCTCCAGCAGGGGGCGCTCCACCCCAGCGCCCCAGTTAGGGGACACCGCACTGCAGGAGCTGCAATACTGCAGACCTGCTGCCGGCTCCCACTCATTCAAGAGCACCGGTCTGCTGACCCACCCAGTCAATCCCACTTGATTCAGCCTCTCCCTGCAACATTGAAGCACTTTCTCTCTCCTGCCCCCGACCTGCAGGGGGGTCACCCAAGAGGGGCCGTGTGAGCCCCCAGGTGTCACTCCAGAGGGGCTGTACAATGGGGGATGTGGATCCCCTCCTGTACGTAAAGCACTTGGGGATCCTTTGAGAAGAAAAGCTCTAGGCAATTGTAATTATAACACAACCTCAACCTCGCCAGTAGACCGAATCGGAAGAACTGCTCAGAAAAACAGAATAAACTTGTAGCCGACGATGAACCCGGCTTCTGTCCGAGACGCTGTAGCTGAACCCGAGCGGCTGTATCGTCAGGTCATTGTCACAGCAAAAACATCCAGGATCCGGTCAGCCCACAGGCAGGGACAAACGAGTAAACTGCTCCCTTCAAGACACCGCGGTCCCGGGTTCAAGCCCTGCTCTAGCCCCGGTCCGGACCGGACCCCGCAGCCCGGGAGAGCAGCTCCTGTCTGCGGCGGCGGCCGTGACCTTGCCGGAGTCCCGCACAGGCCGGCCGTTCCCGGGCCGCACAGACGCTGGAAACGCCGCACACACGCATGTTACCTGCCGCAGCAACCCCGCACCCCGCCAGGCCGGCGCTCACGGCGACCTGCCGGCGGAGCGGTCGCCCCGCCGAACTGGCGGAACCGGGCCGGCCTCCCCCCGCGACCGCCCAGAGGTGACTTTCACCCGGGCCAGGGACGGGGCTTGCCGGGTTTATCCGCAGCACGGGGGAAGCTGGCGCGCCCTGTCGTCGTGCAGGGCCCTAGTCTCACGGCGGAGCTGTACTCACACTCCTGGCCCGGGCCAGAGCTCTGCCCACGGCGCCGCCGGCTCGACACACGGACGCTGCCATCTTTTCCTCTCGGCCTTCGACTGAGGGATGAGGCTGGAGCGCGCACGACACTCTGCGCGGCCGTGCATAGGAGCGACGCGAGCTCGCACGACGCTTTACGTGCTGGTGGCCTGACTGTATTCGGTGTTTTCATTACGATGTGACTTTAATAATAAGTTGTGCTACATCAGTGTAAGGAAATAATCATAAGTCTTTACACTGATGTAGCGCCACTTGCTTTAACGCCACAAATCCCGAAGAGATGGAAATTGACTCCGGCGTGTGTACTTTGTGTAAGTGTGATGCCGCAACAACAGCCGAATTGAGCTCGGCTCTCTACGCCTTGCGCAGATCACAGCAGCTACAGTCCTGACTTACATGAATAAAAGGAAAAATGACAAACGAACAGGTTGCGTTCGGCCCACCCTGCTGATTTGGTTGCAAACGCGTTGTAGAAATCTTGCTCTAGACTGGGGTCGTTACTCCTGACCTGGCTTGGGTGCAGTTTAAAAACAGACACCTGCGACATGCCAGAAAAAACTGAAAGTCAGGGATAAATTCATCAGGAATAGCCACTGGGCCATAAGTGGAAATATTTTCTAGGATCCCCAATATGATTGGTAATTGCGGCCCGTGAACGCCCAGTCATGGTGATAACATCGGGTGATCGTGGCAGCTCACAGACTATAAAACCCTCTGCAAGCTGCTGGAGCTCAGAGCGCTGATCGAGGCCCCCTTGTGTGGGTCCCCTCAGTGTTGTCACTAAACTCACCTCGAACCTCCGCTGGACCGCGCTGTGTTAACAGAGTCGCTGGGCCAGCTCCAATCACTGACCTGCAGCCTGATTTCCCACCCCTGCTCCTGGATGTCCACACACCTGCTGGGATTTGTTCCAGGACAGCTCTCACACAACTCGAGCACACTCCGGGCTGGGACAGCCCAGCGCGATCCCCTGCCGAGCCCGGAGACGAGGGCCGGGTGACTGTCCTGCTGGGTTCTGAGAGGTAAAACCTCTAAACGTCCGTCACTCTCTTTCCCTTTCCCTGCAGCGGCGGAGGGACGGCTGGCGGCCTCCCTGCCCCGGATGCCTCCACTCACTGGGGGCTCGACTCAGGCGAGGTGAGCCTTTCGGCCTGCACCACCGCCATCTCAGATTTGTGTTTACTGGCCCGGGTGCCCTCCCATCACCAAAGATCACTTTCCAGGAATGAATTGGATAAAATTTCACATGAAGCCTTTATTTCACCAGCTAAGTCCGTTGAGAACAGGTTCTATTTTACAGTGATGACCTGGAGAGAACCATGAATACAGAACCCCACCCCTCCATAATACTGCCCACACCTACAATGTGGAACCCAAAATATGACACCCCACACCCATAATAAGTACAATTTATTGGACACCATTTGTGAAAAATCAGCACTAATATTTTCCCTGATTTAGAGTATATTTTGTGTTTATATATTCCCCAACTTTTACTAAATCTACCAAATTTCAATGAAATATCGAACCTACAAATCCTGAACAAGCCTTTAAATAAATATTTTACATGCATACATGCAGATATAATTCTGAAATTTGAGCTTATTTCACAGCTTGTCACAGCTATTTGTTACGGTAAGCCCTAACCCTTGAGTGCGGAGGCGAATCTGTAGCTCTGCTTGCAGACGGCGCCAGTCTCTGTCAGGAGGGGAGGCACTACGCCACACTGGGCCAGACCGCACTGGAGCGAGAGGCATGAAGATACTGGTCCTGTTTATTTGTTACTGAACCCCATAGCGAAGGCCCGGCAAAAACCCATTACAGCGTTCTCCTAGTTCCTTTTGTTTATACAGCGCCCTTCGCCATGAGGATTCAGAACATCTCGAATGAAGGACAGCACCTCCAACTACACACGTCTCCAGCCACCACACTGCTGGTCCCGCCCATTTCCTTTATAAAACTCTCGCTAGGGAACACGGAACAGTGCTCTCTGCTGGGACTTCCAATTGCCTCAGCCAGCTGTACATACCCCTGCGACACTCAGAATAAATATACGAGTTCAGGACGCCTCCCCGTAGTCCTGGCTTTGATCCCGTTGCCACTGTTCGGTTTTGAGAGTCAAGCTGTAAAAAGGCGTCTGAGTGAGCCTGGAAACCCCCTGAGACAAACACTCGATAAAGAACTCAAACAGACAGTTTTATTTCTGTAGTGCTTAGCGTGTCTCTTGAGCGGACCAGCGTCTCGGAGAGTCGACAGTTCTCGTAGCCCCCCAGCGCCCCCCCAGCCGCTCAGCCGGCTCCACCCGCTGACCCCACCAAGCCAGATGCCGCCATGATCTGCTTCCTGAGGCCTGCCGGGTCGAGCGTCCTGGGGCCCCGGTGAGCGGCGGGCTGGGCTCTGTGGGCCCGCAGGCTGGGGGAGGGCAGGAGGCCGGGTCCCGGCTGCAGGCTGATGACCTCGAGGGGCAGGACGGGGGGCCGCAGGGTGGGCAGGCCGGCGGGGGGCGGGGCCTGCTGGCGGACGCAGTAGGAGGCCCTGCGCCAGGGCGCGGGGTCGAGGGAGCGCGCCACCACGCGCGGCTGCTTCACGGCCTGCAGCTCCAGAGCGTCGAAGCTGGTGAACTTGAGCCCGATGCGCCGCGGAGTGCGGGGCGCCGCGGGGCGCTCTGGGGGGGACAGGGCGGGCGCTCGGGGCGCAGTGAAGGTGTACTGCCTCAGCACCGCGGGGCCCGGTCTGCCACGCTCGCCCGCCGGGCCCACTCGGGCCTTGCTCTTGTCTCCGTCCGGGCTGCCGCGCTGGTTCTCCTTGCCGACGAGCCTCCTCCGCGCCCGGGCGTCGCCGGGGCCCGGCTGCTTGCCCGCGGTCAGGGGCTGTGGGATTCTCCCCTGAGCTGGGTTGGGGCCCCCAGGCACCCCCTGGCCCGACTGGTCCCCACAGGGGGGCGAGGCAGGACGCGGGCCGGTGCAGGCGGGGTTTCTCTGGGCAGGGGGCCGAGGCCGTCTGAGGGGAGCCCCCTCCACCAGCAGGTTGACCCCCACATACTGGGGCACCTCCACTGCCGCCTGCGACGGGGAGGAACAGAGAGAGTGGCTCAGCCCGGTGGGCTGGAGTCGAGTTCATTCTCACAGCAGTTCTGTCCATCTCTTGTGAAAACGACCATGACCGATGAAAGGAACTGGCAGAAGCCGTTTCCCAAGGGGGAGAAGTCAAAACAGGATTAAACTCCAGCGTTTCAGACTCGTCAGGCTTGGACTTTACTCTCTTTTGACCTTTCACCTCGATTCCCAGTGTGACTCACAACAGGCTCAAACAGGAATTCAGGGCTCAGGGTTCTTTGTGTCTTGCACAATCACCTACCACAGAGTTTAAGCTAAAAAGTCAAATTTAGCATAAATATGAAGTACAAATAATATCTGCAATAGGAGATGAGTACTGGTGTAGTGCACTGTTTGGACGGTAGGGGGCGCTGCAAGATCAGACACAGCTTCAGGGCTGGCTGGGATTGGGGCACGTGAGCTGCTAAAGCACAGTGCACCCAGGACTGACGACTGCAGGCCCCTCGGCCCACAGCGAGTCCACGCTCTGGAAATAAACTGCCCTGGGTTGCTGCGGGCGACAGGCGGGCGAGACGCCGGGCCCTCACCTGTTTGTAGATGAGCTCGAAGCCGCCGGGGTCGCAGGTCTTGTCGGCGCGGCGGTCGATGACGACGCGGATGGTGTCCTCCTGCACGGCGGCGCAGAGCCGGCTGGTGACGGGCGTGGAGGCTGCCATGGTGGGGCTGGCGTTGATCTCGATCAGCCAGGGCCGCAGGTCGGGGCCCAGCATGAAGTCGGCCCCGTACAGCTCGAAGCTGCTGCGCCGCGACTCCACCAGGTCCTGCGTCGTCTGCATCGCGTGGATCACCGCCCACTTCATCCCCGGCTCCACCACTGCCGCCCACTGCCCCGCCCGCCCCCGCGCCCGCAGGAACGCGCGGAACTGCTCGCCCGACCACATGTTGTCCAGGGGGATGTCGGGGTGCCGCCGCGCGGAGGGCAGCAGGTGCTTCTGGATGGAGTTGTTGCAGAGGTGGACGGAGCTGGGGGGGAGGGGGGAGCGCGGAGAGAGGTCACCGGCGGGTCACCAGCGGGCTCCCCCCCCTCCTCGCACCCCTGCCCGCTCCCTCCCCGGCCTACCTGTCCAGGTTGTCCACGGAGTAGGGCTGGGTGGAGAAGCGCAGGTAGCACTCCTTGTAGAACCAGATCGTCAGGGGGTTCCAGTCAGTGACCAGGAACCACTGGCGCAGGTCGAACTTGGTGTCGTGGATCAGCAGGGGGCGCTCCAAGTACTTCTGTACCACCCACTTGCTGTCCTTGATGAGGGTCGGGTCGCTGTCCACCAGCTTCAGGATCTCCTCCAGCCGCTTCATGCACACTATACCTGGGGGTCAGGGGTCAGGGGTCAGGGATCAGAACAGCAGCGGCCAAGCCCAGTCTTCCAGATCCGTCACACTGCAGAGCTGTTTAACTCACACTCAGTCCAATCTGAGAAGAGCAAGGAAGAGTGTGCAGACTCCTACCTCTCCCACGAGACTTGGCTCCTGGCTTCACAATCCAGATGTTGTGGATTCCATCGATGTCCAGCTGTGGGTTGACCTCTCTGAGCCTCTCCAGCACAGTCACACAGCGGTCAGCATACTGGTCACTCCCCTCAATCGCTGCCCCTTCACTGGACAGAGAGCGAGAGTCAGAGACTACCGCGCTTCCCGCTGCACTGTGACAAAGGTCAAGGGAGGTGTCTCTCCTGCAGCTAGTGAGCCGCAGTCCTGAAGGAGTCAGAGAGTGACGCACACAGCACACTCCTGTCACAGTCCTCAGCCACATTCCATTCAACTTTTACTTAGAAAAGATTATTCTAAATGTTAATATTTTATATAGCACTTAAAAATAGATAGGGCACGTAGCCTGATGAAGTCGCCAAGGTACAAAGAGTCAGAGACGAGCGTATCGATGCTCTTAATCACATAAACGGGGTCAAGTATAAGTCTGAACGCAGATAAGTGAATGACCCCAGATGTCACTTTCTTCAATAATATTATTAATTAATAATCAGTACTCACTGCACAACCTGGTAGTAGCCGTGAATGAACTCCTCCCACTGTTGCTCGGTGACGGACGGGGGCATCTCCATAGCGATGTCGATGTCACTGTGATCCAGGCTGTCCAAGAAGTCCTGGCACACCTGCAGGGCCATGTCAATCATCAGGGTGCTGATGGATGAGGGGGGTCGGAGCCTACCTGCCCTCCTCTGCTCTGTGGAGAGGGGACAGCAAGAGGAGCTGTTACTGTCATCACTGGCATCAGCAGCCCGTCTCACTGGTGTCAGTGTCAGGAAATGAAACAGAAGCTGTGGCGGTAACTGGGACTGGTGTAGTATTATAGGCAGGATTAAGGGAGTGCAGTATTAAAGGAAGGCGTGTTAAAAATAGTTCCCAAACTACAGGACAGATACAGAGGAGAGCTTAACTGCTCTCAGTGAGAATAAGCACAGAGGGGACTGTGCTGGCACTTGATTCAGGCTCAGTCCTGAAAGATGTTGACCAAGTCAGTTCAGGGCACATCTTCAAGATCAACACAGACGCGGGAACACAGGGGAGCAAGTGGCAAATAAGAGCAGGATCACTCAGGACAGGAAACAGGACGTCTTTACACAGAGAGGTGTGGGGGTCTGGAGCAGACACCTCCGCCAAGCTTTATGAAACATCTGCATAAAACACATGTTCTGATGAGCTGCAGCACTTGGGCCAGAGAACCCAGAGGAAGAGGAGAACACTAGGGGCATACCCTGAGGAGGGGGGTGTCTCGGGGTCCCCTCGCCACACTCCGCCCCACGCTGGCCCCGACTGCGCTCCACCACACACTGAAGCAAGCTGGAGCAGGACGTCAGCCGGAAGTCCTCTGCACAGGGAGAGCAGCAGTGAGAGGCGTGGTAGAGCCCATGGGTGGGGAGAGGGGAGGAGGAGAGGGATCAGGGGGACGAACTGCAGCAGACAGAGGGAGACAGGAGGACAGGGAGGAGACAGGAGGACAGGGAGGAGAGAGGGGTCAGGGAGACAAACTGCAGCAGACAGAGGGAGACAGGAGGACAGGGAGGAGACAGGAGGACAGGGAGGAGAGAGGGGTCAGGGAGACAAACTGCAGCAGACAGAGGGAGACAGGAGGACAGGGAGGAGACAGGAGGACAGGGAGGAGAGGGAGGAGAGAGGAGGGGAGAGGAGGACAGTGGAGCAATGGAGCCTCACCTGTGAAAGCGTGCTTCTCGTCCTGCGCCCCCAGCCTGTAGCAGCGCGGGAAGAACGTGTCGGGATCAGCAGAAGCAAACCACTGCAGGCTCCGGAGGTTCACACACAGCCCCACCTGCGGCAGACAGGACACATTCCCGTTCCCTTCATGCGAAATGGGCTGGACAGAACCAGCTGAAGGCCACGCGGCTGGCGGCTGGCGGCTGACCTTGGTGGTGAACGAGCCCGCCTTCGCGTAGTGATTGGTCATCTGCTCCTTGCGCAGGGAGTGGCAGTCGATGGCGTCCCTCCGCGTCGTCCAGTAGAAATAGGGCGTCTCGTTCCGCACCAGCCGGGACTGGGGGACAAAGGGACAGAGGTGAGGAGGGAGCCCCAACTTGGCCTCAGCTCGTCACGCCAGTACATTACGCCTGGATGTGAAGCTGAGATGGAAGAACAGCCACAGCACATTACTGCTCAACTTCAAAGGCACTGGAAGCAAGCCCTGCTTGTCCTTCACCATGGCAACAACACCTCCTGTCTCCAGGGCAACAGCGAGACTCACCATGAGGTCATAGATCCCTTCCGGGTCATCCTCCTTCTCTCCGTCCTCTGGACTGGCGTCTGAGGGGGGGAAAGAAAAAACAGGGGGATATCCCACAAGTCATTCCTTCACAATGTCTGGTCTTCTGTATTCATGTCCTGTCAGACTCTGTCTCACCGTCGTTGTCATCGCTGTTGTCACCATCATCATCCTCCATCTCCTCGTCGCCATGCCGACGTGCAGCCCCCTGCGGCGCTGCTCGAGGGAAGCGGCGCTCCACCCAACCGCGAGCGCGCAGGGCAGCGCGGACCACTGGGTACGGTCCCTGCACGGAGAACACCTTCCTCATCTGGGGAGAGAGACGGGGGGACAGAGAGAGGGACAGGGGGACAGTGAGAGAGAGAGACAGGGAGACGGGGGGACAGAGAGAGAGGGACAGGGGGACAGTGAGAGAGAGAGACAGGGGAAGGAGAGAGAGACAGGGAGACGGGGGGACAGAGAGAGAGGGACAGGGGGAGAGAGAGAGACAGGGGGAAAGACGAGGGGACAGAGAGGGAAGACAGACAGAGAGAGAGACAGGAGAGAGACGGAGAGAGAGAGACAGGGGGACAGAGAGAGAGACGAGGGGACAGTGAGAGAGAGGGGGAAAGAGAGAGACGGGGAGACGGGGGGACAGAGAGAGGGGGAGAAAGAGAGAGATGGGGGAACAGCCAAAGAGGGGAAGAGGGGTATAAATAAGTGAAGAAAGGCAGAGGAAGAGGCAGGGGCAGGAAGAGGGGGAAGAGGGACTTTTTACTGCACCATTCGCTGTCAGGGAATGCGCACAGTCAGTTATCTACAGAAAGGGAGAGTGACCGCTGTGCTGACCTTGACCGCCCTGTCCACCAGCGCCTTGGCGTTCTTCAGTCTCTCGGGGTTCATGACCAAACTGCGCCTCACCTTGCCCTCAACAGGTGGCGCTGTGACCACAACAACAAGACAACAATTGCTAATGACATGAAGCACAAATACAGATTTCTCTTATTCTTATTCTTATTCTTGCTGCCAGCAGCGAGAGCTCCTGATAGTAACATTACAGTGGGAGTGTGTGGGCTCGGCCCGGGATGTCGCGGGGGGCTGTGTGCGGCGCCGGGGCGGGCCTCGGCTCAGGCGGTCTTGCTGTGGCTCTGCGCCCTGCGGCCTGGCCTTTGAGCCTGCAGACAGGGGGACAGAGAGACTCCTGTCAGGGTGGGTAAAGGGTTTCGGAGCAAGAGGTCAGTGGACACAGCAGGGAAGAAGTCCCGCTCGAACAGAAGCTGGAGTTCTGCACCATCAGCCACTCAGAGTCCAGGGATTAACCACAGCACGGCGGGAGCCATTCAGCCGCGGTGAAGCTTAGTGTGAATGAAGCGCCGCGAGCCAGCCCCTGGTGGAACTACGTCTCATGAGATATTCTCAAGGAGAGAAGAAGGTGGTGAAATGATTATTAGTTCAGGAGAAGGTTCAGCTAAGAAACAGGGAGCTGAGCTGGAGACAGCAGGGCCTCACCATGGTCAGCCTCAGCTGGGCTGTCCTCACTGCCTCCAGCCTCGGCCTCCCCCCCTGCCTCTCTCGACTCTGCAGACTCCATGGGCTCAGGCAGCCTCGGGGTACCAGGGCCGAGGGCTCCCCGGGCACAGGGGCATCTCCCCCCGGCCTGCCCGCTGTCCTGGAGCGCCTGTCTGTCTGTGCTGACCCTCGCCTGGCCGGTCAGGCCGGGTCGCTGCCTGCTGTGGGGACAGGAGGGGCAGGAGGGACAGGAGGGACAGGAGTGAGAGGCTGACAGCACACGCGCATCGCCGTCACCCTGCTCAGCAAGAGCAGCCGAGCAGACAGACACCCCCAACACACTCGACTGGACTGTACTAACTGGGTAAGACTGTTACTGACACTACTGACTGTATACACACTGTAGTCTACTGACTGTACTCACACACACTGTAGTCTACTGACTGTACACACACACACACACTGTACTCTACTGACTGTACTCACACACACTGTACTCTACTGACTGTACTCACACACACTATAATTTACTGACTGTACACACACACCACCTCACAGACCAGCCTGGCCAGATTTGTGGAGCCTCAGCTCTGTCAGCGACAGTAACCACAACACTGTGACACGCTGGTCACCTGCACTCAGATAAGAAGGACGGAGGCTTTTTGTTCAGGTGTCTCCAGGGCTGTCACTGGAAAGGCGGACTGTTTCGGAACTAAACCTCTCGCAATGCGCCTGTGCCCCCAGTGCCCCGTCAGCTAACGGACCCCCCGGACCCAGAGCTGTGCAACACGGCTCTCCCAGCTCAGAGCCGAGGTGTCGCCCGTCTTGGAGTGACCGAACCGTGTTCCCAGGGCTCGCAAAGCGCCCGCGTGGCTGCGGTCCGAGAGCGCTCGCGCGTTGTCCTTCCTCACCGCCCTCATCATCTCCGGCACAGCGAGCGCGCGACGACGGCAGCCCGCAGGACAGCTGACGGCGCTTTGGTGCTCGATTCGGAGAGCCGCTTTGGTGCTCGATTCGGAGAGCCCCGCACACCTGTCCCGAACACACCTGCCAGCGGAAGAGCGAGGGCTCGGTTCGGCTGCAGTCGGACTCCCTCTGCACCGCGACGGCGCGTCACAGAGCGCGGAGATGTGTCAGCTTTTCTGGAAACGATAAAAACCCCACAGACTAGTCCCCACAGACACCCGTAATTCCAGATTCATTCTTAACGACTCTGGCAAAACATTACCAGTTGATAAGACCACATAGCTACAGAGGCTACAGAAGCAATAAAGATTAAAATAATATCAAAAGGTTTAACACGAGGTTCTGTCTTTCAGGGTCACACGACCAGATTAATATAAATATTGAATGTTAACTGGAGCTACAGAAAGCTTGGAGGAATCCCAACACGTCTCTCTCTTTTAAAGGCCCTGCACATTCGGCTCCGCCTGCCTGTTTCCCCTGGCGGGGATGTAGAAGGACCCGTCAGCCCGACCCCCCTGTACCCCCGACCCCCTGTACCTGAGCGACCTCGCACTGCGACTCACCTGGCCGCGCGCCGCTCTCACCTGCGAGCCAGACGTTCTCTGTCTGTGCGCAACGCGCCTGCGCGGCTCCCTTTACACGCGGGCCGGCACGCAGTGTTTACGGTCTCCTTGGTGACGGTCTCCCAGCGACGCGCGGCATCCCACCAGCTACAGAGCCCGAACCGGGTCGCACGCAGCCGTGTGGGCGGCGCGCAGCTACAGCGCGATCCGGCACAAAACAGCATCAGCTGCTGCAGGACTTCCTGCTGTTTTACTCTCAGAGCTGACTGAGATTTGGAAGAGGAACGAAGCCCAGCTGTAGCCAAGACTTAATCAAGAGGAACCTCATTCAACTGCCAAACAGAACCACATCCGCTGAATTGCAGAACCTCGATGACATCATACTGGGATGGATGAATTAGTGGGGAGGAGAGCAGAGTGATGGGGATTATTAGGAGGCCATGATGGGTAAGGGCCAGGGGGAAATTTGGCCAGGACGCCGGGGTTACACCCCTACTCTTTTCAAGAAACACCCTGGGATTTTTAAAGACCACAGAGAGTCAGGACCTCGGTTTTACGTCTCATCCAAAGTACGGCGCCTTTTTACAGTGTATTGTCCCCGTCACCATACTGGGACATTAGGACCCACACAGACTGCAGGCTGAGCGCCCCCTACTGGCCCCACTAACACCTCTTCCAGCAGCAGCCTCAGCTCTCCCAGGAGTCTCCCCTCCAGGTACTGACCAGGCTCACACTGCTGAGCTCCAGTGGGCTGTGAGCTGGGAGTTGCAGGGTGATATGGCTGCTGGCAATTTAAGATTGAAATTGAATTTAAGACATTCCTACATCTGCTGTCTCCCCCCGTCGAGCCTCAGTTACTTGTCCTAAAGTCTAAAGTCTTTCCTGGAACCTGCAGGCTCAGGCCCGAAGGGAGGGGCTCAGGCCTGGAGATAGAGGCTCAAGTCCGGAGAAAGAGGGCTCAGGCCTGGAGAGAGAGGGGCTTGTTCTTCTCACCAGAGGTGCTTTTAAACGATCTGCTTTACAGAGGACATCCTACCTCAGTGTCAAGAGTGAAATAGCGTGGGGTGGAGGAAAGGAGAGATGGGGAGGGACCAGAATGTGTAATTAAAAAAGAGAAGCAGAAGGTTTAGAGAAAGTATCAGACTCTTGAACTGTGTCACTTCTCTACACAGAGGGTGTTTGGAATGATGTTGAAGCAAATATCCAGGTCTGTGACGAAGCAGCTGGAAGAGCAGGACAGGCCAGACTGCTTCCTCTTATCTGTACACCCCTTCAGAAACACGCACTCCAACGCACAACACGTGAGACCTACACAACTGGACCCGTGCAATTACAGGGGCTCAGCAGCTAATGGGATCTGCTGTTGGTGCCGCAGACTTGCTCTGAAATCCGAGGAATACATTGTCAGCTTTCCCGACTTTGGTGTAGTTCCCCTGCTGATAGAAGCCGTTGTCATCCCTTCTCGGTTGAGTCCATATGCGCAGTGTCATCATTTTCCCTTCTCCGACACACGAGCATCCCGATCTCATTGTACAAGATCGAACCTGGTGGCCAGGAGCCCAACCCTAAAACCATGAGATCTCCCGTGGTCAGCAGCAGCACATTACTGACTTGACTTATGCCTATTTCACTATGCAAAACACTGTGTACCCAACTGTGCAGATGGGCACCTGACTGCAGCAGTCGGAGTGAGGAATTAGGAATCTCTCACAGGTGTCACAGCAGGATCCCACATGGAGTCTGAACCCAACACCTTCCTGCTCTGAGTCCAGAGCTGGCCCCTTCTCCACACTGCTGACCTTCAGAGTAATGAAGGTCACCGACACGACTGCCAGTACAAGAAGATGCAGAGGCCGTTCGACGTCCACAGCTGCCACAGTTTAACACCGCTTAACTACATTGATACCAGGAGACGAAATGTGTTTCAACACAGCGCAAGAAAACATGTCACAGATCGCATAACACAGCTGCTACACTTTGCTTTTACAGAGAGGGGGAGGACCTCAGGGGTCTCCTGCAGTAACTGAAGACTGAAGCCTGACTTCCTGCCCAGTGAGAGCAGGTTGAGTCACACAGTAACAACCTGAGCAGAGCCAGGAGGAAGTGGAACCGAGACAGGCTGGGGAGGGGTGAGGGGGGGCAGGATGCACGGATTGAGGTCAGACAGCACTGGCCAGGAAGCTCACAGCCCGGCCAGGCCACATGAACATGGGCTAGAAATCAAACTTCCAGTGCACAGCAATAAGATCCATTTCTGATTTGACCTGCTGTAGGCTCTTTCACAAATGCTGGCTGCTTAAAAATGCTGCTGCCTAGTCAGGCATGTGTATTTTAAAAAGGTATTCCTATGGACAATGACAGTACCCAGGGAAGGAGGATGCAGACAAGCCACCGTAGACACAGAGGAGGACCAGACAGGCCCTCGCTGATGTGCTCACCCAGCCACATTTACCTGCATACCAGACCTCACTGATCCCCGGTGCAGATTCTCCTCATGCTGACCTGGTGTGAGTGTCCTGCAGTGTCTGAGGATGGCACTGTGAGTGTCCTGCAGTGTCTCTTCCTGTTCTGTAGGAGCAGAGTGAGTCAAGTGGCTTTTGAAGTTTGTCATTCAGGCCAGCTAACCTCAAAAGCACCCAGTACACAGAGCTCCAAGCCCAGGAATGTCAGAGACCCCGAGAAAACCCAGCAGTGTCCGCTGGTCTATTCACACATGACCCTGAGGCAGTGGAGCCCGACCTGCACGCACCTGCAGCGCAAGGGGACCGACTCCCGCCCCCGACCCGACGCCTCTCTCTGGAGGAGCCACAGGCTGCGCGTGCAGGAGCGAGAGTCTGGGAACAATCGGAGCCGGACAGAGAAACCCTCGGGAAAGGGGAGAGATCAGCCGTGCCGACAGGACCCCAGGATAGGAGCCCAAGCAGCCAGCCCGCTGCAGAGACATGGCGGTGCAACACAGCTGTGGTTTTATACTTCCCCTTGCAGAGACGCATTTAAAAATGATTAACAGCAAACACACTCACGTCACACCCCATGAATAGACAGCGCCAGGCGATCTTCCTCTTAAAGGAAAACACTCCTTCCTCGTCCCACGACTCGCAAACTCCTCTGATCATTCACCTGTTATCAGCCTCCCCTGCAACCATATACCTCAGGCCCTGCGAGAAGGCCAGGCCACGCACCAAACGTATAGATGTGTAGGTCTTCTCGTTATGTCTTTTGCAGTAATTTGTTCCAGATATTGACATTATTACACAAGTTCCTCCTCCCTAAACCCGGCTCTCTGCGCTCAATGCCAATTTCAGCTTTTGATTCCAACCAACAGTTCCTGAACATCCCGAGTCGATGCAGAAGTCATTAAGACTATCAACCTTGGCTGCTTCAAAGCCTGTCCTGGAAGGACGATTGTGCTCAACACAAACCCACACAGACGCACGCAGACAGAGCTGTATTTTTATTGTTATCGTCAGCGTTTCATCAATATTTTTCTCTTCTGATTTTGTGTCAAAATAGAAGCGTACATAATTTTTTCTGATCAAGACCAAAACAACTCAGGTTTGCAAGTTTGCGTAACAAAAAAAAAACCAAGTATATATAAAAACAAAAAAAGCCGTTTAAATTACTGGAACAAAATTCTCCAGTTTTCCTGACATCATGAATATTAACAGTTTAATCAATAAGGACCCGCCCTGATATTTAGTTTTGTTCTGAAAGGCAGAAGTGTAATGAGGCTGTGAAAATGTATGTACAAATATTAATATTCATGAGGTCAGGTCAACTGACCCAGAGGTGGACACGCTCCCTCCTTACTGGATTGGTCTCTTCTCTAGTTCTCCTTGCTGAGTGGCTCTTCACAACTTCCTGGTCACACCCCCTTCCACACCTGCCCCCTCCCTGTGGGGGCATCCGGGTCCCACGATCAGCACAGGGAGTGGCGCCAGACTCAGAACTGCAAGACGAACAGATCAGGATTGAAAACACATTGACAGCACCGCCGATGCCGACAGGAACAAACGTTTCACATTTTAATAGAAAATTATTCACGCTGCAATGTCCAAAGACAAAAAACAGCTCAGAGCTTTCTGCTTCTCAGTCACATGTGCTACCAGTAAATTAATACATTTCCCTTAAGAAACTTGGATATTATCCGGACCTGCACTAGTCAGAACTTACTGCATCCTTCCTCTCGAAACTAACAGTGCGTCTACGGGGGAGGGTTTTTCCCAGGTG
The DNA here is from genome assembly GCF_059453375.1 of Lepisosteus platostomus. Lineage (NCBI taxonomy): Eukaryota > Metazoa > Chordata > Actinopteri > Semionotiformes > Lepisosteidae > Lepisosteus > Lepisosteus platostomus. The sequence goes on along the minus strand of NC_142616.1, from coordinate 67,992,746 downwards.
TGGGACGTCCTGGCCACGGTGCTCGGGGCTGCAGTCAGCACGTGCAGCAGAGCCCGAGACTCTGCAGCCCCATCCGCCCTCCTGGCCTTCCCGTCCATTCCTGTGCTTCAGTGTTTTAACGGAGTGTAGGAACGTAGCCAGGAAATGCAACACGGATGTTATTTTTCACAGCCATTCCTGCAGCTCTGCAGGCCGGTACCACTGCGCTACGTCTAACAGCACTCTGCAGAGCTCCGCACTTTCTCTGTCCTCTTACAACATCTGAACAGCTGGTGCAGAGAAACCGAAGCTTTGAACTAAGCTGATGAGGCAAACTCCCCGAAAGGCACGTACGTTCTTGAGGAACTCCTCAGCCACGATGCGGGCGCGGGCGTTGACGGACAGCTTCATCTCACTGATCTCCTTGTCGATCTCCTCCATGAAGTGGATGACGAAGTCCACCAGCTTGTGCTTGTACATCTGCTCCGTGTGGAAGTTTGTGATCAGGAAGCTGATGTCGTAGCCCTGGAGTCAGGAGAAAGAGAGCGACCGTGACAGACAGGATGAGTGTATGTACACCAGTGAACTAGACGCTGGTATAGTGAAAGAACTAGTGAAGTTTGCAGATGACCCCAAATTGGAGGATTGAGAAAATGCTTTTTTAAATTTGATTTGCTGCTTCTACGGACTTACACATGATTCAAGACTGGACAAACGCCTGTCAGATGAGATCCCGAGATTAATAAGTTATTGCCGAAGAGGCGAGATCTCGTCTTCCCGAATCCCCCTCTTACCTCCACGGGTTTCCTCCGCAGGATGAAGAAGTTCTCCGCTCTCATCATCATGAAGCGCATGAACTTGTGGCACAGGATCTTCTCAATCTCATCGGCCTGTGGGGACACATCACAGCACCGTCAGCCCAGCCCTGTTCAACCCCAGTCCAGTCAGAGTCTCCTCCTCGGCCCTCCACCTGTCGCACTGCTAACGCCACCTGCAGCCCTTCAAGCCACTCCTCTGTCAGAGCGGTCCTGCGCTGCACCAGAGAGAGCAGTCAGGCTGCCTCTAAAATCACAGAGCAGCCTTTTTCATTCTCTCGACCAATCACAAGCCAGGTAACTAAGGCATCTACCAATCACAGAGAAGGTCATTCTGAATTCCTGACCAATCACCTGCACAATTACTTGACGGTTCCAGGAAGAGATCACTCTGCCCACTGCAAAGTAATTATATTTTTCAGGTCCCATCATCTGGACACTCTTAAACAAGTTAAGATCAGTGCTGTATATTTCCAGTATGACACTGACACAGAGAAACATGTACTCATGACTTCTGCTTTCTGCCTCATCAGTGGTGTGAATATCAGCCTCTAAAACACCCGACTAAGACCGGCTGGTTTTCCAGTCTCTCGACCTGGGACACGAGCCCCGCCCACGGCCTCAGCCAACCACAGCACAGCACACGCACGGCCACGCCCCCTCAGCGACCTGTTTGACAGCGATGCTGACGCGCACGGAGTTGATGGAGCCCTCGATCAGAACCTTCTCCTTCTCATTGCGGCTGATGATGACCGGCTGCAGCAGCAACTCCTTACTGCTCCTGGAGAGAGAGAGATGAGAGAACACGTTAGGACCCCAGGAGGACTCAGAGCAGAGCTGACCATGCGCCTGCCTGTTTGGCAGAGAGGCTGAGGGCCAATCCCAGCAGAGGAAGGGCTGAGAGAGGGAGGGGGGCAGGTCACCCCGAGAATAGGAGAGCCTCGAACCCGCGTCCGGCTCAGACTCACCGGACTTCAACCTCTGGCTTGTTGTGTCTCTCCACCACCTGGGAGGAGAAGTTCTCCAGACAGAGGGCGGCCTGCAGCGTGGCGCGCACGGCGTTCAGGTAGGGCCGCAGAGTCGCTGTCTGTGGAGGAAAAGAGCAGTTCTTTACATTATATAGCGCCTTTCTGGACCCTCCACTCAGAGCTCTTTACAGGTAAGGGGGATCCCCTCCACCCCCACCAGTGTGCAGCCCCACCTGGATGAGGCACCAGTCCTCTCACACACACCAGCTCTCAGTGGGGAGGAGAGCAGAGGGATGAAGCCAGTTCAGAGATGGGGGGTTAGTAGGAGGCCATGACTGGTAAAGGCCAGGGGGGAAATTTGACCAGGACACTGGGGTAACACCCCTACTCTTCTCGAGAAACGCCCTGGGATTTTTAATGACCACAGAGAGTCAGGACCTCGGCTTTGTGTCTCATCCAAAGGACGGTGCCTTTTTACAGTGCAGTGTCCCCGTCACTATACTGGGGCATTAGGACCCACACAGACCGCAGGGTGAGCGCCCCCTACTGGCCCCACTGACACCTCTTGCAGCAGCAACCTTAGCTTTCCCAGCAGGAGTCTCCCATCCAGGTACTGGCCAGGCCCCAGTACGACAGAGCCGGGGCGCACCGGCCGGAGAATTTCAGAGCCTCGGCCCCGCGGGTCTGGGTCTGGGTCTGGGCGGACAGAGCTCTGCGGGCCCGCATTCCTCCCGCCCCCCCTCACCCTCAGCCCAGCAAGCCCGGGCGTGCGGTGGGGATCTCCATGGCAACAGTGAATTCCAGCAGCGCGAGCCTCCCGTGCCCGGACGCGCAGAGACGCCTGTGCACGAGCGAAGCGGCACGCAAACAGGGGGGTACCCGGGGTGCCGAGAGTCGGTCACTTCCAACACGTCATTTTGACAGGAAGCCGCACACACCACACGAAAATAAAACCCCTGCAACCGTCTTGAAATGACGGTTCACACGCCACTTTCTGCCCTGCACTGCCTGGTGCCATCCAGCACCTGAGCCGGCTCGGCGCCCTCCCCACCCGCCGGGGGCACCGGGCGGAGCGGCTGCAGGCTGTCGGGCGAAATTTGGGTGGGGATCCCAGGCACACCTACCGCGGCCGTCGGCAGCCCCAGCCAGGAGCCTCTCGCAGAGACTCCCAGGGCACCGCACCCCATCTAAGACCCCGCGCACAAACCATAGCAGCCCACTAACCTATTTACCAGTAGTTAATTGTCTTAATTATTGATGTTAATATCCAGAAACGCTACCCTGTCTTACCATTTCTGCTTCCTCTGGGGAACAAGACGGAAGTGCTCGGAGCGCGTGCGCACGGCGGCTCTTCCGCGAGCGCTGCTCGGCTGGCTGGGATGTACCATTCCCACATCTTAAGGGTGTGTGCAAGTAACTGGATAGTGCCATTTCTTTGTGCGCTACTTTTCATTTTCCACTATCTTGTACAGCCAAATACCTTTATAAAGACTAGGCGTTTGAAACAGACCATGCAAGAGGCAATCTCTCTTAGTGCTCTGATATAGCACAGCATCTTTCCGGAACGGTACGACTGGTATTACGTTCACCGTCTCTAGCTCGAGTTATTATGATTAGAAATTCAGAAACAAGAACTACTAAATCTGCTGATGTTATTTTAAATAATCTATGTTGTCTTTCTTTTCCACCTATTTCCACAAAAAATCTCTTCCTCCCACCCCCACCTTCAATTTGGTTTAGGCAGAGATTTTCTTCCATAAAAGGCAACGTGGGACTTCAGACTGGCTGGCTGAATGTGGGGGGGAGTTTTCGACTAGCTGGAGTCTGCTGTGATCTGCAGCAAAACAAACAGAAGAAAACGAGTGCAACTTCAAATAAAATATTTTTTATTTAAATCTTTTATTTCATTTTTATCTTCAATTATCATCTCGTCGCCACATTAAACGTTGTAATTCTAAGAATAAACCCCTCTCTGGTGGTGTCGTCTTCAGGGAGAAACCATCTTGCAAGAGACGGTTTGTTCAATCAGGCTCAGGAGACGGGGTTGGCGCGGTGGTCAAGGGAGTCTAGTACATGTTTCATACGCGCAATAACTCAACCCGAAAATTCTCTAAGTTGTTGTAGACACTGTTAAACATATACTTCACGTCAGATTGGATTTCGGAAAGAAATGTTTAGTCGTGAAGGTGAACAGAGTGTGTCGCGCACCCCTCTGTAGCCCTGAATGGTAGAGTCGGCAATGGAAGCTGCGCTGCAGGACTAAAGCTGTCCGTTCTGCTTTAGCGTCTTATCAATGGTAAGTCTGCAACCAGAGAGCAAAACGCGTACGTGTAATGTTCTGGGAGGAATAAACAGAAGCTGCCTAATCTGGCATTCGCCTAGATGAACAGAGCCGCCGTGTGAAAATGCTCCTTGAGGTGGCGGCGGCTGGAGGGCGCAGTCAGCGTTGTGCGGTGTGCGCGTACGTATCAATGGACAGGGTCCCTTCGCCTGAGGATGTTGTTCTCTCTCGTTGCGTGTAAGACCTGCCACTGCACGGCACTGCGAGGGAGAGTAAGAGCCGCCCGCTGCACTTACGGCGGGGTTTGAAAGCAGTGGGGCTTCTTAAACGTTTATAAAAACAAGACCGTGCCGAGGTTACGCTCATGCACGGAGCAGTCTGGTTGCGGGGCGGGCAGATCCGTCTCTCCTACCGGAGATAAAAGCCTTTGGAAGTCAAGTTTCACAAGGCGCACGACGATTCTGGCTGCCTGACATTGCTTGTGTCTGTCTCGTTTAAACATCTGTCGTTGTAACTCGTGTTTTGTTGTCACTGTTACTGTGCTGTATTGCTGCTGGTGTCGCTCGTTGGTGACGTCATGTTTTGTGTGTAAGACGAGCTTTGTCCGGACGCTGTTGTGCCGAGCGGTTTAGACAGGCGAGGTGTGCAAGACTGGCCACCTCCGCTGTCACCTACTAGCAACAGCGCACGGGGAGGGGAGGGAATGCAAGGGAAACGCACTGATCCAGTGGTCAGTGGCATAGCTGGGGTTTGAACCAGGAACCAGGAATAAGGCCTGCGCCTGAATCCTTTGTCCCTGTTCAGGGTGGGATGTCTTTTAAAAGGCAGGTGTCTGTGTCATATGCACTTGAAATCTGACATCTCTGCTCGGCATGCTCCTGAGCTGGAGCAGCTTGCAGCACACTGGCAGCCTGATCTGTGTGCTCAGCTCTGCCCAGCCTGCAGCACACTGGCAGCCTGATCAGTGTGCTCAGCTCTGCCCAGCCTGCAGCACACTGGCAGCCTGATCTGTGTGCTCAGCTCTGCCCAGTCTGAACACACTGACAACCTGATCTGTGTGCTCAGCTCTGCCCAGCCTGCAGCACACTGACAGCCTGATCTGTGTGCTCAGCTCTGCCCAGCCTGAACACACTGACAACCTGATCTGTGTGCTCAGCTCTGCCCAGCCTGAACACACTGACAGCCTGATCTGTGTGCTCAGCTCTGCCCAGCCTGCAGCACACTGACAGCCTGACCTGTGTCCACAGCTCTGCCCGGCGTGAGGATGAGTGAGCTGAAGGACTGCCCTCCGCTGCAGTACTATGACTTCAAGCCGGTGGAGCATGCCAAGGTGTGTCCGCGCTACACGGCGGTGCTGGGCCGCTCCGATGACGATGGGATCGGGATCGAGGAGCTGGACACCCTGCAGCTGGAGCTGGAGACGCTGCTGTCCTCCGCCAGCCGCAGGCTGAGGGCCCTGGAGGAGCAGAGACAGGTGAGGGGGTGCGGGGGGAGGGGACGGGTGAGGGGGTGAAGGAGGGGGAGGTGAGGGGTGTGGACACTAACCAGGAAAGAGATCACAGCATAGTTGCTTGTACACCCATCGCTCCCCAAAACTGTGCTGACTGTCGCAGACACCTGCGCGTGTGTCTGTCTGCCTCAGATCCTGACGGACTGGCAGGACAAGAAGGGGGACAAGCGCTTCTTGAAGATGGGGAAGGAGGCAGACCTGTCGGCCGCACCCCGACACTCCAAGCCCAAGAAACAGAAGCTGGAGGGAAAAGGGGGCCACGGGCCTGGACCTGGCCCGGGTCGGCCCAAATCGAAAAACCTGCAACCCAAGATCCAGGAGTACGAGTTCAGCGAGGACCCCCAGGACACCCCGCGCATCCCCAAGAACGATGCCCCCAACAGGTTCTGGGCGTCTGTGGAGCCGTACTGCGCCGACATCACCAGCGAGGAGATCAGGGTGCTGGAGGACCTGCTGAAGGCCCCCGAGGACGAGCCCGAGTACTACAAGGTACTGAGTTCTGTTTACAAACCACCACGAAGCTCCGCTGTCCTGCGCCCGATCTGTACAGCCTGTCCCTCTCTGTGTTCTGTCCTGCGCCCGATCTGCACAGCCTGCCCCTCTCTGTGTGCTGTCCTGTGCCTTTTCTGTACAGTCTGTCCCTCTCTGTGTGCTGTCCTGTGCCTTTTCTGTACAGTCTGTCCCTCTCTCCCTGCTGTCCTGCAGCTGTGCTGTTCAGTCAGTCCCTCTCTACTCTACCTGCTGTCCTGTGCCTTTGCTGTACAGTCTGTCCCTCTCTCTCCGCAGTCCTGTGCTCGATCTGTACAGCCTGTCCCTCACCTGTGTCCCTCTCTGCCTGCTGTCCTGTGTCTGTGTAGGTCCCTGCTCTGGGGAAGCACTATTCCCAGCGCTGGGCCCAGGAGGACCTGCTGGAGGAGCAGCGCGACGGGGCCAGAGCCAACGACAAGAAGAAGGGCATCATGGGACCGCTGTCCGAACTGGACGCCAAGGGTGAGTGTGGCGAGGGCCAGGCGCGGGGGTCCAGGAGACGGGGGACAATCTGGGAGGAGGAGTGTCAAGGGAGACGGGCAGTGAGTGACGTTGTGAGGACTCTCGAGTGAAGAAAGATGCCAGAGGGGAGGAGCGATCCTGCTCAGAGTGGTGGGGGTGCAGGATCTTGGGGGTTCTAGACTGGTCAGGGCTCTGCGTGGCTGCAGCCCGGTCTAGTCTGTGTTCTGTGTGTTCCTCTCTCCAGATGTGGACGCCCTCCAGAAGAAGTTTGAGTCTCAGCATGATCCCCCTGAGGACGGTTGCCCCTTTGGGCCCCTGACACAGCGCCTCCTGCAGGCCTTGGTGGAGGTGAGATGCACACGGAGCGACATAGACTTCCTGGTTTACACTGACCTGAGCAGTCTGGGGCACACTTGTACACAGGGAGTCGCGCGGATACGCGCAGGGATATGGGGGGCCAGGAGCCACGTGGATACACGCAGGGATACGGGGGGCCGGGATACGGGCTGGGAGTCGCTGAGATACCTGCAGTGACAAGCTGACGCACTGCCTTTCCTGCTGTAGGAGAATATCATCTCCCCAATGGAAGACTCCCCCATTCCTGAGGTCCCCAGTAAGGATGGAGGTGGCGATGGGGCCAGTACCTCCCCCCGCAGCCAGGGCAAGGCCTTCAGGTACTCCTGCGCCCCTGATTCCCCCCGATACCCCCCGAGAGCCCAGTGTCCTCCAGATGCCCCCCTACCACCACTTGCACTCCCTGTCTGCACCCGTTACCCCTTTTCTGCCTCTGCTTCTGCATCGGAGGGGCTTTCCAGCCAACTGCCCCCTCATCCCTTTCCCACTGCTGCCCCTCGTTCTAACTCACAACTTGAGAAAATTCCCTGAATACCCCCACTCCTTTCCAGATACCCCAAACTGCCCCAGCCTGCCCACTCCTGACTGCCCTCTTCCCCCAGCATGCCCACTGTGTGCCCTGTCTGAATGTCCACTCTGTGTCTGGCGGCGTGTCCGCTGTGTGACTGTCCACTCTGTGTCCACTGTTTGAGTGTCCACTCTGTGTCGGGCAGTGTGCCTCACACCCGTTCCCTGGAGGTGCGGATCAAGGAGGAGCTGGTGGCGCAGGGGCTGCTGGACTCGGAGGAGCGTCCCGGGACGGACTGTGAGGACGAGGTCCTGGCCGAGCTCCACAAGAGGCAGGCCGAGCTGAAGGCCCTGAGCGCCCACAACCGAGCCAAGAAGCAGGAGCTGCTGAGGTGAGGCGGGGGGCGGTTTGTGAAGGGGGGCCACTCAGCCCATCCAGCTTGTTAGTAAGGAGCTGGGAGTCTGGAAGCAGCTTCCGGAGCCGATACCCTGTTAACTCCTAATTACCAAACGGGCCGCAGTGTTTGTAACCATTCTTACGGGAATTAATTGGTCAGGTCTCACCTCATCAGCATGTTACAGGCTCCCACAACCCTTTGTGTAAAGAAGAGCCCCCGGGCCCCCTTGTCCAAGGGAGTGCTGGGGACGAGAGCGCTGGTGAGTGACTCGGTGTCGCCCCCCGCAGGCTGGCGCGGGAGGAGACCCGGAGGCAGGAGCTGCGCCAGCGCGTGCGCGTCTCCGACAACGAGGTGATGGAGGCCTTCCGCCGGATCATGGCCGCTCGGCAGAAGAAGCGCACGCCCACCAAGAAGGAGAAGGAGCAGGCCTGGAAGGCGCTGAGGGAGCGGGAGAGCATCCTGCGGCTGCTGGACTGACCGCGGCCGGCCGGCGGGCGGGGGTCAGCGCGGCCCGGCCGCCCCCGCGGACACGTCTGCACACCGGACACGCCTCCCAGGTGCCCTCCGCCGGTGTTGCTCCAGTGTGACCCTCCCCGAGCACGGGCAGACACCCCTGGGGCCACCCGCGACCCGAGCCCCAGCGGCACTGCAGGGCCGACGGGGAGAGATGCCCCAGCCCACCAGGGGGCGCTCACTCGGACCCTCGCTCTGCACCGGGCCTGGAGCAGCAGGGCTTCGGCATTCTGACCATTGCTTGCCAGGAAGATGGTGTTCTGGGACCTGGGCCAGGCAAGACCCACAGATCATGTTGTTCTTGAATCTTGAAACACTGAGGTCAGAGCAGCACCGTGTGGGTTCTGACCCGGTACACTGGCTCAGCCCGGCCCGCTCCACTGGCACTTCCTCTCCTCTCCCCGTGTGAGTTGGCGTTTGTCACCTGTTGTTTTGTTTGTTTATCTTCTGTATATGTTTTTATGTTGAAACACATCACATCGAAAGACTTTTGAATATAATTAAAATAATCCAGACCGGAGGCACCAGTGTCTGTTTCTCTTCTTCCCAGCGGCTGCTGGGTTTTGCTTCTGTCCTCGTCTCCCCCTCCTTGTTCCTTCTCTCTCTCTCCACGGGGGATCACTATCCGCCTTTCCCCCCCACCCGCACACGTCGGTAACGGGAAGGGTGATGGTCTTGGGAATATTAAGTTCCCAGCTCTCCGGGATGAAGCCCAGAAGCCCAGAATCCTTCTGCTCCACGGGACCCTGTCCATCACTCCGTACAATCCCAGCTATGGCACAGATGTTTATCCAGGTGCCAGATGGTGCCAGGCCACTGCAGGGCACACACACACTGGTGCACACGGAGGAGTGATTAAAAGCCACTAGCTAACATGAACACCCTTGCTGTGGGATGAACCCCACACAAACGGGGGGAGACTGTCAGTTTTTCAGTGCCAATGGCTTTCATCCAGCAGAAATCCACCTTCCACAACCTGCTGGAGCAGCTTGTTCCAGACTCCCACACCCCTTGGTGTAAAGAAGGGCCTCCTGTTCCCAGTTTTAAATGTATTTCACTCTAGTTTCCACTTGAGTCCCCTGGCTCATGTCTCACTTTATTCTGAAGAGGCCCCTTGGGGTGACACTGAATAAATACACCAGTCTCCCCTGGCCCAGACTAGAGGTCCAATCCCTGCAGCTGCTCAGAGCAGGACTGTCCTCTGGGCCCCAGAGTGGATCTGGCTGCTCTTCTCCATTCCAGAGCAGCAACATCTTTTCTAGACTGGGGGGCAGGGGGGACCAGGATTGCAGACAATATTCTAAACAGTGCTTTATAAAATGCACACTTTTATAACCCAGCATTTTGTTTAATTTAATTTATCCCAGCACGTTTTCCAGGGAACAGTTTCATGCTCTGTACCGACAGTCTCTTGTTTACACACGGTGCGCGCTCCCGGTGACGCTACAGGAGGCGGGGCCGTGTCGCGCTGTCACTTAGCCCCTCCCCCTCCCCGTCGTCACGTGACGGAGTGCGGCTGCTGGGTAAACACTGACGTCACTGCGTCTAGGCGGCGGGTCTGTCGGTTCCCGGTAGTGGCGGTGAGTTTGAGGAAAATCCCTGTTTCCCTGTTAGCAAGTGAGGCGAAACTTTCCCGTGCAGCGCCTTTTCCAGAACATGCAGGCGCTGAATCAGACTGGGGGACGGAAAAGCGTTTTAGCAGGTTAATAAGCACCAAGGAGGAGCTGCTCTGCGTCCGGAGGCGAGCGCGCTTTTGTAATATATTCAGTCAGAACACGGGCGTTGCAGAATTATGTGGCATTTGGGGTTTAAGATGTAGAGCTTGCGGTTTTAGACTCATTCACTAGCCCTCACATTATTTGGGTGGGTAGTTGCGTCAGCATGCGTAGGCTGGAAAAGAACAAATAAAGGTTTATTCCCTGCTGGAAATGCACACCCGAATAAGGCTCCACGGCCGAAACGCTGTGATTCTTTTACTCTTCTTTCAGGAGGAATAAACTCACTTGTTGCTCCTCCTTGTTTGTGTCCCGAGGTGCGAACGGTCATTGCGGAGGCCGGCCGGGCGGTGGTGTCTGAAGTCCAGTGCTGTGCTCTCGCCCGGGGGCACCAGTCCAGATGTGTGGCCGGACAGCGTGCACCCTGGCTCCCCAGGAGCTGAGCCGGGCCGCCTGCTACCGGGATAGAGCGGGGCGGCGCCGCAGGCCGGAGTGGCGCGCAGGAGACGCGGATCAGTACCGGCCGTCTTACAACAAGAGTCCCCAGTCCCTCAGCCCCGTGCTGTTGTCCCGCAGGCATCTCGACAAAGTAAGGCTCGATCCGTGTCTGCGGTGTGGGCTTTGTGCCTGCACCCCCCGCGGTCACTCAGTCTGTCCTCCCCCTCCTCCCCAGGACGCCCCGGTAGACGAGTGTGTGGTAGCGGCGATGCGTTGGGGGCTGGTACCGGCCTGGTTCCAGGAGAGTGACCCGCAGAAGATGCAGTACAGCACCAGCAACTGCCGCAGCGAGAGTTTGCTGCAGAAGAAGTCCTACAAGGTGCTGCTCTGCTCTCGCGTCTGAAACTCAGGCATTTTCTGTACAGCTCCTCTGGGCCCTCAGGCCTGCAGGGGGTCACTGTGCCCTCGGTCCTGCAGAGGGTCACTGTGCCCTCGGTCCTGCAGAGGGTCACTGTGTCCTCAGTCCTGCAGAGGGTCACTGTGCCCTCAGTCCTGCAGGGGGTCACTGTGTCCTCAGGCCTGCAGGGGGTCACTGTGCCCTCAGGCCTGCAGGGGGTCACTGTGCCCTCAGGCCTGCAGCAGCTCCACTGTGTCCTCAGTCCTGCAGGGGGTCACTGTGTCCTCAGTCCTGCAGAGGGTCACTGTGCCCTCAGGCCTGCAGAGGGTCACTGTGCCCTCAGGCCTGCAGAGGGTCACTGTGCCCTCAGGCCTGCAGAGGGTCACTGTGCCCTCAGGCCTGCAGGAGCTCCACTGTGCCCTCAGGCCTGCAGGAGCTCCACTGTGTCCTCAGTCCTGCAGGGGGTCACTGTGTCCTCAGTCCTGCAGAGGGTCACTGTGCCCTCAGGCCTGCAGGAGCTCCACTGTGTCCTCAGGCCTGCAGGAGCTCCACTGTGTCCTCAGTCCTGCAGAGGGTCACTGTGTCCTCGGTCCTGCAGCAGCTCCTCTGTGCCCTCAGACCTGCTGAGGGTCACTGTGCCCTCAGACCTGCAGAGGGTCACTGTGCCCTCAGGCCTGCAGAGGGTCACTGTGTCCTCAGTCCTGCAGGAGCTCCACTGTGTCCTCAGGCCTGCCAGTCACATGGGTTTCCTGTCTCTGTCTCTCCGAGGCAGGAGCCGCTGCTGAAGGGGCAGCGCTGTGTGGTCCTGGCTGATGGCTTCTACGAGTGGCAGCGACAGAAGAGGGAGAAGCAGCCCTTCTTCATCTACTTCCCGCAGAGCAGGACGCCGGGGCCCGCAGGAGCACCAGACACCCCAATCGCGGTGTCCCGTGACCCCGAAACCCACACCGTTGGGCCCAATAGCTTTGACACACAGGACAACCAGACCATGGTGAGCTGTTTAGGCTTCTTCCTGCCCAGTGTTCATGTACTGGAGTGTCCAGTCAGTGTGTCTGTATGAACCCCTCTCTCTCTCTCAGTGCAGTGTTAATGTGCTGGAGTGTCCAGTCAGTGTGTCTGTATTAACCCCTCTCTCTCTCAGTGCAGTGTTCATGTACTGGAGTGTCCAGTCAGTGTGTGTGTATGAACCCCTCTCTCTCTCAGTGCAGTGTTAATGTGCTGGAGTGTCCAGTCAGTGTGTCTGTATTAACCCCTCTCTCTCTCAGTGCAGTGTTAATGTGCTGGAGTGTCCAGTCAGTGTGTGTGTATTAACCCCTCTCTCTCAGTGCAGTGTTAATGTGATGGAGTGTCCAGTCAGTGTGTCTTATTACGTACCTCAGCCTCTCAGTGTGTTGGGAATCTCTCCCTTACTTGTAGGAGCAAGAGGGCTGTGAGTGGACAGGCTGGCGCCTGCTGACGTTGGCGGGGCTGTTCGACTGCTGGTCGCCCCCTGGTGGCGGTACGTCTCTCTACACCTACACAATCATCACAGTGGAGGCGTCCCAGAACCTGCAGAGCATCCATGACCGGTGGGTCCCTGGGCTCTTCCTGTACCTTAGAGACTGTAAACGCTCGGCGTACGTGTAGCAGCGTGCGTATCCTGGCATGTTGCTGCTTCTGATCTCTCCCACAGTCCGAGTGGGGCTTGAGTTCCTGTCCTGGGATTTCTGTGATGTGTGTGGCTTTGCTGTACCTCAGTCTGCGTTTGCCACAGTGATCCACAGGGGTCCCTGTAGAGCAGCAGCCGAGAGGCACTGTGTTACCGTGGGCTTTCTGCTCCCTCAGGATGCCGGCCGTGCTGGACGGAGAGGAGGAAATGAGGCGCTGGCTGGATTTTGGGGAGATCCGTTCCCTGGAGGCACTCTCGCTGCTGCGCCCCAACAACACTCTGACCTTTCACCCTGTATCCACGCTTGTCAACAATTCGCGGAACAACTCCCCGGAGTGTGTACAGCCTGTGGAGGTGGGGGTCAAGAAGGTAAGACACACACACACACACACACTGGGCACTCTGAGCTCCGGACAGACAGTGGACACCTATACTGGACACTGTGAGCTCCGGACACTCTGTGCTCGGACAGTGGACACGCACGCAGGTCCCGGTGCTCCCACCCACTCTGTCTGTCCCGGTTCCCCAGGCGCCGCCGCCCTCCGCCAGCAGCAAGGCGATGATGACTTGGCTCCAGAGCGCCTCCCCTCAGAAGAGGAAGGAGCAGGGCCCCCTGGCCGAGCGGGAGACGCCCGGGGAGCGTGGCGGGGGCACCGGGGCGGCCAGTGCCAGCGGCAGGGGAACCCTGCAGAACTGGCTGATCAGAACCGAGCCCAGCAAAAAAGCCCGAACCGGCTGAGAGAGGGGAGCAGGCTCTGCTCTGGTCCCTGTGTTCTCAGGTGGACGTGTTTCCGGTGTTCTGTACTGTTCTCTGGAGTTTCCTCAATAAACAGACTGGTTTTCCCTCTGTGTGCAGTGTGTTGGAGCCCCTGCTGGGGGTTTGTCCTTGTTCCCTCATGGGCCCTTAAGGGCAAGGGTGTGTGAGGTCAGAGAGCGGGGGTGTGTGTGTGTGTGTGGTCAGAGAGCGGGGGTGTGTGTGTGTGTGTGAGGTCAGAGAGCATGCGTGTGTGTGTGTGTGTGAGGTCAGAGAGCGTGCGTGTGCATGTGTGTATGAGGTCAGAGAGCAGGGGTGTGTGTGTGTGGGGGTGTGAGGTCACAGAGCAGGGGTGGGTGTGGGTGTGAGGTCAGCACACTGGGCTCTGTTGTGCACTGGTCCAGTCCAGTGTGCTGCTGTCTCTCTGGATTTCCTTCCCCTCTGGAGTCCTAAACCCCACAAGCAGCCCCCCCCTGCCCGAGCCCTGGCAGGCCTGCTGTCTGGACAGGTAAGTGAGGAATTAAGGTCACCCTGTCCTGCTGCAGGAAATGCACAAATAGCTACTGCCACACCTGCACTGAGACATGGGTCTGATCCTCTGCCGAATAGAAAAAGGGCGCTTTCAAATGTGCTACTGTTGACACTTGATTTAAATCAGATGCCTCTCCGATTGGCTGTCACTGAAGCAATAGTGGCTCCCTATTGGCTTTTCACTGACAGAGCAGGAACTTCAAGAGCCAATGGGAAGAGAGCATCATCATCCTGTCAGTCCAGAGTCGCCCCAGCAACAGGCCCCGCCCAGGCGTGACGTGCAGCAGCCGAGTCTTCGCCCCGACAGCCTGCTGCCCTCCAGGAGCATGTTTACACTGCAGTAAGCTTCCTTAATGTAAAAGCGGTGCCCACGTAAAACAGTTCATATATTTGCATGCAAGGCACACGCTAGCCGTTGTTGTGCTCTTCGGGACCCGCCCTCAATCTCCTCTTCAGCCACCCCGCCCCAGCAGACACGCAGGACACTCACAAGCGTTTAAACATTGTTTATTAAGCAGCTGTCATCCGAGAAAGTGACAAGTTACTCAAAACTGCTCAAAGCAAAAAGGTCTAACCAAGCGGCTTACATGATGCAGACCTTAAGCATTTTTTTTTTTGCGTTTACCCCTTCAACTCCGTCCCCCCTCCCCGAGCTGCCGCCCACCCTAAAGCCCGCCTGCGGGTTCTGCTCAAACGCCTACAGGCGCCGCTTTCGAGCCGCAGCCGGACTACATGTCCCAGGGTGCACAGGGGCCGAGCACGGCGGAAGCTCGGCGGTTGCCAGGCTACGGGCGAATCAGTGCGAGCAGCCCACCCCTGTCCAGCCGTGCGGCCCCCACGCAAGACCGCGGGACCACCGAGTCCAGGTCCGTACCGCCTGCGCCGCCACCCTCCTCCGCCCTCGCCCCGGTACAGAAATACGTCATCCTCGGCACCGGGCCCCCACCCACGGCAATTAGAAACAAACCCAAGTACAAACGTTAAAAAACACGCAGATTAACCATCTTTTAAAAAAAATATATATAAACGAAACAAAAAAAAAACGGAAACGAACGCATTATATGCAACAACAGGGGTTGGGGAGACAGCGCTAGGCGCCGTGCAACAACACTGTTCTCTTACAAAAATAGAAGCATCTCCGATCCGCCGGCACGGTTCGGCCCGGCCCGGCTCAGGCGCGCTTGGCTTTCGGCACCTTGGGCACGCCGGGCTTGCTGGCCTTCTTGGGCTTCTTCACCGGCTTGGCCGTCTTCTTGGCTGGCTTGGCCGTCTTCTTGGCCGGCTTGGCCGCCTTCTTGGCCGCGCCGGGCGCCTTGGGCTGCTGCTGCGGCGGCTTCTTCTTGGGGCTGGGCTTGGCCTTCGCCTTCTTCTCCGGGGGCTTCTTCGCCTTCTTGGCGGCCGCGGCGGGGCTCTTGGCGGCCCCGGCGCCCCTCCTGTCCGCCGGCTTGTCGAGCTTCTTCTTGTTGAGCTTGAAGGAGCCGTTGGCGCCGGTGCCCTTGACGCGGATGAGCGAGTCGTTCTGCACCAGCGCCTTGATGGAGTAGCGCAGGTAGGTGCGGCCGTTCTGCTGGTCGAACCAGCTCACCTTCTTGGCCTCGTTGTAGATCTTGGCCAGCGAGGAGCCGCTGCGCTCGCCCAGCTTGCGGATGGTCTCCACCACCAGCTGGCTGTACTTGCCCGGCTGGTTCTTCTTCTTGCCGGACCGCTTCTTGGCCGGGCTGCCCGCCGGCTTGGCTCTCTTGCTGGCGGCCGTGGGCTTCTTGTCGGGCGCGGCGGGGGCCTCCTCGGGCACGGAGACGGGCGCCGTTTCCTGGACCTCTGCGGCCATGGCTGTGATCGTGGGAATGTGAGTGGGAGTGGGCGTGTGTGTCCGGGTGCAGGTGAGCTGCGAGACGCGGAGCTGGAGCGCGAGCCTGTGTCTGAGTCTCTCGCGCTGCGGCGGTCGCGCGCTTTATAGGCGAGGCGCGGACCTCGTTGAGAACAACAACAGCAGCCTGTGCGGCGCGTGCAAAGTTGTGCTTTCTGCAGCTGCTTTCGTGGCGCTTTTCTCGCGCGCCCCAGGGGCGCGGGCAGGTTTCGGGGCGTCGGCGCGAGCCCCAGGCGCCGCCCTGCCGAGCGGGGTCCGGGCCCGCGCGCTGCGCCCCGGATTCCGGGTGGAAAGCGCGGAAGTGGAGAGCGCACCCCGTGCTCGCTGCGATGCACAGGATAGGGGCACCCTCTTCCCGGAGCCCTGGCGGGGACGACGGGCGCTCTCCTGGGGAGCCCCCGTCACGCCCCGGCTGCGGAGAGGGGGTTCCTTGTGACTGCAGCGCGAGGGGTCCGGTAGCTCCGGCGGATTTTTAAATATCCCGAGTTTAATTTGTTGTAACTAACACAGCGGGCGCCCCCCCGCGGCCGCTTTCGGGATGTTTCTGCCGGGTGGAATGAAGAGCTCCGTCAGCTCCCGGTGCGACACCAGAAGCGGCCAACTGGCAGCGAGTAAGACAGCCGTTCAGCCGCTGACACGAGTGTGTCCACTGGGATGTTTCGCGGTAATGCTACATCGTGAAACACTGCAGTATTGAATGCCACGGACTTTGCACGTTTACTGCACTCGTGAATGCTCGTACAGATCCGGATCCAGATTCGTGAACAGGCTACACATTAGACCGCGTCTGGGCTGAATTGTCGCGCTTTTCAGTTCTGTCGCTGCCTTGTACACAGGTCGCCCATAGCGCACTGGCTGAAGCTGAAGCGCTGTGAGAAGATAGATCCTACAGGCACTATATATATAAAGTAGTTCCATATGAAAATATGAATATGAAAAAATAATTTAAAGATTATGAACCTAGTGAAAACGATATTTTCCATCACCTCTGGCCACGCCTTCTGTTATTGTATGGCTTCGTCTGTCTCGCTACACAGGTTCCACAGTCGTATAATAAATAAATCAGATCGCGCTCGGACCTGGATCCTCCCCTCCTTGATACGGTCCGTTGCTAAGCTGTTCTCTTTGGCAGTGGAACATCACGGCCGCCGGACCCGAGAGTGATCGTTTACAGTATATGTAAATATTTTATGATATGTCCTTGTTGTAAATGTCTGTAATATGTCTGTAGATTGTATTTTACTTTTAGTTTTTGTTTTGTTTCATGTTAATTTTATTATTTTTATTTGCTTTGGCAACACTGATTGTAACCATCGGTCATGCTAATAAAGCACCTTGAATTGAATTGAATTGATCATGTTCCGGTCGGGGCCGGGAGAGGGCGCTGGCGCTCCATTTGTGCTCCGAACAGGACAATCCTATGTTGAACGGGTCGGTTCCGCTGGCTGATGCTGGTGCCGGTATTTCAGAGCGGCAGATCAGTTCTCCTTCCGTGATCAACTGCTCTACTGTACTGGGACTGTAGCCAATATTGTAACGGGACTGTTCTACTGTACTGGGACTTTAGCTCCTATTGCAACAGGACTGGTCTACTGTACTGGGACTGTAGCTCCTTTTGTAACAGGAGTGTCCTACTGTACTGGGACTGTAGCTCCTATTGTAACAGGACTGTCCTACTGTACTGGGACAGTCCCACTGCTTGCTACTGTAATTGTACATGTACTGTACTATGGCTTCCTATGCCATGACTATTCAATCCTCCTACTCAAAAAAGATTTTGATGGGAGGCTGTTAATGAAAAGGCTCATCTGTGGAATGAAATCTTTTTCTGCTTTTGAAACATTAGGCTGGTGTGAACCGTGGGTGGTCTGTGTGGGAGGTGTGGATGAATACCAACCTCAGACTGTCCTGCATGCTTCTTCCCTGCCTGTTCTTTGTGACTCTTTCAGAAGAAAGGACACAGCAAATGGCCCAGCCTGCAGCAGCAGCCCTCAGTTGGCCTGACGTGCTCTAGGCTCCCAGACTGGACTGGGTCTGTTTGTACAGGAATTCTGGGAGAAGAGGTAGGGCTCAGGGGTTCTCCCAGCCCCTCTTTCAAGAAAGACCTTCTCCACCCTGCAAACAGAACAGCAATCGAGACACAAGCTGCTCGGTGCGATAACGAGTGCTTGAAACACCACTAGAACACCAGGTATTTCGCATAAGGACTGGCACTAGGGCCCCTCAAGACTCACTTTGTGCGACTCCAGTTTGCATCTACTGATTTAAAAAAAATGCACGTAGGGGATAATACATTTTCCCTCTGAAGTCATGGCAGCTCCCCCCTGTGGGAGCTCTGTGTCACTGCAGCAAGCATCTATCAGTCCACAGCTGTGCACATTACAGGTCTGTTTTTCCACTGCAGCCACAAAATAGACATCGAAATCTACAAGGTCACAGGAGAATGGGCACTGACTGGAGGAGTGGGGTGTCTCACTGACAGACTGGGGGCTCAGTGGGCGCAGACTGGAGGAGTGGGGTGTCTCACTGAATGACTGTGGACGCTGAGTGGAGGAGTGGGGTGTCTCACTGAATGACTGTGGATGCTGACTGGAGGAGTGGGGTGTCTCACTGGCCAGGGGTGTTCCTCGGGCTGTAGCACTCTGAACTGAAAGAGGTCAGCTCAAGTTCATCCAAACTCGGGACCTCTTGGCCAGCTGTGTAGTACTACATGGGAATCCCAGCAACCTCTGTGCTATAGCAGCTCAACCCCACAGTGCCTTTAGCAGCTGAGCCACATGAAAGCACGTGTCTGGTCTCTTTCAAACTTCACTCTGCCTCAATCCATCCTCCACTGCAGCAAGAGCACACAAGGGCACTTGTATTCAAGAACTTTTATTATTCTGAAACCCAAATACTTATTTTTAAACATCATTGGCTGCTGTGCATGTATTATGTCATTAATAATACCATGATGAACTCTTACAAGAAGTTTTTTTTTTGTATTTTCCTTTTTTTGCCGTGTTTGAATGACTCTTTTTGTTTCCCCATGTAATGCAATTATTTTCTAAAGATAATAATACATGAACAGAGTGTAAAAGGTATTATCCGATCAGTTAAAAATAATATCAAGCATTTAACAAAACCTTCGCCAACCTGAGCAACCTGCAGAGAGAGAGGAAGAAAAAGGAGACGGACAGAAAGACTTCGGCCTTCACCAGTAGACGACAACAGGACAGAGCGAGAAGAGTCACAGCCAGGCTGTGCAGTGAGAAGAGAGCAGTGTTAATATTAGCAATAGGAAAACTAACTGTTTCTCTAAGTTCTATATTTCTAATCTGGTCTTGTTTTTCAGCACTTTTTGTATATCAAAGTTTCCTAATGAGACGAAGTGGCTGGAGCCTCATGTTCTACTTGTAAGTGGGGGGTGGTGGAGTGGGAGTGGGGTTCTTGGCAAACAGGTGCCGAAGGGACACAGAGGGCAGGTCGGAGAGGACGAGGAGGAGGAGGAGGAGGGGGGGGCACAGGAGAGGCCCGTGATCCTGCGGGCAGGGAGACCTGCACTGGGGTTAAACCGGAGAGGAAAATCTGTTTCTGCCACCAGGAGACTCCCGTGAAGACCCCTCGAACAGTTCAGTCTGGAGCACACGAGGGAACAAGCGTTCTGAGGACTGGAACAAGTCACTGTGCTAAAAGGGACAGGGACCCAGCCGACCCCCTGGGCAGGTCGGGGCGTCTTCAGGGGAACCCCAGCCCCCAGAGCAGCAGTGCCCCCACACTCCTTTCACCAGATCCAAATCTCACTTCGTATGACTCCCACCGTGTCTTCTGCAGCAGGCCTGGCCAGGTCGCAGAGGAGGGGCAGGAGCTTGGAATTCACCCCCTGTCCAGCCCAGCACCCGTGTGCCCGGGCAGCAGGAGCCAGCGAGAGGAGCAACTCTCCCACACAAGGGCACCGCAGCAGGGGCGAGTGGGGCGCGCCTGCAGGGCTGTGGGAGAGGGGGCTCTGCTGTTCTGCTTTTGTTGGAGAAGAAGGGGGGCGAGTCTGCATGGTGTGTGTGTGTGTGTGTGTGTGTGTTGACAGCACAGTGTGGGGACCAGGTTTGCGCTACTTTAACATTAACAGCAGGTGACAGGATCAGAGCTGCAGGCCAGGCCAGCGGGGGAGAAGGGGGGCAGAATTGAAGGCCGGGAAGGGCGGAGGGATGGAGGGCGCAGTCAGGGCAAGCCTCTCGAACCCCTGCTCTCCTCAGCAGCTGCAGGTCTCGGCGGACGGCCGCGCCCGCTCGTTCTTGTCCAGTTTGATCGGCTCCGGGAACTCGTTGTACAGCTCCACCTCCGTCTCCTGAGAGGAGGGGGGAGACGGGAAGAGCGATCGTTAGCGGGAGCCGGGAGGGCAAAGGCCGGGCAGGGAAAGCGGGCCCTCCGCAGTACCGAGGCCGCCAGCAGGGGGCTCACCTGCTTCAGGGCGTTGCGGGCGATGGTCTGGAAGGCCTGCTCCACGTTGATGGCCTCCTTGGCACTGGTCTCGAAGTACGGGATGTTGTTCTTGCTCTGGCACCAGGCCTGAGCGCGCTTGGTGGTGACCTGGGAGGCAGAGAGGGATCAGCGCGGGGCAGAGGGGGGGACAGCGAGGCGGCAGAGACAGGGAGCACATGAGAGCGAGCCCCTCCCTCGCCAGCCCCCCACAGAGACACCCCCACCTGGTCTTTACCATCGCTGCACTGAGAAGACCCAGCCGGACCGGACTCGCAGGAGTGACCCTGAGAGCGCCCAGAACCCGAGCCAGACTGGACTCGCAGGAGTGACCCTGCGCGCGCCAGCCCCCCCACAGAGACACCCCCACCTGCTCTTTACCATCACCACGCCAAGAGGACCGGTCCGGAATGACCTGCCAAAACACCCAGAGCCCAAGCCCGGGCCCACCAGCACAGTCACACACAGCTCGGACTCGGACTCGCAGCCACGGTAACCCATCGCAGGGCAGCTCCCACGGCCCAGAGCCCACACGCGGCAGCTCTGCGCTCACCTGGCGGTTCTCCAGGTCGATCTTGTTGCCCAGGACGACGAAGGGGAAGTTCTCGGGGTCGCGGGGGCTCGCCTGGATCAGGAACTCGTCCCGCCAGCTGTCCAGCGTCTTGAAGGTGTTGGGGGCCGTGACGTCGAACACCAGCACGCAGCAGTCCGCGCCCCGGTAGAACGCCACGCCCAGCGACTGGAAGCGCTCCTGGCCCGCCGTGTCCCAGATCTGAGGGATCGAGAGGGGGACACGGAGGAAAAGAAGGAGAGAGAGAGTCGGGAGTAATCAGAAGAGAGAAAGAGAGAGGGAGGGTGACAGAAAAAGAGGATGAAAGAAAGAGAGAGGGAGAGAGAGGAAAGGAGCGAGGTCCAGACAGACAGAGGGTACCTGCATTGTGACCAGCCTGTCGTCCACCATCACCTCTTTCGTCAGGAAGTCGGCTCCTATTGTGGCCTTGTACTGGTTACTGAACTTCTTGTTGACGTACTGGTTCATCAGGGAGGTCTTCCCCACCCTGGGAGGAGGCACAGAGACTGAGCTTACTGTCACGGGATTGAGATCGGGGCAACAATCGTCCCTCCTCCCAGCCGGTCAGTGCGAGCGTGCCTCCGAACAGGCTGGACAGACGGAAGCAAGAGGACGCAGGCGGAGACGGGTTCGAGCCAGAGAGGACTGGGAAGGTGAAAGGCTGCAGACAGCGGCAGAGAGTGAAGATGTGGAGCGAGACAGGGAAGGGGCTCTTCCAAACCGGGTCGAGGGGGGGGTGAAGGGAGACCACCGACCCGGCAGGCAGGAGAGATGGGGGGGCGGCGCTCGGACACTCACTCACCCGGAGTCTCCCAGGATGATGACCTTCAGCAGCACCTTCTTCCTGGACGTCATTCTGTCGGAGCTGCAAGAAAGAGGGAAAAATCCCAGATTATCAGCAGAAAAGAGCTGGAAATCTGAGCTTCACAGGACACAGGGGGCGGACTGGTCCTGGGTGGGTCTCCATGGAGCTCTGCGGGTTTTAGGCACTGGCAGTTAAGGGGCTTGACAGAGAACAGATTATTGCACAACACCAAGCAAGAAACAGAGGAGACCCAAACATTGCATTGCCTAAGAGCATCTGGACTTGCACCTTACATACAGAAGATGCAGACGACCGATACCTACAGTTGGGCCTGGGGGAGATACCTGAAGACAGCAGGAGCTCACACGCTGCAGGCAGTCAGAGCTGAACCAGGACGAGATACCCAACACGCTGGCAGAATTAAAACAAGAAATTTCTCTTGGAATAATTAATAAAATTAGATTGTGTCACTAATTAAAACCGTTCCCTGCACAAGTCAGCAATCTCGCTTCACTGGGGTGGTTGTGGGCTCCTGTGACCAGAGTGCAGTGTTTACAATCAGGTGAGCACCCTGACGAGCTGCACAGACGAGCCGGGTTCGAGCCAGAGACAGGAGTCACAGCGCAGCTGCGCAGATGAGCGGGGTTCGAGTCAGAGTGACTTTCCTGTCTGTGTGCAGAGACTCATCATGGACACATTCCCCTCCTGTCCAATTCCCAACTACACTGGGCACCCAGAGAAACGACAGCACTGCTCTGGAAAGAGCCCACAGAACAGCAGCCAGACCGTTCCAGCTCACACCGCTGAAAGGCTGACCGAACCGCTTCACACTTGAGGAGAGAAGGCTGGGACCCCACTAGTCAATTACTAAAAACCTTCAAAGGCACAGACAAAATCAACCCATCTAAAAGGCCCCTGCCTTCAAAATCAGCAATGAAACATGAATTTTAGACCAAGGGGCTTGGGGCGTTACTCAAGGGTGGTGGGAGTATGAAATGGCTGCCCAGCCATGCTGTTGAAACCGATAGCCTGTCTTCTCTCAAGACACAGCTGGATGAGCTCCTGGGATCAATGAGCTACTGGCTGGACAGCCGAACATCCCTTCTGCCTGGCACATCCACAATGCTGCCAAAACATGTGACCAACCAGGAACAATAACTTGTGTACTACTACAGCCTAGAAAAACAAAACTTAAAGCAACAAGAGTGAAAGAGTTAAATTCACGTTATTTTAACAGAGGAAAATATCAATAAAACAAAACAGAGTTATGTGTACAGACATGCAAACTAGACGAGCCAGCATTAAGATGCAGGTGCCACACAGAAAAACCCACTCCTGTGGTCTCCCTCTCCTCTGGCACAACTGAGCAGTGCAGACCAAGGTAGCTACAGCGCTCACTGTGGACCGGACCGTCAGTTCTGCCAAACTGACTCGGAATCAGAGCTTTTTCTGGCAGTCTGGTAGGTGTGGAAATTCTGGGATGTGAACAGCTGTTTTTAGGAAGAATGTTTCTCTTATTGTGGTGCATTGTACAGCACAGTAAAAGGTACAATTATGTTTCTGTGTCCGAGAACATTGCCATGGGAGCACAAGTATCCTCTCTGGTCAGCCAGGTCCGCCTGTGTCCAGTTTCCCTGGCCAGGCTGTGGTCACTGAGGCTATCCTATCTGAAGAGCCAGGCCTGCCTGTGTCAGCCCATCTGCATGGCCTGGCTGTGGTGACCATCGGGAGGACAGTACAGGATCACAGTGGCTGTCTGCAAACGATATATTTTATCTAAACTGTTGTTTCATTTACATAAAAGTCTTAATTTTGTCGATGAAAATGATGAAAATGTCTGTCGTCTATTATCTGATCATGTATGAAAAGCAGCTCCACAGAGACAGACAGCATGGCAAAAGCCAGTGTCCTAAAGAACAAGTGGTTTTGATTGCAACCTTGAGGAATCTACAGTCCATGCATTTGGAATTTTTCTAGTGACCGAGCTGCATTTTTTAAATATTTGTTTTAATAAGCCATGGCTGACATGAAGAGGATATTTGAAATAAGTGAAATAACACACTGCACACGTGAGGAACAGTTGTATCCATCAGAGATCAAAACACAGCTCCTGCCCCCACCCCCACAGAGAAACACAGCTCCTGCCTTCATTCCCCCCCCGAGAAACACTGCTCCTGGCTTCTGTCCCTTCACACAGACGAGACTGCCAGCAGGTGGTGGTGACCTCTGACCTGTGACACAGCCATCCTTGATGGCTGGAGAGACAGTCAGCTCGTTTCCCTGGAGCTCTGCCGGACTGCCCCAGCGCCAGGGAGACAGAATGAGAGACAGGAAGGACCCCCTGGTCCAGGGAGCAGCTCCAGTGTTCGTGGGGTGAGGACACTGCCTCCCGGCCCAGGACAGCAGGAGTGTGGGGCTGTACAGCGCCGCTCACACGCCCGTCATGTGGTGCATCAGCTGCTGAGGCACGAGGGAGGCAGGCCGAGACAGACACACACACTGCCAGACACTCACACAGCCTCACACAACCCGACACACACACTGCCAGACACACATACTGATGCAACCATGATCACCTACTCCATTACATTTTTCAAATATCACCAAAACCTGTAGCAATTTAATATAGTCTAAAGGATTTAAAAAATTGCTTCAACTTTTAATTTAGATCATGAACAAACAGGGTAAACATCAACAATGCCCTGGGGCAGACACTGCCCCAGAGAGGCCTTCTGTGTAGAGCCCCAGTGTCAATCAACAACCCCCCAGGAAGGGGTGGGGCTGACCGGGACCACGCCCCCTCCAGCTCTGATTGGCCAGAGGCTGTGGCCTGTGCACTACATCTGAATAGCCAGACCAGGAAGCGTTGTGTCAGTATCCTGAGGCTCTCTGGGAACAGCTTGTGCCCTGTTACACAATCTGGAGAGAAACAACAACTCCAGTCTTTCCCAACTGCTCGTGCCTGCGCTGCTCCGCTGGAACACGGCGACCCCGTCCACTGGGCATGTCAGCTGCCATGAAGCGCCGACTCCAGCAGGGAGCTGGATTTTATAAACAACTCTAACCCGTGACAAACTACAATCACGCCTCAGGGCACTGCACCATGAAAGGCAGAGATTGATAAACAGTCAACTGGATAGCTCCCTGAACTCGATACCTGCATTCCACAACACACAAGTTTCAATGTCCTTTTCCCCCTCTCAATAAAACTGGGACACTTTCGTGTGCTGTCTGGAGCTCTGTGAAACCAGGGGTTTACGCTGGAGTCACTTTGTTATCCAGATATAATAATAATAATAATTGCTTACACTTATATAGCGCTTTTTCTGGACACTCCACTCAAAGCGCTTTACAGGTAATGGGGACTCCCCTCCACCACCACCAATGTGCAGCCCCACCTGGATGATGCGACGGCAGCCATAGTGCGCCAGAACGCTCCCCACACATCAGCTATCAGTGTTGAGGCGAGCAGAGTGATGAAGCCAATTCATAGATGGGGATTATTAGGAGGCCATGATTGGTAAGGGCCAATGGGGATTTAGCCAGGACGCCGGGGTTACACCCCTACTCTTTTCGAGAAACACCCTGGGATTTTTAATGACCACAGAGAGTCAGGACCTTGGTTTTACGTCTCATCCGAAGGACGGTGCCTGTTTACAGTACAGTGTCCCCATCACTACACTGGGGCATTAGGACCCACATGGACCACAGGGTGAGCACCCTGACCCTGTCAGATCAGTGCAGGCAGGAGCCAGAGTGGAGGGAAACTCCCGTCACGTTCCAGAGAGACCCTGGGAGCTCCTGCCTCCCTCGACAAACAGCACGCTGCCGTCTACAAACGCCCTCCGACGGAGAGGGGGGCTGAGCAGCTCCGGGCTGGAGGAACAACCTGGGAGCCGAACAATCGCACCCCCATAGCCGGAGAGCATCCTGCTCCTCTGAGCCCGAGGAAGGACAGGAGAGACGCGCAGCCTCTTCTCCCTCGCCTGACCGGGGTCACCATCCCCACACCACCGACCCCTCGACCACACACCTCCCACAGAACGAGGCGTCTGTGTCCCACCTACATACCCAGACAGAGATGACAGCAACACAGGCACCTGGCAGGTCTTGGCACCAGGGGCCAGTGTGTCCAAGACGCAGCTGGAGGACCGAGCCCAGGGCAACAACCCTGTTTACTCTACCGCCAGCGCCCTTGAGAAATCCAGCCCTCCGTCACGGTCGGGGAGGCAGCAACAGCAACAAAGCAGCTTCAACAACACAGCTAGGACAAACACTGCTGCATACAGCCCCCAGCGCTGCCCAGCCCCAGTCCCTCCAGACTCGACCACACTGGAGCACAACAGTGCTGCCCGTTCCGCTACAGACTGCAGGCTCCTGCAGCAGGATAAGAGGCAGCTGAGGGCCTGTCCTTCACAGACCTGTGTGGCCCACCGAGCCGGAGCCCACAGCATCCCCTGCTGTACAGGCCAGGCTGCCTCTCCCAGGTGGGACAACTCGGCCATCACAAGTTCACCTGCCTGTGAACGAAGCCGGGCCGGCGCACCCCCCCCCCAGCCACCAGAGGGGGCAGCACTGCGCAGCACGGCCGGCCTGCGATCTGCTCTCGCACTCGGAGGCAGTGAAAAAAAAGAGACACTCGGAAAGGTTACATCAGCAGCCTTCCTTTGGAAAGCCAGGCGTACAGGCTAAAAACAAGCATTTTGAGCTCAGCTGCCATGTTATTCTCTGCCAAACGAGTTCCACAGCAGGATTACAGGCCAGGCTGAATAGGAAATGGGCTTCACCGCCATGTCCAGCCCCTCAAGCTGCCCCACTGACAACAATGACAGCGCAGAGAGGTTCCGCTACAGGGTAACACTCAACTGTAAAAACAAGGAATTCCTACTGTCTGGACTTCAGTAAACAACCCTAGTTCTCTTGAATTCTGGGTAACCAGTTAGAAAAACAAACACCAAACCAACGTGTCAGTTTACCAATACGCTGCGCTGGTAGACTCAGTCAAAACTGGGCTGCAGCACTCCGCGTTTATCTTGTTTGTCTAAGTTTGTTTGTGTGCTGGAAGCATGTCTCTGTAATTCACAGTTCTGTATCCATAATAAAATTCATGCAACATCTCACAGTTCCAAAAAAAAACATCCCAACCACGTCTGTAGAGCACTGCAAGTGTTCTCATGTGAATCAGAGAGCACTTCACACAGAACTCAAACGCTCTCTCTGTTCCAGGCTCTGGTGCCAGAACAGTCTGGGCGCGTGATGGGTGTCTTGGGTGGCCCAACCGAAAACAGATACCATACTTCTGGTGCCTCTACAAGGAGACCTGGGTGTAACTGCAGGGTCTCATCAGAACTCTGCGCCCTGCAGATTGTGAACTCCATCACTGGCAGCCCCTGGATCTGACGAGGCCGCACTTGAACCCCCCCACACAGATCCTGCCCACTGAGCGTGGAAAGATGCTTGAGCCTAGCTTGCGTCACGAGTGACACAGGTGTTTAGAAACACTGCGGAGCTCTTCTGCTGCAGACGAGTGTCTGTCTGTGTTGCATCAGGCCCTCCAGAGCCACCGCCCGGCCGGAGGTTGGTCAGATCTGTGCTGGTGACACGACGGAACCTCCCGCCACTGGCATGAAGCTGCTGGGAGGTTATTACAGAGTTGTTACAACTTAGTTATCAAAAAGTCCAAGAAAACCTGCTGGACTGAGGTGTCAGGATCAATCCAGTTCAGGGTTGAGCTGGCCAGTGTCCGCTGAGTGGCCTGAGACACGAGTGACCAGGGCTGAACTGACCACAGTGTCCAGAGAGCCACCTGAGACATGAGTGACCAGGGCTGATCTGGCCATAGTGTCCGCTGAGTGGCCTGACACCTGGGCTGAGCTGACCACAGTGTCTGGACAGCATCTTGAGACCAGGGCTGACCAGTGTCCAGAGAACATCCCGACCCACACAGTGCTGGACAAGACTCTCCGGTCGTTTCCTCTGGGCAGTGTTGCTGCTGTTCCCCTGGGTCAGGTGGTCCGCAGCCCCTGCACTCTTAGTTTGGTCTGGAGGTGCAGCCTCGAAGCCCAGCCACCACGCTCACACATCCCGTTCGCCCGAAGTGCTGGAGGACCCGAGGTAACCCCTTGTTCATACCCGGGGATCACCCGAGGCCAAGCCCATACAGGGGTGTCAAGACCACCATCAGCCCGCGGACCACTGAGCAGACAGCCTGCTGCTCACAGCCACGACAGGCATCAGGACCAGCAGCTTCCAGCCTGTGCTTTCAGACTGAGGGATTTTTTTACCTGAACTAGTACTAAACAAACCTTTGCAGACTGTGAGTACAAGCACACACCCAGACTCTGGCAGATCGCAGTGAGCTCAGGGCCCCACACACTGCAGGAAAGACGGAACAGAGCCGCCCCTGAGCTCATCCGACAGAAGAAGAAAAAGTGTTTTTTTTTTAAAGGAAGACGATTTAATATTGATGTGAGATACGGGATGGAGTGGACTGATCACAGCACAGACGTGTTCCGATTTCTCTCTCCAGTGTCTCCCAGCATCGGGACTGATTTCCTCAATCTGGCGTTTCCATATTTAATCTGCAACCCATGACACTAAGAAAAGTCGGATCACATGGTCTGAGAGTTTTTTTTTTTGCCAAGGAGAATCTGCTTCCTTCGCTGGCGAGAGATCACCGCCGACAGCTGAGGCCTCTTTCCAGTCGCTGCGTCTTGCTCCGACATCCGAGCGCGTCCAGATGTCACAGCAGCTGCCCGGCCCGGCAGCGCCGGTCCGGTAACAGGTTCAGAACCGGACTCCTGCCCCTAACCGGAAAGCACAATGTCGCCTCTTGCCACCCGGACCAGCTCGGCGGGGTCTCGACCGATTCAACCGCTCTGATGTCACGGTCGACGGTCACAACACCGCCAGTCCGACATAAACGCAGGGGTGACAAACTCCTAATGCCACGAATAACAGAATAACGGACACAGACTGGAAACGACGCCCGACAGGCCATTGTTTTCCAGGAATTTTCCGCGGACAAGGGGCTCCTCCGTGTCCTACGGGCCCGGTTCCATCCCCGGTCTGCATTTGACCGGCCCCCGCACCCGTCCGCCACCGGCTGCCCGGCCCTGTGGCACACAGCCACGGCCGGTCCAAGGTCCGCACCGGCGGGAGGTAAGGGTGCAGGCCGGCCCGGCCGCCTCCGAGCCCCGGCCTCTCCCCAGCTCCGAGCCCCGGCGCGACAGGGCCTCCTCCGGCGAGGCTCGCCTCCCTGCCTGCGCTCCCCCCACCCGCCGCTGGCAGACAGCGGCTCCCCGCGCAAGCTTGCGGGACAAACTCACCCGGATCCCCAGAGGCGCTGGTCGAGGTCGTGTTAATGAGATAGAAACCCACAGCCTCTTCTCCGCGGTCTCAGCTCGACACTGGGGCAACAGTCCGCACAATCCCCGTCACTCCTCCTCCGAGGCACCTCTCTCGGCTCTCGGCGTGATTCCGCCGCGAGTACAGAAGCTGCGCTTTCCTTGGTGATTTTTGCAGCCTTATTTGTTTAGCTTTTTTTCCTGTCTTCTCCGACCCCTTGTGCACGACCTATGTCTCTTTCTCTGTCTCTCCGCGCTCCCTCACTTCCTCCAAAACAACCCCTTGTGTCAGCGGGCCGCTGACGTCATCCCGCACGCCCGACGGGGCCCCGCCCCTGGTCCCCGCCCACGGCTCTGCATCTGCCGTCCCGTTGGCTAAAGCTCGTAACCACGCCCGTACGTGCCGGGCCGTAAACCCCGCCTGTCCCGCCCCGCTCATGAATTATTAATCAACAGCGTGACCTGCGGCTTCACATCTGCAGACACGCAGCCATTGTTTAGCGGAGCCTCTGCTGTCATCTTAGCAGGTGCAACCCAGTGCGCCGACTGCACGGTCACAACATCACAGCGCCTCTCTAGAAAACGTCAGAAGTCCTTGACTTCTTAAACGGCAGGAGCTCAGGGATGAAGAGAATGTGAGATTAGGAAAGCAGGAAGGGCAGTAGGAATTTCAGACAGCTAAGGAATCAAAGCGATATAAATATTAACCATAATTATAAACTGCAGTTTCCTCTATATGGCCTTTCTTGCCTTTCAAATTTATATCTGATTTATTAACAATATATCAATGAAACAATAAGAGACTTGAAGCTGTGTCAGCATGCGTAGGCTGCAGAGAAACAGGTGAAGGTTTATTCCCTGCTGGAAGGAAACATCCTCATGCCTCCTGCCTGATGAAGGCTCCTTAGCCAGAATCCATGACTGTTGTCCTGCAACACAGGGGGGGAGGGCAGGTGGGGTTCCTGTACTGTGACACAGGGGGAGGGCAGGTGGGGTTCCTGTACTGTGACACAGGGGGAGAGGGCAGGTGGGGTTCCTGTACTGTGACACAGGGGGAGAGGGCAGGTGGGGTTCCTGTACTGTGACACAGGGGGAGGGCAGGTGGGGTTCCTGTACTGTGACACAGGGGGAGAGGGCAGGTGGGGTTCCTGTACTGTGACACAGGGGGAGAGGGCAGGTGGGGTTCCTGTACTGTGACACAGGGGGAGGGCAGGTGGGGTTCCTGTACTGTGACACAGGGAGAGGGCAGGTGGGGTTCCTGTACTGTGACACAGGGGGAGGGCAGGTGGGGTTCCTGTACTGTGACACAGGGGGAGGGCAGGTGGGGTTCCTGTACTGTGACACAGGGGGAGGGCAGGTGGGGTTCCTGTACTGTGACACAGGGGGAGGGCAGGTGGGGTTCCTGTACTGTGACACAGGGGGAGAGGGCAGGTGGGGTTCCTGTACTGTGACACAGGGGGAGAGGGCAGGTGGGGTTCCTGTACTGTGACACAGGGGGAGAGGGCAGGTGGGGTTCCTGTACTGTGACACAGGGGGAGGGCAGGTGGGGTTCCTGTACTGTGACACAGGGGGAGGGCAGGTGGGGTTCCTGTACTGTGACACAGGGGGAGGGCAGGTGGGGTTCCTGTACTGTGACACAGGGGGAGGGCAGGTCGGGTTCCTGTACTGCGACACATTTGTACTGATTACAACACTCAGTAAGTAATTGGGTAAGTAAACTCATTTTCTACAGAATGCTTACTGAATATCTGTCAGAATAACCTTCAGAGTTTAGAACTACATCTTTGGTTTGCATTGAGCTCTTATTTCCTGAGATTCACCCCCTGATTCTGGCCTCTTCTCCCAGACAGATCCCTGGACCAGTCTCCTAGGACATGCTTAAGTTCTTTTGTTGCCACGGTAACCCTCCTCATGATGCTCATTATGGACAGGAATGATTGTAGCCAAGCCTAAGGAACCTCGTGAACTTTATTCAGCTCTGTGAGCATTAATTATTGGCATGTTGCTAGAGTATGATACACTAGTAAGGCCTGATTTACAATATTGTCTGCAATCCTGTCACCACATTGTAGAAAAGATGTTGCTGCCCTGGAATGGAGAAGAGCAGCCAGATCCACTCTGGGGCCCAGAGGACAGTCCTGCTCTGAGCAGCTGGAGGGACTGGACCTCTAGTCTGGGACCGGGGACTGTGAGGAGACCAGATACCTGTCTTCACAATCCTCCGGGACACTGACAGAGTCTCGCCAGCGCGCTTCCCCAGAGCGAACCGAGGGACACAGACCCGAGGACACAGCTGTAAACTAGGTGGACATGCATTTTAAACTGAGAGCAAAAGTTTTAATCAAGGAGTTGTGGGAGTGTGAAACAAGCTGCCCAGGCATGTTGTTGAAGCCAATACCCTGACTTCTTTCAGAAAACAGCAGGATGAGTGTGGTGGATCACAAAGCCTCCTTTATTCCAAAAGCTCTGCTGCGACAGGCACTGCTCTCATGGTGCTCTTTTGTTTCGAACCCTTAATAGGTTTAATTCACTCCGTTTCCGGGCTAAATGGACTGAAACAGCCGTTCTGTTCCAGCTGTGACGTGGTTGTTGGCTGGTCTGGTTTTGTTTGTAAAGTCATTATTCCAGAAAAATCCCTGGATATGTAAAACAGAAACAAATGCGAGACCAAAGCATGAAAATCAAGGCGCCTTACTTTCTTTTTTTTTTTTTGCTGCTCTGAGCATTTTTATTCAGGCGATTTCAATGGCCAGACCCCTTGGTTCTAGAAAGGCCCCTGTGAAATTGGTCACGTATGTGCGCCATTACGGCTCTAATCTTTCTGCACCACGACGCCACAGGGGCACGTCTGGAGAGCCAACATGGCGCCAGTGGCCTGCTCGCGCGCCGGGGGTGGGCGTGTGCAAGGGCGGCCGCCATGTTGCGCGCGAGTGTGCGCGGAGTGAATGAGGCGTCATCGCTCCCACCGCGGCGGTGTAGCGAAGCGGAGTGCGGCCTCTATAAAACCGCTCGGAAACTTGGCTTTGGAGGCGCCGTAACAAAATTGAAAGAAGCAAAAGCATTAGATCGATAAAATCCGTCCCTCTTCGTGATCACCGTTGACCTCGAAGTTCTCTCTGCGTGCAGAAGCAGCTGCCCGGCTCGGCTTGTAAATCATGCAGCGCCCCGCTCTGGGCTGGTCCGTCCCCGGCTTTCTGCTGCTCGTCGCCGGACTGTGCGGCGCGGAAGCGCCCGACGCCTCCCTGGTGAACGAGGAGGTGAAGCGCACGGTGGACCTCAGCTCCCACCTCGCCAAGATCACCGCGGAGATTCTGCTGGCCAACCAGGGCGCCTCGCCGGCGCACAGCTTCGTGGTGGCGCTGGAGCCGGAGCTCGCCGGACACCTGGCGTTCGTCGGGGTGACGGTGAGCGTCTGCGGGAGAAACGGGCCTGTTCCAGCGGCTCTGAGCAGGGTACCGGGCGTGGGGGGAGACGGTAGTTAAACTCGCCATAATGGTTACTGCGCAGATAATACACACGCCTGTTGGGGGAAAAACTCCTCAACCGCTCGAGTGATCAAGTTAGATGAGCGTTGACTTCATTGCTTCTCAGTCCGGGGAAATACTGTAACGTGTGTGGTCTATGACTTTGTATAACTTTAACGTGCAGGACAGAGCTCAAGGCTTTTCGCACGTTGTGGTGCTGAATGGCTGTGCATTAAGTTTTAAACTGGTCTTCTCTGCACGTTGGCTTATGCGATTACCCCAGCCGGCGCAGGAGACATTTTAAACTGCAGCGTCGCTACCCTGAGCTAATTGGGTGGTGGGGAATAAATCAGCAGTCAGAAAATATAACCTTCTTGTTTTGTGTGGTTAAACTTCTGGATGCATTTTAAAAACAAGCACCCGGACACC
This sequence comes from Lepisosteus platostomus, assembly GCF_059453375.1. Lineage (NCBI taxonomy): Eukaryota > Metazoa > Chordata > Actinopteri > Semionotiformes > Lepisosteidae > Lepisosteus > Lepisosteus platostomus. The sequence continues at coordinate 67,960,011 of NC_142616.1, read as the reverse complement.
GACCGTGTCCACTGCTGCGTGTGAGCTTGACGGCTCCGGCTTCCGCGTGCCCCCGCCTCCTCGGCGGTCCTCGAGCCGCTCTGTGACACGTAAGCACTCGGCTCGCGCTGGCGCTCGCGGACGGGTTCCGGGGGGGCGGTGCGCGCGCGAGGAAGAGTCTGCAAGGCTCTGTGATTGGTCTTAAAAAAAAAAATACCAGACCCCTATCCCTACCCCCCCCACCAAGACTAAGATTTAAACGTTAATCTTGAGCCTCATGGCTGCCGCAGTCCTCCCGGGTTCAGGGGTTCCTGTCCGGCCCGAGGAACCTGCCCTGTTCCTGGGGAGTAGGGCTGCCCGTCCGGGGTTCAGGGGTACAGGGGTTCAGGGTCGGGCAGGAGAGCGCCCGGGGCTGACCGCTGCTCTGTGTCTGGCAGGTGAAGGGCGAGGAAGAGGAGGACAGCGCCCTGGAGCTGCAGGAGACGACGGTCAGAGGTCAAAGGTGAGCTCCCAGCGTCTTGCAGGGGGAGGGAGTTCGTTAACGGAACCAGTGGCTCGACCCGCTCCGGGCCCTGCTGCCGCGCCGGTTCCTCTGCTCCCGGCTCCAACGCCTGTCCCTCCCGTCCCTGTGTCCCCCAGCGGCAGGTTTTTCCGGGCGCAGCTGCCCTCGGCGCTGGCGGGGGGCGCCCGGCTGCGCGTGGCGGTGGAGACGGTGTTCACCCACGTGCTGCGGCCCTTCCCCACCCGGATCACGCAGGCCGAGCGCCAGCTGGTGGTCTTCGAGGGCAGCCACTACCTGTACTCGCCCTACGCCACGCGCGCGCAGAGCACCCGCGTGCGGCTGGCCTCCAAGACCGTGGAGAGCTACACCAAGCTGGGCAGCCCCAGCCGGAGCGAGGAGGTCATCGAGTACGGCCCCTTCCGCGACGTCGCCCCCTACAGCCAGGTGGGTGTTCGCCCGGGGGCGCGCAGGGGCCCCAGGAGAGGAGCGGCTCCGACACCGGCCGGTTCTGGGGCGGGTGCAGGGTGGGAGGGGTCAGTGGGGGGCGGGTGACGGCCGGCGACCCTCCCGGGGGCTCTGCTGCTGCTCCTCCTCCTCGCTGACCGGCTCTGCGTCCCTCCTCCCTGCAGGACGCCATGAAGATCCACTACGAGAACAACAGCCCCTTCCTGACCATCAGCAGCCTCACGCGCACCATCGAGGTGTCGCACTGGGGCAACATCGCGGTGGAGGAGACGGTGGACCTGCGCCACACCGGCGCCACGCTCCGGGGGCCCTTCTCCCGCTACGACTACCAGCGCCAGTCCGACAGCGGCGTCTCCTCCATCAAGTCCTTCAAGGTGCGTTGAGGGGGTGAGGGGTACCCCGCAGGCGGGGGAGGGCCCTGGGGACCCGGGTCCCGAAGGAGAGGTGGCCCTTCAGGCTTCAGCTTCAGCGGCGTGGCTGGGCCGCCCTCGCTCCACTCTCCCACCACCCTCGGTGCAGAGAAGCGCCTCCTGCTCTGGGTTTTGAATGCTCCTCCCCGTTGTTCCCGCCTGTTTCTCCGTTTGCTCCGAAGACGTCCGCTGGGGTGACGTGGAGGGTTTCGAGAACAGTAGGGTCTCGACTTGTGCTTGTCAGGCCCCTCTCTCCGAGACCGGAGAGGTCCCGTTCCCGAGGACGGGCTCCCGAGCGGCAGGCGAGGAACTGCCCCTTCCCTCCTGGAAAGCCGGAGCGCGGGCGTCGGGGGGCTCCGGAGACCAGGGTGGGCTTGATCCCCTCTCTTGCTCTGTCTTGAACAGACCATCCTGCCGGCTGCGGCCCAGGACGTCTATTACCGGGACGAGATCGGCAACATCTCCACCTCCCACCTGCTGGTGCTGGAGGACTCCGTGGAGATGGAGATCCGGCCGCGCTTCCCGCTGTTCGGAGGCTGGAAGACTCATTACATCATCGGGTACAACCTGCCCAGCTACGAGTACCTCTACACCCTGGGTGAGAGACGAGCACACGCACTGGCTCTGGGACACCACACACACACACACACACACACACACACACACACACACACACACACACACGCACACACTCGCATACGCTCTCTTGACACTCGCCCACCTGCTCTCCCTCAGGTGACCAGTACGCTCTGAAGATGCGGCTGGTGGACCACGTGTTTGACGACCAGGTGATGGACTCCCTCACGCTGAAGATCATCCTGCCCGAGGGAGCCAGGTGAGTCCCGCGCGGCCTGGGCAGGCGTTCTGCTGGCTCGGCTCGGCCCGGCCCGGGCTGCATGCCATGCTCCATCATGATCCCTGGTGTCCTTGCAGGAATATCCATGTGGACACTCCCTACCCCATCGACCGCATTCCCGACCAGCTGCACTACACCTACCTGGACACCTTCGGCAGGCCCGTCGTCGTGGCGACCAAGACCAACCTCGTGGAGCAGCACATCCAGGACATGGTGGTGAGCCCTGAGCCGCGGAGCCGCCAGGGGAGACCAGTCGAGCACAGGGAGAGGGGGTGGTCACCGCTGTCTGTCTCTCTCAGGTCCACTACACCTTCAACAAGATCCTGATGCTGCAGGAGCCCCTGCTGGTGGTCGGCGCTTTCTACATCCTCTTCTTCACCGTCATAGTGTACGTGCGCCTCGACTTCTCCATCACCAAGGTAAGGGGGACCTCCTTAGCTGATTTGATCCCCGGATAATATTCGGACGTTACTTGGAGGAAGCCAGAGTGTTGTCCTGGCTGTTCCACACCCCCGCCGCTCTGTGTGTGAAGTGGTGCCTGTCTGGTCTTGGCCTGCTGCTGGCTCTGAAGAGCTCTGCTCTCTCTCTCTCTCGATCTCCCCAGGACCCTGCGGCCGAGGTGCGCATGAAGGTGGCGTCCATCACGGAGCAGGTGCTGACCCTGGTGAACCGCCGGCTGGGCCTGTACCGCCACTTCGACGAGGCCGTCAACAAGTACAAGCAGTCGCGCGACAGCGGCGCACTCAACAGCGGCCGCAAGACCCTGGAGGCGGAGCACCGCGCGCTGACCAACGAGATCGCGTCGCTGCAGGCGCGCCTCAAGGCGGAGGGCTCCGACCTCGCGGACAAGGTGAGGAGGGGAGTGGGGGGAGCGTGGGGGGGCCGGGGGATGAGCGTCGGAGCAGGGGTGAAGTCGGTGGGACGCCTCTGCGAGGGGGTGGGGGTGAAGTCGGTGGGACGCCTCTCTGAGGGGGGGGGGGCGGAAGTCGGTGGGACGCCTCTCTGAGGGGGGGGGGGCGGAAGTCGGTGGGACGCCTCTCTGAGGGGGGGGGGCAGAAGTCGGTGGGACGCCTCTCTGAGGGGGTGGGGGCGGAAGTCGGTGGGACGCCTCTCTGACCGGGTGGGCGAGGGGGTGGGGGCGGAAGTCGGTGGGCCGCCTCTCTGAGGGGGTGGGGGTGAAGTCGGTGGGCCGCCTCTCTGACCGGCCTCTGTCTGGCCGCTCCCCAGGTGGGCGAGATCCAGAAGCTGGACGGGCAGGTGAGGGAGCACGTGGCGCGGTCCTGCCAGGAGGCCGAGCGGCTGGTGGCGGGGAAGGTGAAGAAGGAGGCGTACGTCGAGAGCGAGCGGCAGCTGGCCGGCCGCCGCCAGGACCTGGTCGCCCGCATCGACAGCCTGCTGGACGCCCTGTAGGCGCGCCGCGGCGCCGCCCGCAGCCGAGCCCCCGGAGACGGCGCACGCACGGCGGGGGGCGCTGTTCCCTCCCCTCGTTAACGCCACAAAGAGGAGTCGCCCCGGCTCCCTCCTGAGGGGCGGGCCAGCAGTGTGGGGGGGGGACAGGAGAGCTGGGGGGGTCGTCGGGTCGCGGGGGGGGTGGGGGTGGCGCCCTCTACAGGGCAGGGTAGTAGCCGGTCCTGAGCCGCCTCTCTCCTCCTCGGCCGCGCTCCGCGGGGAGGAGGGAGAGCGATCGGGAGGGCCGTGTGCTCCAGGCGCTCGTTCGGCCGCTGCTGGGCTGCAGAGTTCTGACGCCCGGACCGGACCGGCCCGGTCTGACTCGGCCCGCAGGCAAGCGGCTGCCGACAGGTCTGTGTCCCGAGGGGGGGGGGCCTGTGTGTTGAGGCTGGGGGGGTGGGGGTGGGTGGTGACACACGGGGTCTGTGCGGCTGTACTTCTGTTGTTGGTACAAAAAAATGAGAAAAGACCAAATTTGAAATAAAAAAATCAAACCGTCGTCCTGCTCTCCTGTGTTTTCAGTCTTGGATACTGCTTGATCTCGTCAGCTCTGCCTCCCGGCTAGTTTCCTCCTGCGCGGCTGTGTGTGGCGACGGGTCTGAACTGGGCCCGCGGGGAGGGGTGTGACGTCGGTGTGGGGACCCTGCTGGGGGAGGGAGAGTCATGGGGGAGGCTCAGTCACTCCCACCACCCTGCCTCTGTGACCCCCCCCACCCCCCCTCCCTCCTCCTGCAGCGCCACCTGGAGGCGCCAGAGAGAACAGCCGGCTGCAGAGCATTCCTGGTACAGCAATTCGCCCAGAGCCGTTACGGCGGGGACAGATCGTACAGCTTCACCTCGAGTCTCACACCACCTCACACATGAGCTCACACTGCTGGGAAAGTCATCTGGCAGGACCTGTCATTCTGATCAGTGCCAACAGCCTTTGTACCCAACCAGCAGGAGGCGCTGTGGAGCTGTGTGTCCAGGGCTGCCATGCAGAACAAGTTGCATGCGTTGGCATGTTAGGCTAATACTGCAGAATCTTTTTCATTGTTTTAAATAGTTTGTTTACTATAAAGTAAATGGTATGCTTGTGTATATGTGGATTTAAGAGGTTTTAATTTACACTCCCAAAAGATTGTGTAGATTTCTCTGTGACGGGGTGTTTCTGCCGAGTCCTCTCTAGAGCAGTCGGGTGCTCTCATGTTTGCACACATTCATGCAGCTTTACTGTGAAATTCCACACGCAGTGGACTATCTGGTTCGTTACATCAAAAATAAGGGGCAAAGTACTAAAGAGAAGGGAACGGGCTAGAAGAAAGGTATTAGGCCGTGAGAGTCAGTATTGCAACGTGAACGTTTTTTTCCGGTAAATATATTCTTGCTTTTCTCCGGCAGAGGGCGCCAGAGACCGCGGTCGCCTCTGGAATGCGCAATCTGGGCTTCTCTGGCGCCCTCTGCCGGAGGAAATATAGTCGCGTTACCAACTCGGCTCCCCCCTATAACCCCCTAAGCTTCTCGAGGACAGGCCGACCTGGCTGTCCAGAGAGGACAGACTCAGTGCCCACAGCCAGGCCAGAGAAACTGGACACAGGCAGACCTGGCTGTCCAGAGAGGACAGGCTCAGTGCCCACGGCCTGGCCAGAGAAACTGCGTGTGCACCGTGAGTCTGTGAGCGTCGGTGCATGTGCACCGTGAAACTGAGTGTTGGTATGTGTGCACTGAGTGTCAGTGTTTGCACTATGAGTTTGTGTTAGAAGATGTGGAGATTCCCCACAGTGGGAAGGACTTGTCTATAATCAAACAGCATCTTCTTTCAAATCTGAAAGTGCCCAGACTTCCTCCCTGCAGGGTTCTGGTTGAGAAAGAGTTTTGAAAAGCTGGGTCAATCAGGAGTGAGCATTTCCTGTCTCTGCTCCTGTTGCTGCGCTGCTGGGAAAGAGCTGCCCTTCTTGCGCTGTGAGCCCCATGTCATTGACATGTCGGGGTATTAATCAGTGTGTTAGTGGGGTTTCCTGTGGGGGCGCTGATCGCAGCAGCGGTGCGCCTCCCAGGGGTCACCACTGGGAAAGCAAGGCCCACTGGCTCCAGTCCACAGCCAGGCCCAGTCAGAAGCAGCCACATCTGGACTGAGGGGCTCCCAGAGACTGCCCTCCAGCCGGGCAGGAGGCAGATGTGAGCCAGATGTGCTGTCTGGCGCCACCGTGCAGATGTGAGGCCTGTGACAGCGGGCTGCAGCGCGCTGCCCTCCAGACTGCCCGCCCTGCAGGTCCGGTGCCGGGAGTCCAGACCCGCCTGGTCGCCGGGTCCCTATGCCCGGGCCGCTGCCTCTGACTGGACGCCGGCGCACGACGCCATGTTGGCTATTCCGGGGACACCCCCTCTGCTCTGACCTCTACCCCCTGCGGGCTGTTCCAGGAACGGTGCGCCTCCCCCGCCACGCCTGCTGGACCTGCAGACCCCCGCCGCTCTTCTGCTGTCCTGCTCCTGCCCCTCCTGTCCCGCGGCCGAGGCGTCCAGCTCCAGGCCAGGCCGGTCAGCCCAGCACTGGCCCCTGCAGGAGCAGGCCCTGCTCTCCAGCCTCTGTCTCCCCTCTTCCTCTTCTTCTTCGCTCATTTGTCTTGTTGACACGGGAGGAACCCGGCCGCAGACCGAGCCCCTGCACATGTCGCCACAGTATCCTGGCCTGAGGTCTGGAGCGGGGTGATAGCGAGGGGCTCGGAGGCAGCTGTCCGCCGGGCCCCTCCTCGCCGGAAGCCCAGGATTGGCAGCGGTTACCCAGCCCAGGCGTGCTGCCCCCCCCCGCACGCCCCAGCGCAGGAAGGAGCGGGACCGGCGGGGGCGCAGGGCTGTTTCAGAACGTGCAGCTGCCCCGGCGCTGGGGCCGGGCCGGAGGGGCGCGGACAGCCCGGGCGGGCCGCTGGCGCGGGCGGGAGCGGGGCTCTGGCCCGGTGTGTGGGCGACCCCAGCGGCCCTCCTGCCCTCTGCAATGACCGTCGGCCACAGGAACAGCGCGGCCGCCCCTGTCTGCTGGCGTCCACTCCTGCGGCTCGAAGTCCCTGTCTCCCTCCCTCCCGCCATCGCGCTCCGGTCCTGCTCCCTCCCCTGCAGGTGCGGAGCAGTGCTGCCTGACGCCACGCCCCCCGGCTGCTTCCTGTCCGCGGGGGTCAAGACGCGCTCGGCCAGCGGAGCCTGGGGGTGCCGCCGCGGTCGCTGGTGTGGGAGCGTCACGCTGCAGCCTCTAGATGTCAGTGTTGAGTAAAGAATGGGCTGGACTGGCAGATCCCAGCCCTGGCTGAGGAAGAAGTGAGCTCCTGCTTCTTTCGAAATGAGCTGCACTTTTCAAACTGACCCTCATCAAACAGACAGCGAAAGTCAAGGGGTTTGTTTCTGTCACTTTTTGAAGCTGACCTTGTGAAATTGTCTGGCTGAAAAAAGCAGCCCAGCTTGTCAACTCATCACGACAGGACAAGATCCAGCTCTATTAGCCGAGAGTGAAAATCTGAACAATAAACTATGTGTATTTGCATATATAGTCCACTCCGTACACTACAGACACAGACTAACAACGCTGGGGGAGCTATAATCCAAGAACCCTCGCAGGAGGCAGTGTGGGACAGTGGGTAGAGCTGAGAGAGAGAGGCAGTGTGGGACAGTGGGTAGAGCTGAGAGAGAGAGGGAGGCAGTGTGGGACAGTGGGTAGAGCTGAGAGAGAGAGGGAGGCAGTGTGGGACAGTGGGTAGAGCTGAGAGAGAGAGGGAGGCAGTGTGGGACAGTGGGTAGAGCTGAGAGAGTGAGGCAGTGTGGGACAGTGGGTAGAGCTGAGAGAGAGAGAGGCAGTGTGGGACAGTGGGTAGAGCTGAGAGAGAGGCAGTGTGGGACAGTGGGTAGAGCTGAGAGAGAGAGGCAGTGTGGGACAGTGGGTAGAGCTGAGAGAGAGAGGCAGTGTGGGACAGTGGGTAGAGCTGAGAGAGAGAGGGAGGCAGTGTGGGACAGTGGGTAGAGCTGAGAGAGAGAGGCAGTGTGGGACAGTGGGTAGAGCTGAGAGAGGGAGGCAGTGTGGGACAGTGGGTAGAGCTGAGAGAGAGAGGGAGGCAGTGGGTAGAGCCGAGAGAGAGAGGGGCAGTGTGGGACAGTGGGTAGAGCTGAGAGAGAGAGGGAGGCAGTGTGGGACAGTGGGTAGAGCCGAGAGAGAGAGGGGCAGTGTGGGACAGTGGGTAGAGCTGAGAGAGAGAGGCAGTGTGGGACAGTGGGTAGAGCTGAGAGAGAGAGGCAGTGTGGGACAGTGGGTAGAGCTGAGAGAGGCAGTGTGGGACAGTGGGTAGAGCTGAGAGAGGGAGGCAGTGTGGGACAGTGGGTAGAGCTGAGAGAGAGGGAGGCAGTGTGGGACAGTGGGTAGAGCTGAGAGAGAGGGAGGCAGTGTGGGACAGTGGGTAGAGCTGAGAGAGAGTGAGGCAGTGTGGGACAGTGGGTAGAGCTGAGAGAGAGAGGGAGGCAGTGTGGGACAGTGGGTAGAGCTGAGAGAGAGAGAGAGGGAGGCAGTGTGGGACAGTGGGTAGAGCTGAGAGACAGAGGGAGGCAGTGTGGGGCAGGAGAGAGATGTAGAGCTGTTTCCTCTCTGAAGCCAGCATTGCTAAGCCACAACATGTGTCTGTGTGCAGGCTCACTCTCATCAGCACCTGTCACGTCACTGTGCACCACTGGGGTGCACTCTTGCACAAGAGCACAGCAGCTCTGACCCCCAGCACTGAGTCAGGTGAGTGCCTGTGTCCGGACCGAAAGGACGCTGAACGTTAAAACAATGAGCTTGTCTCTAGATGCTCGAGATGCATCAGGATCTGTGTGCAGGAGAGGCTGTGATTATGTATTACTTACACTGTGGGGCTCTACAGAGACAGGGACCCTCGCACAGACGACATGGAGACACCCCCAAAAACAAGAATAACCTTTTTATCACTTCACTAACCTTTCTTTCACGTTTGGAGTCAGAGGGAGTCAGGGGGAGTCGGGGGAGTCAGAGGGAGTCAGAGAGAGTCAGGGGGAGTCAGTGGGAGTCAGTGTATTTAGTATATGTGCTGCCGAAGCGAGCACCTAAATTCAGATATCTAATCCCAGAGTTCCCACACCTGTCAGAATCACAACGGGTCCCAATCCTACTGGGAGAGGGAGGAGGGAACTCAGCTGAACTGGCAGCCCAGTATGTGATCTCCTGTCCCAGCCTGAGGAACAGTGAGTCTGTCTCCCAATATGCTCAATATGTTTACAGTATATGTATATGTTTTATGATATGTCTCTGTTGTGAATGTCTGTAGATTTTATTTTATTTTTATTTTTTGTTTTATTTGCTTTGGCAACACTGATTGTACACATCAGCCATGCTAATAAAGCACCTTGAAATTAAATTGAATTGGGTCTCAGTGGGAGTCAGTGGGAGACAGTGGGAGGAAGGTCTCAGAAGTATACAACACAAATGGTATAAGTGTGGAGGGGTTCTGTGTGGGGGTGCACTGTGTATGTGTGAGGGGTTCTGTGTGTGTGTGTGTGATGGGGTTCTGTGTGTATATTAGGGGTTCTCTGTGTGTGTGGGGGTGCTCTGTGTGTGATTTAGGGGTTCTCTCTGTGTGTGTGAGGGGGTTCTGTTTGTGGGGGGTGCTCTGTGTATTAGGGGTTCTCTGTGTTTGTGAGGGGGGGTTCTGTGTGTGTGTGAGATTCTGTGAGGGGTGCTCTGTGTGTGTGTGAGGGGTTCTGTGCGTATATTAGGGGTTCTCTGTGTGTGTGGGGGTGCTCTGTGTGTGATTTAGGGGTTCTCTCTGTGTGTGTGAGGGGGTTCTGTGTATTAGGGGTTCTCTGTGTTTGTGAGGGGGGGTTCTGTGTGTGTGTGAGATTCTGTGTGAGGGGTGCTCTGTGTGTGTGTGTGAGGGGTTCTGTGCGTATATTAGGGGTTCTCTGTGTGTTTGTGGGGTTCTGTGTGTAGGGGGGGTTCTGTGTGGGGGGTGCTCTGTGTGTGTGAGGGGGTTCTGTGTGGGGGGTGCTCTGTGTGTGTGAGGGGGTTCTGTGTGGGGGGTGCTCTGTGTGTGTGAGTTTGTCCCTGTGTCTTGATTTGTTCTGGAAATCTGTGACTCTCAGCCAGACTCCCTGTCTCCAGACTTGCCCGCTGACACCAGGTCCCCTGCCCGTCTGCGCCCTGTTCCCCAGCCCGGTGTCTCCGCTCAGACACGCCTCCGCAGGCCTGCGCACACACAGCCAGGGCGCGGGGGCAGGAGTCCGTTAGGACCCCGGGGGGAGCCCCCTGCTCAGTGCCAGGCTGCAGTGATCTATGGGATGCCTCTGCTAAATATACCAGGCCTGCGGTTGACCAGAGCTGTGCAAAATTCCGTTTAAACCGGAATTCGTGAAAAGCCTTGTATCCTGATGTGGTAAAGCTGTGAGGCAAAAAGCACACTGACTGCCTGCGATGGAGAGAGAGAGGTGGGGGTGCGCTTGTTTTTGAACAGTGGTAGATCTTCTTAGTTTGGGGTAGAGGGGTCAGGCTTGAAGGTTAAAATGAGCTGCCCTTTTCAAAGAGCGTCTCCTCTCCAAATCCCAGAGCTGCAGGCTCACATCCAGTGTCTCCTGGACTGGAGGGCCTGTGCTTGAGTAGGAGACTTTCACAGACACTGAGGCTACAGGTGACACACCAGGCAGTCCACGCACACACACACTCACACACTCACGGCAGAACCACAAAGATTCACACACTCACACTGCAGGCACACAAAGACACACGCACACACACACGGCAGAACCACAAAGATTCACACACTCACACTGCAGGCACACAAAAACACACGCACGCACACTGCAGGCACACAAAGACTCACACAGCAGGCACACAAAGACACACATACTCACACTGCAGGCACACATACTCACACTGCAGGCACACAAAGACACACGCACACACACACGGCAGAACCACAAAGATTCACATACTCACACTGCAGGCACACAAAAACACGCACACTCACACTGCAGGCACACAAAAACACACGCACTCACACTGCAGGCACACAAAGACTCACACAGCAGGCACACAAAGACACACACACTCACACTGCAGGCACACAAAGACACACGCGCACTCTCTGGGTGATAATCAGAAGTTCTGGGAGAGTCAGGCAGAGTTTCTCTCGACGCTGTGAAGCTGGAGGATGAGAGTGATGGACTCCCAGTGCTCTCTCTCACTGATGGAGGCCTGAGAGAGGAACTCACAGGAGAACTGCATGTTGCTTCATCCCTTTCCAGTCTTCAGGAGAAATGAAAACAGGGTGATTAATTACAGCTCCAGCAGCAGTCAGCCTCCTGTCTGCTCGGCATGTGTGTCCGCGCGCTGGTGACAGGGCGGTGATAGCCCAGTCACTGTCAGTGAATAGTCTCCCTCACGCAGACCCCTGTGCTGGGCACACTCATTAATCACCTGGTGCCAGGGAGAGCCACCACTGGGCACAAGCCCTCCCGCTCAGCAGAACTTCCCAGGGCAACTTCGGGATTCAGCTTTCAGGTTCAAACAATTGATCATTTCCATATGCTTTCACACGCTGTGCTAAAGTGGAAAACGAGTCTGAGCTGTAGAATACACTAGAACACAAGACAAAAAGACCCATTACAGGCGAGAGGAGCTGTTCTGCCCCTCTGGCCTGTTGATTACAACAGTTTGTAGCTCAGTGCTCCCAGGATCTTCCCCAGCTGCTTCTTGAAAGAAACCAGAGTATCGGCTTCAACAGCATGGCGAGGTAGCTTGTTCCACACTCCCACCACCCTTTGTGTAAAGACGTGTCCTCTGTTCTCCCATTTTCAATGCTTGAATAGTTTCCTCCGGTCTGTGTTTCTCTGTTCGGTCTGGAAGGGTCCACTTGGGCGACTCTGTCACTGTCCTGGAGGAAGACTGGTATCAGATCTCCTCAAAGTCCTCTGTATTTAAGACTGGGGAGACAGCTTTTCCAGCCCAATAGACCTTAATAAATTGTGCCCCTTGTTCCAGAATGAGGTCATTCTAGTGTTTATACGGTTTTATAAAAACATGCCTAGACTGACACTCTGCTCTACCCTCTATATATTAATATTCGGTGTTCTACTGCTCCTCACACTGTCTGGAAGAGGTAAGAGGTGGCAACACACGCACCTCCCGTGTTTCAAGAGGCTTCACGTCTGTGTTTAAGAGGGTAATAGGTCTGTGCAGGATTGGCTCTTCGAGGTTAAAGTAAAGAAACTGTGGCGCTCTCACTAATTACATATGATTTCGTGATGTCATCTATGCTTTGTGAATAGTTGAGCCAGAAAGGTCTAAGGTTCTTTAACTATTTCTGGAGGCAGTTCACCCAGTCCTGTCTTATCAGATTGCACTGATGAAACTGTGTTAATCAATTCAGTGCATATCTGCTTTGATGTTGGCATTTTCGAACAGCAATGAACAGGCACAAGGCGGGGTACACCCTGAATGGGATGCCAGTCCATTGCAGAGCATTGCAGAGCACACACACTCACACCAGGGCCAGTTGTCCCAGAAGCCAATTAAAGCATGTTTTGGGATTGTCTGAGGGAATGGCGCTCCCAGTGGAGACCCATGTGAACACAGAGAGAACATACAAACTCCACACAGACAGCACCCCAGACCCAGATTGGAAAACAGGACGTCGCCTGTCCTGAAGTGAGAGTATTATTTCGTGCTCAATAATGAAAGTGTAGAAAGTTTTATGAGCAGTAGTACTATGCTGTGTCTGTAGCAGCATGACAATTACATTTTCCAAACAGTGCTCAGATGTGTTGCCAATTTCTTAAAGGTTCTGTTTCTGATATTACTGTAAATAAGCCTACAAGCCTTTGGGAAAGCAGAGGCCTACTGAGGGCTGTTCTGATCATTACTGACTCATCCCAGTTCAGTTCAGTAGGATTGCTTTTGCCACGTCTCTGTCTAGGACAGGAAGAGTTAGTTTATCTAGATTCCCCAAAAATCAGAACTGGAAAGATTGACCAAAATCTAATTAACAGTCCAGTGTAGAAGGTGTGGTTATTGTGTTGGATACACTGTCTCTAGAGATATTCTACAGGGAACAAGCATCTCGCTGCCAGTAAAACAGATGGATAACAGCTGACTTCAGACTGACAGAACTATGCCCACAGACTAGGCTGGGTTACTGACTCTTCCTAGGCAGCGAAGAGTTAATGATCACTTCAGTCCAGTATTGTAAGTCCCACTACACCCATCAGCTCCTGGTTTGTCATCGAGCTCCTACACTGGAAAACACTGCGTCGCAATCCGGGAACAAAACTGAAGATCAGAGCAGTGCAGGGCCAGAACAAGGCTTTATCCTCCTAAAATCTCCAAACCCAGACACCTGCGGGTATCAGCTCGTCAGAGGCAGTGAAGGGTTAACTCTGCTCCAAGCTGTGGGCTGCTCCTGACTAATCCTGCGCCTGACTGTCAGCCCTCACCTTTCCCAGGAAAGCAGAGACCAGCGAGGGAAGAGCAGAGCAGGAGGAGGGGAGGGGCAGTGTGGATGAGGCAGATAATCTCATATCAAAGGGGCGCCAAGTTATGAGAGGGCAGCTGTCTTTCTGTCCTAATCCTCAACTGAGCCTGACACTCTCACCCTGCTGCACACTCCTGCCTGACACACTCTCACCCTGCTGCACACTGCTGCCTGACACACTCTCACCCTGCTGCACACTCCTGCCTGACACACTCTCACCCTGCTGCACACTCCTGCCTGACACACTCTCACCCTGCTGCACACTCCTGCCTGACACACTCTCACCCTGCTGCACACTGCTGTCACACTCTCACCCTGCTGCACACTCCTGCCTGTCACACTCTCACCCTGCTGCACACTGCTGTCTGACACTCTCGCCCTGCTGCACACTCTTTGCCTGACACACTCTCACCCTGCTGCACACTCCTGCCTGACACACACTCACCCTGCTGCACACTGCTGTCTGACACACTCTCACACTGCTGCACACTGCTGTCTGACACACTCTCACCCTACTGCACACTGCTGTCTGACACACTCTCACCCTGCTGCACACTGCTGTCTGAGACACTCTCACCCTGCTGCACACTGCTGTCTGAGACACTCTCACCCTGCTGCACACTGCTGTCTGACACACTCTCACCCTGCTGCACACTCCTGCCTGACACTCTCACCCTGCTGCACACTCCTGCCTGACACACTCTCACCCTGCTGCACACTCCTGCCTGACACACACTCACCCTGCTTCACACTCCTGCCTGACACACTCACTCTGCTGCACACTGCTGTCTGAGACACTCTCACCCTGCTGCACACTGCTGTCACACTCTCACCCTGCTGCACACTGCTGTCTGAGACACTCTCACACTGCTGCACACTGCTGTCACACTCTCACCCTGCTGCACACTGCTGTCTGACACTCTCGCCCTGCTGCACACTCTTTGCCTGACACACTCTCACCCTGCTGCACACTCCTGCCTGACACACTCTCACCCTGCTGCACACTCCTGCCTGACACTCTCACCCTGCTGCAGACTCCTGCCTGACACACTCTCACCCTACTGCACACTGCTGTCTGACACACTCTCACCCTGCTGCACACTCCTGCCTGACACACTCTCACCCTGCTGCACACTGCTGTCTGACACACTCTCACCCTGCTGCACACTGCTGTCTGACACTCTCACCCTGCTGCACACTCCTGCCTGACACACTCTCACACTGCTGCACACAATGCTTGAGCACAGGAACGAGACAGATTGCACTGAGAGTTTTATACCTGCAATCCTATGACTCCCCACAAGGGGTCAGTGCAGTAGTAGAGCAGAGCAGCAGTAAGATCGCTGCTCAACAAAGCAAAGGCCTTGAGTCTGATGGGCTGACAGATGAGTGAGAAGCTGGCAGTAAAGTAAGCAAGAGAAAGTGAAAAGACAGGAAGGAGCTCTGTGGATGAAAAGAGCAGGAGAGAAGGATGTGGAGCAGGAGGGAGAATGGAGAGTGACAGGGGGACTCTTTTTCCCTTTGTCTCCCCTCTCTCTTGCAGCCCCCTCCTCCCTCTCCCCTGCTCCCTCTTTCCTTTCTCCCTGCTTCCTCTCCTCTCCTCCCTCATTAGTGCCTGAAGTGATTTAAGGTCCCTGCGCCGACACAGGAAGTGAAATCACTGGCGCCAAGCGGAGTGAATGATGGGTGGGCTCTCCACACAGGCATGGGGACCACGCTGTGTCACGCACACGCACACACAGCCATGGGGACCACGCTGTGTCACGCACACGCACACACAGGCATGGGGACCACTCTGTGTCACGCACACGCACACACAGGCATGGGGACCACGCTGTGTCACGCACACACACATACAGGCATGGGGACCACGCTGTGTCACACACACGGACACACAGGCATGGGGACCACGCTGTGTCACGCACACACACATACAGGCATGGGGACCACGCTGTGTCACACACATGGACACACAGGCATGGGGACCACTCTGTGTCACGCACACACACACACAGGCATGGGGACCACGCTGTGTCACGCACACGCACACACATTCGAAAGGAATAGTGGCCTGTCTCCATCCACAGAACCCCCAGAGCACAGAACCCCAGAGCAGAGAACCCCCAGAGCACAGCACTCCCAGAGCACAGTACCCCCAGAACACAGCTCACCCAGAGCACAGCACCCCCACATGAAAAAAAGAACAAATCTGTTTTTTGAGCAGGATTATAAATGCAACCCTGTGAGTGTTTCTGCGGTGTCACAGCGAGGTTGTGTCTGAGTAAGATCATCCCTGTCCGCCCTGACAGCCGCAGAGATTAAAGACCTCCCCCCCCAGCCCCCGCAGCCCCAGCGCCGCGCGCAGGTGTCTGAGCCGCGGAGACAGGAGACAGAGACGCAGGACAATGGCTCGGCCTGTGTCCTCGCACCTGCAGCAGGCCTGGGCGGGGGAGGTGACAGACCGACCGTGGCTGGAGGGGTCAGTGACAGACGTCAGGCCTGGGCTGCACTTCAAACACAGGGAGGCGCTGGTGCTGATGGACACACTCTGTCACTCGAGAGAGGGGGAGGGGGGGGAGAGGAAGGAGAGTGTCTCTCACTTGTCTCCCTCAGTGTGAGAGGTACCGGGAACACTAGGAAACACAGGTGTTCACAATCCTCAAAGACACGGACAGGACGATCCCACTGAAGAGCACGGTCCTGCAGGCCTGAGACTGGAGACACTCCACACAGAGAGGAGTGGGTGTCTGGTTCTAACCCTCCAGTCACTGAGCTCAGTCTGCTGAGCAACCACACCAGTATGACGAACCAATGGCCTCTTCTCCCTTACAGATGAACATGTGTTTCTGTGGAAAAGCCATGACAGAGTTTGTGACAGGTCCACAAATAAAAAACAACTTGTAGGATCCAGCCAGCACAGCACTGCAAGCCTTGTGGTTACTTACTGCAGTTTCGCTGCCTGCTGTATTTTAAAAGAGGAGGCACGATGCACGATCCAGTTAAGATACAGAAATATCTGGCTGGCTTCTTTGTTACCTTCCCCTCCGATAAACCAAAGCCATTTGGTTCAAAATGCTTCTGACAACCAAAACCAACAAGTCTTTGATAGTGATAAATCTGCCTCCAGCTCAGAGCGGACTCCCTGCCTGATGACGAGCAGGGGCTGCACACAGAGGAGAAGGGAGATTTACAGACTGTCGCCAGAGACATGCAGAGAGAGATCAGGCTGAGCACACAGAGAGAGAGATCAATCTCACTGTTACACACTGACACACAGTCACACATTGTCACACATTGTTACACACTAACAGACTGACACACAATGACACACTGTTACTACTGTCACACAGTCACACATTGTCACAGATTGTCACAAATTGTTACACACTAACACACACTAACAGACTGACACACACTGACACACAGTCACACACTAACACACACTAACAGACTAACACACAATGACACACTGTCACACACTGTCACACAGTCACACATTGTTACACACTAACACACTGACACACACTGACACACGAGTTGTCTAGCGATCGACGAGTCTAGCGCAGGGGTGGGGTCGCTGCCTCAGGCTCCAGGACAGCCCATCGCCGTGACTGGGCAGCCCTGGACCCCTGGCCACACAGCCCTGCCCCTCCCCCATCTGCACACAGCTGCATCTCGGCTCCAGCTGTGTTTGAGGGCCGTCGAGAAAAACAAACAGCCCCCCCCCGCCGCCCCTGCGAGCTGCCAGGAGTCCCCGGCCTGTCAGGAAACATTCCCGGGCGCACCTGCTTCCTGTGCGACACTATTATTTGCTCCCCCATCGTTGCTGGCGCTGCAGCCCTCTGTCCGTGTCGCCATGGAGACTCCCATGGCAACATCGCCAGCCGACCGGTGCAAGGATGCAGGGAGAGAGGCAGGGGCTGCGTCTCTCTCGGCTCGGGGGGCGTCAGGCTGGGGCGCGAGTGGGGGATGGGAGACACCCCCAGCAGCAGGCTCTGACAGGAAGGCTCTCCCTGACCTCTCCCTCCCAGCAGGCGCTTCCTGTCAGACCCCAGCACACTTCCTGTCCGGCTGGCGGGTGCGGGCAGCGTGGGCCTGACAGGAAGCCCCCACTCCCTCGGCGAGCGCGGAGCCGTGCCGCGCGCTGGCACGGCGTGCCACTCTGGGGACAGACCCGCGGGGCGGCGAGGGCCGGGCACGGTGGCGCAGCACGGGGGAGAGCACTCGCTGGCTGCAGCTCGGGTTTGCACTTTAAATAAGCAACGTGATGAAAGTGCTTCCATGGAGTAACTGGGGCCTGAGGCGGACCGAACCCTAGAGAGCACCCCAGTTCCCCAGGAGCTGGGCTGGGGCTCTCCAGCTCCCACAGTTTCGGAAACAGCCCAGCCCTGTGCCGCAGGCTCTCGGTCTCTCTCAAGCTCCTCCATTGTTAATGGGCTGGAAAAAAACACCAGCATCTGATGAAGTAATTCTTCCATTTAATAAGCTGAGATCACAGTGACCACTGGAAACACCCTGTGGCTCAAAGAATGAACACATCAGGACTCATCCAGCTTTCCTGGAGTTCTCTCTCTCTCTGGGCAGTAGGAATCTCTCCTGGAGTTCTCTCTCTCTCTGGGAAGTAGGAATCTCTCCTGGATCTCTTTCTCTCTGGTCAACAGGAATCTCTCCTGGATCTCGCTCTGGTCAGTAGGAATCTCTCCGTGATCTCTTCCTCTGGCCAGTGCGTGCTCCTCATTAGTTACTGGACCAGCTGGCTGTCTTTCTTCTGAGTCTTTAACAAGTGAGGTGTGTTTAACAGACCTGAAACGTCTCAGCCAATCTGGTTCAAGACTGTAATAAGTGGAGTTCACAGGGGTTCACAGACTGTGCTGGATCATGGTGAAAGCATGAGAAACGGCAGTGACAGCACTGTAAGACACAGAGGCCCAGGGAGACATGTAAGACACCAGCTACATCTGGGCTTCTGTACTGGCAGCACCAAGACAGGAGTCACTCACAGGCAAGACAGCCAAAGCACCGCAGTGCAGAGACTCTTCAACAAGCCCTTTTCACAGCTCGTCCCTCAGAGGCTCCAGAGCCCCACACACAGCTTCGCATCTGTCTGCTTGCTCTCTGCTGTCTGCTCTCTGCTCTCTGCTATCTGCTCTCTGCTCTCTGCTCTCTGCTCTCTGCTCTCTGCTTTCTCATCCAGGGCTCAAGCTACTGCAATAACAAGGCCCAGCACACACTCCTGCAACTCTTTGTGTACAGACGTGGCTCCTGTGCTGCCAGCTTCTTCTGTCCCTCTGGTCTCACCGGAAGACAGAGTGCGAAACGGTTAAAAGCAGAGAAGAAGAACTGAATTGAAAAGAAATGAAAAGAAACCGAGAAGGGAGAGGCTAGGAAACTCTAACCCCGTTCCTCTAGTCCCGTGAGGAGTTCTCTAACCCCGGGACATTTCTCGGAGAGCAGAGTGACTGACAGCGTGTCGGGAGGCACAGAGAGGTGCTGTGGTCCTGCCCCCCTACCCTGCCGTCCATCCATTAAGCTCCTGTGACCCCGACTGCCCTGGGGGCCGGATATGAACTGTTTAACACCGGACGAACAAGACAGACCAGCTCAGCGAGATCTGGGAGAGAGAGAGAGAGAGACTGGAGAGAGAGACAGGAGAGAGAGACTGGGGAGAGAGACTGGGGAGAGAGACTGGAGAGAGAGACTGGGGAGAGGGAGAGAGACTGGGGAGAGAGACTGGGGAGAGGGAGAGACAGGAGAGAGAGACTGGAGAGAGAGACTGGAGAGAGAGACTGGGGAGAGAAGATGGGGAGAGGGAGAGAGACAGGAGAGAGAGACTGGAGAGAGAGACAGGAGAGAGAGACTGGAGAGAGAGACTGGGGAGAGAGACTGGAGAGAGAGACAGGAGAGAGAGACTGGGGAGAGAGACAGGAGAGAGAGACTGGGGAGAAAGACAGGAGAGAGAGACTGGGGAGAGGGAGAGACAGGAGAGAGAGACTGGAGAGAGAGACTGGGGAGAGGGAGAGAGACTGGAGAGAGAGACAGGAGAGAAAGGCATGAGAGAGGGAGAGAGACAGGAGAGAGAAACAGGAGAGAGAGACAAGAGAGAGAAAGGTGAGAGAGACAGGAGAGAAAGGCATGAGAGAGGGAGAGAGACAGGAGAGAGAGACAGGAGAGAAAGGCATGAGAGAGGGAGAGAGACAGGAGAGAGAAATAGGAGAGAGAGACAGGAGAGAGAAATAGGAGAGAGAGACAGGAGAGAAAGGCATGAGAGGGAGAGAGGCGGGAGTAAAAGACGGGAGAGCGAGAGCCTGGAGAGGGAAAGAGAGACAGGAGAGGGAGGAGAAAGGGAGAAAGACTGGAGAGAGGGAGCAGGGAAGGGAGATGGGAGATAATGAGAGCAGTGTGTGTTGGGGGCGCTCCGTCAGTGTGTTAGACATCTTCCCCAGTGGCTGCTGTCCTAATCCTGGTCCTGCTCCAAAAACAAACACGGTGCATTAGCCCAGCTGAAAGCCTGCAGCTCTCTGGACAGCCAGGCCTGTTATGACTCAAGCTTTCCTTTCTGTTTATTTTGTTATTGCCATTATTACTTACTCTGTTCTCACTAAAAAGCAAGTTTTTAAAAAAGTGACAGCTGTACTCTGAACCCCAGAGGAAGTGGAGCATTTAGTGCAGTTTTATATGGGAATGTATAGGCTGCCTGTACAGAGAGGAGATACAGTGTCACTATAAAGAGAAGATACAGGCTGTACAGAGAGGAGAGGTAGACTCTGACTGTACAGACAATACCGACAGGAGACACAGTGTCACTCTCCTGTCATCAGAGGCTGCAGGAGGAAGGAGGAGAGGGTCGACACCAGCTCGCTCCTCAGGGCAGCACACAAACCTGCAGCTGACGGAGTGCGGACTCTCCTCGTGACCCCGCGGCGACGAAGATCAGCCGCAGCCCGTGCCTGAATGTGTTCACCAGGACAGCTGTGCTCCTGCTGCATCCCTTCCCTCAGCTGCTCCCGAAAGGCCCGCGGGACGGAGATCCGGGCAGAAGGAGAGAGTGGGAGCTTCTCTCCTGTCTTCCTGCTCCTGTCTCCTCTCCCCTCTACAGCAGCTCTGCCAAGAGGGAGAGGGAAGGATAAACAATGGCATCAACAAGAAAGAGATTAAAAAATTCGAGGAGATTCGCGCGCTGTACCGATGGGCCGCCCTGGGGCTGGTCAGGCACAGCGGTAGCGCTGCGCAGCGTGGCCGCCAGGTGGCAGTGTCCGCCCGCGAATAGCGCCTGCCGGGCGGCCGCCTGGCGCTGTAACCGCCGGAGCGGTACTCATCCCTAATAGGCTATAATCATGTAAAGGGTATAATACATTTCTCCATGCCGACATTAAAATAATTACACACTCCATGGCTCTGTGTTTGTGTTTGTGAAGGTCTTTATTGCGTTTGACAGCTTTGGAAAAGGACCCAGACTCGTTATATCGATGTTTTCTTCTGGGGAAGCAGGGTCGTTAACAAAGAAATGAGAAGGTATACATGCATATATCCATACAGGGGTGCTGTTGAATATTCCAGGTTCCGTGACTTTGTGTGTGACCTTTCCGGAAAAAGAACTAATCCCGGAATATAATAGACTTTGGCGGAGATATGGAAAATGGCTGCTTCTTTATCGCGGTTGCCGGGGCGACCATCAGAGCGCGGGGCTGCTGGAGATGCTGTGTTATTAAACGCGGAGTTTGTATATATTGGAAAAATACAGCTTTTTGTCATAACGTGTCACTCACAGCCTCTAATACATAATGTTCACAGTCCTGCTCATAAACGGAAGCCTGTCTCCTATCTCTCTCTTTCTCTCTCGGTTCTTCACTGCCGCCGGAGTACAAAAGCAAATCCTCCGGGCAGAAAGGAGATGCAGTCGGTTTATCCCCCAGCCTGTTTGCATTCAGGGTCTTCTGTACACGGATCTCGGGATGTCAGCCGAGGCACGGACGAGAGGAACCAGAAACACGCTCACTGGCCGGATCCCGGCCTACTAAGAGGAAAGCCTTTTAACAGCCGTGCAAAGGCAGTGAAATCGGGGATTTAATAAACCCTCCCCCTTTTCTGTGCTTAAATAAACTATATATATACACCTAAGAGCTATGAGGTCTGTACGTGGGCCCTTTCAGACAAGAGCCCTAGAGAGTTTGTCCGATTTCAGCGAGTTCACTAACTGTGTGAAATGACCGTGTTGTCCAAGAGCTCACTGGAGGTACAGTCCGAGTGCACCGCGAGCACCAGCATGTCACTGAAAGCCTCCACTCGTGTTTTCGGTTGTGACTGAAACTTTTGTTACCTTTGTTAACTCAGTGCAGGTAAGAAAAGAAGCCCTCTTTCGTTCACACTGATCCTCACTCCTCCGGCTCGCCCGCGCACGAGCCGCCGATCTGTCGGCTTCACCGATCGGATCCGATCGACTAACCGGCGGGTTCTCGTGGTCTGGGACCCCGCTTGCTCCTCCAGACACCCCCCACACTGACAGGCTGCCCTTCTCGGACCCTGGCGTGCAGAGCTGTCGGGACTGACCGTGTGTGTGAAGGACAGTGGTCAGAATTTCACCGGATCACCGCAGTGAGTGGTTTCGCAGACAGGAAGCTGAGCGCAGACAGACGGCTTGCGCTCGGTGTCTCGGGCTGTCTGGGGCCCCGGCGCTGCGTGTATTAAAGATGGTTGCAAAGGACTGCAGTCGGAATCATATCGCGGAGGGGCAGACCTGTGTGATCTGAGGCTGGGGCAGCACGGAGGCCTTCCAGCTCGTGTCACCCGCCGGCGTTTCACACACAGAAATAGACGCGAAAAACTTCCTCGGCCTATTTTGCATAATTTCAGAATTCCGGGAATCAGTTATTCAAATTTCTGCTTAAAACGAAGCTGTCGGCGCGGGCCTGGGCGACCAGTGCCTCGTCTCCCTGCGGTCCGGTCACGAGTCCCCGGGGAAAAGACGTTTAATGGGAAACAAAGGCTTAGACTTTATCTGCAAAGTTAAAGGAGAGACTTACGAAATCCCGAGCAGAATCTGATTTATAGCTCACAGTGGAATGTTCAGAACATTGTGGAACATAGCCCCCAGCAGGAAAATAAAGTGAAAACAAAATTAGATAATAATAATAATTATTATTATAATTATTATTATTATTTTGCTGGCGCTGACATCCGCAACCCGCCTATTCTGCCGGGCACCTCGCGCCTCGGTCGGGAGCCCACCCTTTCCCCGTTAAAAGCCCCGGGTCCGAAAGACCGTGCTGCTCTCGTGCCTCCTGCGCGAGCCGGCTTGCCCTGCGTTCTACCTGCCTGGTCCTCTACGTTCCTGTCTCATTTTTCCTATTTTTTTACTTTTCATTGTACTTTTTTGTGACGTTATATACAGAGTCTATGAGTTTGGAAAGAAGCAAAAAATAAATTAAAGGTCTTCTTCTTCCTCCTCTTCACCATCATCAACGTCGTCATCATCATCATCACTATCATAATCATAGTAATAATCCCATACATCTAATAACAATTAAGAATCGGATTCCATAGGTGATAAACACGTCTGGGAATTATGTTTGAAGTTTCCTGTCGTTCTCAGTTCGCGAAACTGCGTTAGGGAAGTGAACGTGTCTGCAGGGATCAGGGTTCGAATCTCGAGCCGTCGCGTGCACACAGCTCGACAGACACAGCTCGAGCTGCCACCGGCACCGAGCCCTGGAGTCCCGCTCCTCTCGCGCTGAGCGCCGGTCACTTCCGCGCGTTTGAACGTCTCCTGTCAGGGCGGAGGAGCGATGAGCGGTCCGGTAAGACAATGAACTTAATTCCGCGGTTTTCTCACAGAAAGGAGGATTCTGTCTGGAAAAGTCGACAAGACTGCGTGTCTGCGCCTCTGGCGTCTCACCGGGCCAAGAAACGCTCCGAGCCCAGGTGTCGCAGATAAACATCATCACTGCCGGACGCCTGAACACGGGCTTCGCTTCGTGTTCGTTAGTTCGTCTGGCGAAGTTTCTGTCTCCGTGCAGAGTCTCAGAATCAGGGCTCAGCATCAGAGTAGTCAGACTGAATTATCGAGCGAGAGAATCAGCCCGTTCCTAACAGTGCAGTGGACCCGACCTCTTCTGTAGGGGGTTACTCTGACACGGTCCCCGCGGTGAAACAGATGCTGACCGGTCCAGGGTCCGGCCAGCGCCAGACCGAACCGTCCCGGCAGCCCCCGGACCGGCCCCCGAGCTCGTGAGCGGACACGAGCCAGGGTCCTCTTGACGAACGGGAGCGAGGGAGCCGAGTGGCACGTGCTCTGACACGAAGTGTTTTCCGATAGGTGAGTGTAAAAAAATCATTAATTCCACAGGGCAAACAGCTGAGATACACTTTATAAACTAGAACAGGAGGTGGGGATGACTTGTCTTCGTGACACTTTTCAAGTCGCTTGAAATAAAAAAACACCGTGTGAGTTAGTAATAGTAAGGCATCCGTCTAAATGTAGTTTTTAAAATCGTTTCTTCTGCGTTAAATTCTAGACTAACATCTGAAAATAATTCCAGGTTGACTGACATTGTTCTTGAGAACATAATTCAAAAGAAAATAGTTTAATTGTAAATTGTTTACACGCTGCACAAAACGTTTACACAGCATTTGAAGACCTTTAAGAATGTATATAAATACATGATTACGAGAACTATCGAAACGCAAAAATGTTTGGGGGTTTTCTTACTGGCGTTAATCTTTGTGCTCAATGTTCTGTAATCGAGGATGTCAATTTCTGCACCGACCTATTTCTCCTGGCGTGCAGTTTATAAGCGTTATACCTTGCGTGTTTTTGTATTTATTGATATGTATTTTTTTTTTCAGTTTCATGGGTTCTGAATTTTGCAAGTTGAAAGAAACTTTCATTCGTTCGAATTTCAGGTGTAGTCGGTAACTGCGCGCTGCAGCAACTGGAGGTGATGTCATAATCGAATACAGAGACGTCACCAGAGTTGGGATCGTTAATTATCCTGAGATAAACACCTGGTGCGCGTGGCAGTGTCATTATCACCTGCTGAATCTGCTGCTCACCCACGCTCAGATACTCACCTGACCAGTGATGTGATTTTTATTGATTATATTAATAATAACAAGATTAGCCAGAGGATAAAAGGGTATAAGGCGTCAAGATTTTTTGTTTGTAAGAGCCGACCTGCACGGTCACACACACACCAATTACTGCAGCATCAGTAGTTGCTGTACAAGAAATGGGTGAAGTCCAGGTGTTCTTGGAACGAGAGAGAAAATGTCGACCTTCTTTTCGTAAACACGCGCACAAACTCTGAAAAACCGGAGGGACACGGGGTGTAAACACACTGGGGTGTCAACACATTGGGGTTCATCCAACTTCGCACAGACCGCCAGGAGACAGCGACAGGATCGACAAAACGATTTTAATACAAGCGAGCTGTAGACATTAATGACACGCTATCAGCAGAATGGGGATTGTACAAGTAAAACAA